>NC_133620.1:11417423-11727423 GCF_048593235.1 Sminthopsis crassicaudata | reverse complement strand
GGTGCCCGTCAGACAGCTGAAGAACCTGAACACGGTGCCCAGCAGCAAGCTGCTCTACCACCGGCTGGACCTGTTGGGCCAGCCTAGCGCCTGCCTCCATTTCAAACAGCTCTCCACTCTAGGTAAGGCCTTCGGAGCGTCCCCAGCTTCTATTTCTGTGCCTTTCAAGCAACCATCATTGAGGGCGTATTATGAGCAGAGTTTGGGGATGGGATTCCTGGTTTCCTTCCTGGTTTCCCCTGCCAGAGATCCTCAGTAATTGTTTATTGATCAGATCATTTATTAGACTCACAAAAGGTTTTTTTTTTTTTTTTTTTTTTTTTTTTTTTTTTTTTTTTTTTTTTTTTTTTTTTTTTTTTTTTTTTTTTTTTTTTTTTTTTTTTTTTTTTTTTTTTTTTTTTTTTTTTTTTTTTTTTTTTTTTTTTTTTTTTTTTACAAAATAAAAAAAAACGAGGCCTAGGGAAGTTAAGAGATTTGTGTGTTATTATACAAATCGATAAGATCAGTTAATCATACTCTGATAGATTTAGAGGTTAAAAAAAACAGCCTTGGAAGTCATCACATTCAACTCCCTCATTTTTTAGGGAAGAAAACCGAGGTTCGTGGAGCTCAATTGTTTATCCACTGCCTCGTAAAAAAATTATGTCAGGGCTTTGCCTACCCAAGAGAGAGATCTTCCAACATTATGATCCATCTCCCACTTCTAAGATTTTTCATAGACTTTCTCCTTCTTAGGTCCACCTCTTAGAATGTCTAGCACCTCTGGAGTCTTAGTTCACAGGCCTTTTCTAGCACCCAAATCATATACTCTCTCCTTTCTCAAAATAGCCTGTATCACGTGTGTGCTGATCTGTTGACATCTCAGAGGATACAAATTTGTTTTGTTTTTGCATTCTCAGAACTTTGCTCAATACCTTGCACATAGTAGGCACCCTATAAATACTTGTTGTCCTGGATTGGATATGTTGATTTTGTTGGGATGCTTTCATTTTAGGGGAAAAAAAAAAAACAACATCTTCCACCACAATTTTCCTTGGGTGTTGGGAGGCCCTGGATTCTCTCAGCCCATGCAAGCAAAGACTGAGCTCTGACTGGTTGTTTCATGCTTACGCTCTAAGTTCAGGCCCAATAAGAAGTGGTTGTGAAGGCCCAGTGTTGGAGGAGCCTGCTAAGTGCACATAGTCCCATCACTAGTTGGATAAGACGGTGATCCATCTTGTAGCCATGGTGGTTCTGAAAGACCATTGGCCAAAATGTGATCTTTGTTAGGGGAGACTAAAGAATCCCACAGGTGGAATCCCTGATCCTGGAAGGTTGGAAGAAGAAAGAAAAAAGCCAATCCCACCTTGGAGCAGGAGGCGACACTGTCAGTTAGTCAGTCAGTCAATCAATAGCCATTTTTTAAACACTCCTAATCTCTAAAGTTGACAAACAGGTGCCAATCTGCATTGACAAAAGACATCTCCTCACCAGGGTCTTTACTAAGTACAAAGAAAGACAAAAAATCCCTTAGATAAAGTGTAACTTTACCAAAAGAGATAGCACATTCATAGATGAATAAATAAGGAATATATCTTGGAAAATGCACAGTGATTGAGGAAGAAAAGAGAATAAACACATATTCAGTGCCTATTATATGCCAGGCACTGTATTAAACTTCTACAGATATTATCTCATTTGATGAGAGGGAGACTTAGGAGCTGGGTGGTTAGAGAAGATGGCAATCCTTTAAAACTGAGCCCTGAATGGAGGTAGGGATTCTAAAAGGCAAAGGTGAATAGAAAACTCTGCCCTATTGGGGAAGACAGGAAAAGCTTCATGGAAGAGATATTATTTAAAGTGATTATAGGAATTCAATAAGCGGTGGCTATGGGGAACAGATTCCTGGAGGAGGAAACCACATGGGCAGAAACACAGAGGTGGAAAAAGGAGGTGGGAACAGTATTCTTAGAATGATCAACAGTCTTAGTTTGGATTCTTAAAGGGGCTATAATAAGAGATAATACTCCAATAGGACAGAAAATGAGCTGTGACTTTTTATTCTTCAGGATGTGAATAAAAATTTAGTGGATGTTAATTCTTTTTGTATGGTATCTTTCAGAAAGCCCAACAGTCATGCTATCTGCAGGCAGTTTTTCTTCCCCTTATGAGCACCTGAGCCAACCAGAGACCAAGCGCATGGTAGAACACTATACTGCCTACCTGAGTGACAACACCCGCCTCATTGCTAATCCTGGGCTGAAAGTAAGCACTTGTCTGTGGATTGTTTGGGGCTCGCATTGTTGGGGGTGGCCTCTAAGTCTGAGGCAGTGATCCTGCAGTGTGGGAACTCCGGGGCCAGGCCGTGCCCCTCAGCTGGAGGGATGATGGCAGACAGCATATGACTTGGCCACAGCTGATCAGTGCGGACCCTTCTGATGGATTAGGAAACCCTGTGGACTAACTAAAGAATCCTTTTCAGACTTCAGATACACCATAGGTTTTCAAGGGAGGAGAAGAGGGGGAGAGTTGAGTGTGAAACAGAGGGCAGTAAAGGCTTTGGAGGCCCTCATTTTCCCAGGGGAAAGATGTGAAGCATCCCTGCTGTCTGTGGCTGGGGCAAGATGATCCTAGATCTCAAAAAAGCAAAGATGAGATTTTTTTTTTTTTCAAATGAGATGAGATGTAGATTTTTTTACTTCTCTTAAATGGCCCAGTCCTAGAGAGGACAAACTTTTGACTCTGCTTATGTTGCCTGAAATATGTTTTATCTATAATCAGCCTTTGTCTCCTTTAAGTTGGCTGCGTCCATCTGGTGTGGGATGATTTTAAAGAAGTAATTGGGTTTGGATTCTCTGTGCTGGGTCTTTGGGAAACCCTGCCAGCAGCTTACTATCTTTTTTCATTTTTTTTAATGTGAGTCTTAAAGGATCCCTGCTATGTCCTTCTCTTTGTCTCACAGTTTTCTGTCAGAAATGAAGTAATGGCTACCAGTCACGTCACAGATGAATGGATGACACAAATGGAAATGAGTAGCCTGAATACTTACATTGTCCGCCGTTACATAGCAACGCCCAATGGAGTCCTCAGAATTTATCCTGGCTCACTCATGGACAAAGCATTTGATCCCACTAGGAGACAATGGTAAGTTTCAGGGGGTTCCGTGATCAGAAGATTCCCTCCCTGCCCATTTCTTGAGAGACATTAGACAGACACAAAATAAAACATCCTAAATGATTTACCTTAAAGGAAGAAAATAATAAAATCGATGTTTTAAATGTAACTTTAATGGAAGATTTAGTATTTCCCTCTGTGGGTGAAGTTGCTCTTCCTTATCTCTTTACAAACATTTCTAGACTACAAATGTCTACATTTATTCTCCATAATATATTTCATTTCAAGCTATATTTTTAAAGTTCTTCTTGTAGATTTCTATTCCTGATGGCCAAATGTATTGATGCTTTTGTGGATGCTTCTCTGGGATGAATTTAAATGAAATTCACAGCATCCATTCTATATAACAGACATCACTGGGGACCATAGGTGAAATTAACAGAACACAATCTGTTTAACTAAAATTAGCCAAACTGTCAAACTAGCTGAAATTAACAAAACCCATTTATTGTAGCAGAAATTAACAGAATCCAGTCTACATAGCTGAAATGAACAGATCTGTCAAAATACCTGAAATGAACAGATACTAGTCATCATAGATGAAATTAATAAAACTTCGTTTCTGTGACTGAAATGAACAAATCTGTCAAAATAACTGAAATTAACAGAACCCAGTTATAGATGAAATTAATAGAACTGAGTCTCTCTGTAGCTGAAATTAACAGAACACAAGTCTTTGTATTTGAAATTAATAGAACTCAATCTCTATAGATGAAATTAACAGAATTGTCAGCAGAGTTGAAATGAACAGAACCCAGTTTTTATAGCTAAAAATGAATAGAACTTTCTCTACATAAAGTAATAGAACTGTCTATGGGAAATTAACTAGAACTAGTGCATCCAAGTTTCCATTTGCTTAGTTTCCTTAAGAAATTATTCTGGCTATGACAAAGATGAATATTGACCCTTCAGACTCAAAAATGCCCTCCTTTGTTTTTGGGGTTTCATTCTTGCAGGATTTTTTTTTTAATGGGAAAAGCTAATCCATGGAGACACATAAAATTTATAAACTGTTTTGTGAACTGGTTGCATCCTTTTCTGTAGGTGGCAACTGTTTGAGCTTTGAATTTGTTTTATTTATCTAGTTATTCTTTTTTCCCCCCTTTACCTGAGCTTCTTATCTGCAAAATAGCAGCTTCCACTGTAACTTGTAGCTCTCCTTTCCTTTCATAAAAATGTGAAGCTCCAGCTGCCTTTTGTTTTAAAAGAGGGAACTTCAGATATTGATCTTTGGGGAGGGCAGAAGTCAGAAAATGGGACAGTCAAAGGGTTTGATGCATTTTAAAAAGCAAGACCCAGTAATACCTTAGGGTACCATAGGTGAGATTTATAACCAGTATAAGCAGGGGCAAGAATTCTACTCTAAAAGCCTTAGAATCATCTTTACTAAGGTAATTTTGATAACAAAAACATATATGTTCTGTGTATATTTTTTTCACAGACAGTAGATAGTGCTTGCTATTAATCCATAAATTTAGAAGATGCTAAAATCAAGATTTCTTTTTTTTTCCCCTAAGGCAATTGGGCTTAAGTGACTTTCCCAGGGTCACACAGATAGGAAGTGTTAAGATTTGAATTCAAGTCCTCCTGACTTCAGGGCTGGTGCTCTATTCACTGCGCCCCTTAACTGCCCCAAGATTTCATATTTTTTGAGCCATTATTGACATGTGCTTACTATCTCAAAAATAGTTTACACAGTGTAGGTTTATGATCTTTGTAAGGAGGTTGTTGTAGGTTGGTTCAAATAAGACTTTTGTTACATAGCATTTGTGTAACTTTGAAACTATCACATACTTTTCTTGAGCCTCAGTTTCCTCATCTGCAAAATGAGGAATTGAACTCATTGCCATCAGCAGTCTCTTCTAGCTTCTTTTATCCCATGAAGTCAAAATTGGTTTTTCATATATCTAATAACACACATTTTAATTTAAAGAATATTTATTAATTTATAGTATATCATATTTAATTAATCAAATAATATTATTTGATCATCTGGGAATACTGTGCCACAAATATGTGTCAAAATTCAGAAGCTTTGGAGAGCATGACCATGCTATGCCTTTTCTCGGTTTCCCTCAGGTATCTTCATGCAGTGGCTAACCCCGGGCTGATTTCTTTGACTGGTCCATACCTAGATGTGGGAGGAGCTGGCTATGTGGTTACCATCAGCCACACGGTTCATTCTTCCAGGTAACTCTTTCATTTCGGGGACATTTTTCAGCCTGCCAGGAGGACCCTTTGGACATAAGCACTAAATGAAACAGGGATAAGGGAAAACCATGAGTAGAAGTAGGACTCTTGAACTGGATCAGAAACATGTAGAATAGTCTGAATGAAGAAAGGCCATCAGAATATGTATGGACTCCAATGAATCTGGTGCCTGCTAGATTGCCCAGGAGTCAAAGATGTTGCCATGGTTATAAATCTGAGAGACTCCAATGAATAAAGATTGGTGCTAAGCGTTGAGGACCCAAGGAAAGGCGATCCTTGCCCTGGGGAAGCTTGTAGTCTCAACATGCAAGGACAAGGATTATTATCCCCATTTTATACATGAAGAAATTGAGTCTGAGAAACTAAGCTCCTCACCTCCTAGTCAGTATCTGGGGCTTAATTCGAACTCAGTATCTGGGGCTTAATTCGAACCCTTGTCTCTCCACTCCAGTCCAGCCCAAACCTACTCTGCCATTCCACCTCTCTAGGCCTCCATACACAGGCATGGTGTATATTTCCCATTCCATTCCCCATTTCACAAGCTTTATGAAAATTCCCCAAGATTACTGACAAATTAGGTTTTGAGCTTATAGCGAATAAGCAAAAGTTATCTCTGCAGACACAAACATGAGGGAAATTTTGGGTGGAGATCTAAAGATAAACCAGTAAAATAAGCCTGGCTGTTCTAATCCCTTAATTATATGGATAGATAATTTCCCGGAGTGCCTGGAAAGCACCTTTGCTGAATAGCTCCATGATGCCGTCTCCTGTTTCAGTGAACACTGAGCCCACAGTTTTGTGGGCTGCTGGTTCTGATGTGTTCCGGGCAAATGTCCAGGTGTCTCTGAGCCTCTGCTGCTTCCTTTATGAAATAGTGGGCTACCAGGCCCTTTCCCATGACTGCATGCACGTCCTCCAGGCCCGGCAGGCTCTCCCCATTGCTCACTCCGGCTTCCTACAAAGCTCAGCTCAAATCCTACCTTCTGCAAAGAAGCCCAGCCCAGTTCTCACTACAAACGCCTTCCCTCTGAGACCAGCGCCAACTTCCCTGTATACACGTTCCACTGGTACATCATTGTTTCCATATCCATTATTAAATTAGAATCTTCAAGGAGACAACCCAGAGCAATGCAAAGAATGAGAACACTGGCTCTGTTCTCAGAGATTTTGGATTTAATCTTGCCCATAAAAGCTTGAGTGAGCTTTTTAGTTATTAGTCTCAGTTTCCTCATCTGTAAAATGGAAGGTTTGAGTTAAATGACTTCTGAAGTCCTTTTCATGTTCAGAGCTTTGACCTTATAATCGTAAAAATATGAGATTCCCAAATAGTATTTCTCTAGTGCTTTGAGTTTCTAAAGCACTTTACAAATATTGCTTCATTAGGTCCTTACAACAATTCTGGAAGGTAGGACATATTCTTGTATCCATTTTACAGGTGAGGAAACAGAGGCAAACAGAAGTTAAATGACTTGCCCAGGATCACACAGCTAGGAAGAGTCTGAGTAGGGATTGGAATTTGAATCTTCCTGACTCTAGATTCAGTGCTCAATCCACTGTGCCACCTAGCAACCTAATTATTAATGAAAGGTGGTTGTCCCTGGTTTATCTCTTCTCTGCCACTTAAGCTGTTCTTGGCATGAGGTCACACAGATTTTCTAACTTCCAGGGTAGAGACAGCCAGACAAAGAGGGATTGTTGTTTGATCCCTGAACCATTGGAAAAGTCATTTTTATCTTTCCCTTCCTTATAGAGACATGATAAGCCCCAGGGCCCATTCTCTGAGGGAAAAGAAGCAAGACAGAGACAGGGAAACAAAAAACCTCTCCTGTCCTGCCCTCCCTAAGGAAAGGATGTTCAAGCGAAAGCAACCTCCAAAGGCTTGTGCCTAGAGATCGGCTTTTGACTACAGTTCTCATGAGGTCACATGCTCCTCGTTGTGTTCCCTCTTCCTAAATCTTGGTCTGCTCACTTCTATCCTCCAGATAATTGGATATATTACTAAAGCACAGTCTAAGCTCTGCCAGCTCAGGTCAAAAGAGCGAGCTTCTTCTTTCCAAGGAAGAGATCAGCTTTGCAGCAAAAGGCTCCTGCCCTGTTTGTAGCAGAAAGCTATCTCCCCAGTTCTCTCAATATGATTCATGAACACCACAATTTTGAATCAAATGAGCCCTTGTCAACTCTTATTTGTGTTTTAAGTTTCTTCTCTCTTAGTGGGAAAAGGGGAGGAGCTTACTTGAATGTTTAATTTAGAAGTAAAAAGCTTTAGAAATTATTTCAGTGATAGGTAAGAACAAGATAATAGAGAGTGCCACTGGCTTCTTTTTATTAATAATTAGAATTATAAATTCTATTTATTATATAAAGATAATAAGAATTAATAATTGTTTTTACTAGAATGCTAGCATTAAAATAAAATTAATAAAATAATAATTACCCAGAAAAAAAAGACAGTAGAATTCAAGATATCTCAGAGCAAACCCACTTCTGCTTGTATCTTACATCTTCATGCTAATCATTTAGGATTCAAGCAGCTAGGTGGCGCTGTAGTGGATAGTGCTGGTCCTGGAGTCAGGAAGACGCATTTTCCCCCGAGTTCAAATCTGGTCTCAGACATATTAGCTTTGTAACCCTTGACAAGTCATTAAACCAGGTTTGTCTCACTTTGTTCTGTAAAATGAGCTAGAGAAGGAAATGAAAAATCACTCTAGTATCTTTGCCAAGAAAATCTCAAATGGGGTCACAGAGAGCCAGACAAAACTAAAAAGCAACTGAACGGCAGTGTTTGGAAACCATATGGTGATTCCATAGCATGTTTTTTTAATTTTTTAATGTTTAATTTTAAATTTTATTATTTGGAGTTTGGTAGAGTGATGAGGATATGCAATCACTGATGAAGAGACTGGTCAGGCATCCATTTGAATAGAAGAGAAATATGGCTACATTTTATCTGTGGAGCAGAAAAGTCAGTTTGTCTCTACTGAGATTTTCTTTCACAGTTGCTAAGGTAACAGCATATCTCTGAAATGCAGGTTTAAAAAAATAGGATACGAAGCATATAAATGTACACTATGCAGCTTACTACTGCTCTTTGTCATGATAATGAAGTCACACAGTCTTATATTGGAAGGAAAAGTCTAGGCCATTTAAGCTAACCCCCTGCCTCAGATTGAAATATATAGGGATGGGGGCAGCTAGGTGGTGCAGTGGATAGAGCACCAGCCTTGAATTCAGGAGGACCAGAGTTCAAATGTGATCTCAGATACTTAACACTTCCTAGCTGTGTGACCCTGGGCAAGTCACTTATCCCCAGCCTCAAGAAAAAGAAAGAAAGAAAGAAAGAAAGAAAGAAAGAAAGAAAGAAAGAAAGAAAGAAAGAAAGAAAGAAAGAAAGAAAGAAAGAAAGAAAGAGAGAGAGAGAGAGAGAGAGAGAGAGAAAGAAAGAAAGAAAGAAAGAAAGAAAGAAAGAAAGAAAGAAAGAAAGAAAGAAAGAAAGAAAGAAAGAAAGAAAGAAAGAAAGAAAGAAAGAAAGAAAGAAAGAAATATATAGGGATGGATTGGACCCATTGGTAAAGGGAATTCACAGTGTGAAAACTTACTACCAATATAAGTTGATCCCTTTTCAGCAATGTATAGGCTCCAAGAGTCACCTAGATCCCTGATGGGTCATACAACCTGGCACAATATGTCAGGGCTTCCTGGTTTTGAGACCAATCTCTGTTCCACTAAGTAACCTTTTCCTTTTATCAGTTACAACAGATTTATCAGGTGACTACTGTGTCAGAGAAAAAAGGGCAAGTGGAGAAGCAGGGGGAGAGGGGAAGAGGAGAAAGGGATGAGAGAGAGAAAAGACCTTTTTGAATTTAATAGAATTGAAAACATAAGTCATCCCCAGAAATCTGACAGGATTTGGATTAGGTACATCTTGAACCAAGAAATATACAGTTCAATCAAGGGAAACAACAGTTCCCTCCCTGACCCTGTGCTGTTTAATAATATTATCAATTACTTTTATAAAGGCCTAGATAATACATCATCATATTTGCAGATGATCCAAAGGTGGGAGGAAATGGTGACAGAATCCCAAATGATCTTAACAACCTATAATACTGGATAGAAGCTAATAATAAGATGAACTTAAATAGGAATTGATCAATCACTGAACAGAGTGTCTATTATATGCTAGTCACTGGACATTGAAATATTAAAAAATGAAACAATTCCTACTCTCAGGGAACTCTCTTTGGGGAGACGTGTGTGTGTGTGTGTGTGTGTGTGTGTGTGTGTGTGTGTGTGTGTGTGTAGATAAAATATAACATCAATAGAATAATTCAACACAAAACAGGGAGGGAGGAAATTCACAGATGAGGGAATCTATGTAGTCTTATACTTGGGTCTAAAAAATAAACCTTGCAAATAGCAAATGAGGGAGGTGTGGCAAAGCAGCATTTTGCCTGAAAATATTCATAGGTTCAAAGATTTTGGTGTTAGAAGGGAGCCTACAATTAATCCCCACACTATTGTGCTTATGAAGAACAGATGAGGATTTCAAGTCAAAAGTATGAGAGGGTCCCTACAAGAGTTTGTATGCAATTGGGGCTTGACCTAAAAGAATTAGACCATCCAAATAGAAGGAGGCAGTTGGAATCCACGTCTCAGGCCCCATGTTGAGATACGAGGACAGAACCGCAATGGTGTCCAGCAAGTCAGCAAGCAATTATTAAGCACCTACTCTGCACCAGACCTTAAGAGCTAAGTCTAAAAGATCCTTAAAGGTTGGAGAGCCACTTTCTAGAGACAATGAATACCATGCTCGTTCAGATTCAGACTGCATTTGACAGCCATTTTTGTCCTCCAATTTTGAATGTGTGACATGCTTTGCAGTGAACCAGAACCTTGATAGAGTGGAAAAAACCAAAATTGTTTTGAAGATCCTCCCAAGGAGCTCTCTACCTAGTAGGAATAATTGTCTATAAGTGCCACATAAGTAGCAGATCACTTTTTGTCTCTGGCTTTCAGTTTTCCTCACTTGTAAAATGCAGAAATTGGATTAGATGATCTCCAGTGTTCCTTGTAAATTCTGTGGTCTTATGAATTCAAAGGACAATATTTATTTGAAAATACAATTATTAATAAGGTGTCCCAAAAGTCTTAGCAAAACCTCAATAGTTTTTAACTGCATAAGACTTTTAAGACATCTTGTTTTCATTCACGTGAGATAATAATTGCACAAGTCCTGACCTGTATAGAAACGTTAGCTTCTATTGTTATTCTCATTTTGATCTAGTAGTTCGTTAAAAGTAGCAGTAAATACTAGTTAGAACCAGAAGGGGGCGGTAGGCCTTCATGAAAAATCAGATTTCAGGGACCAGCTTTTTTTTAGAAGATCTGGCAGTAGGAGGAAGGCCCTTGTGAAACTCTGTTGAGTTTTTTCCTTGAGGCCTTAGACTGTAGGTCTTTGTTTTTATGTGTTGTTGTTGCTCTGTAAAAATATATCTTAGCAAAAATATGCTCTAGTCCTGGGGCAAATCCCATGGCAGGGAAAGATCTCAAAGAGTCTCTGGGAGAGGGACATTTAAGCTCTGATTCTCCAATGAAAATGAGGCACCCTCCCCCCCCCATAAAGTATATGAAGAAGCACCCCGGAGTTTGAATCTCACCATAAACACTTCTTAGCGATCTGATCCTAGGGAAATAATTATGTGTGCCTCAATTTCCACACTTTCCAAATAGGGATAAACATTTCAGCTCCTTCCCAGGATTTCTATGAGGATCCAGTGAGATAGTATATATAAAGTGGGGTCCTTTCCTTTCATCTAAAAGGAGTTATTGTTATTTTTATATGCTGCAGGCAAAAGTTGGGGAGCTGGGGGGGGTCACACGTAGCCAGACAGCCACATTGGGAAGGCCTTTGACAGAGCTTCAAGAGGAGATCAGCTGAGATGGGGAGAGCAAAGGAGACTTTGCCAAGTCTTTCTTGCATATTGAAGAGGGATTTGGCTTATTCTGCCTTGCCCCCAAGAGGGTCTTGCTAGGAGCCATGGGTAAAAGTGACAGAGAGTCAGTCTGGACTTCTCTTGAGACAGATTTCCGTTCTGCCTTCGATGGAGGGAACTTCCTATCACTAGGAGGGCTTCATGTGGAGGCCAGATGATCTTTAAAAGAAACTTTTGTTGACATTTGGCACAATCTAGTTAGCCTTCAAGCTTCCCTCCATCTTGGGCATTCTCTCCATTCTGTTCTCCAGCCTCGATGGGGACTGGGATCTTGTGCATCTTCATGGCTTTGCCTCATTTCTAACAGCTGCTTATGTTGCAATGTTTTCCAACTACTTTATGTATCTCACGTGAACTCTAGTGTCTGAGGTGGGAGTCAGACCTGATCTTTTATGATTCCAAGGCCAGCTCTCCATTCATTACATCATCCTGTGAACTCTGACCTAGAGATGTCATTTTGGTTCTCTTCAAGCAACTATATTGAGGATGGAGAGAAACATAGAGAGAGAGACAGAAAGAGAGAGACGGAGGAGAGAGAGAGAGACAGAGAGAGAGAGAGAGAGAGGAGGGGAGGGAGACAGGGGAAGGGAGAGGGGGAGAGAAGAAAGGAGAGATGCAGGTTCTTACATATCATTTATGAATGAGTTAGTGAAAATGCATTTGTTTAGTTCTTACTATGTGTGAGCCGGGCATTGTAGGTATAAATACAAGCACACAAAGCAGCCCCTACCCCTCAAAGAGCTTCCATTCTAACAGGGGAAGACATTGGACAGTGGGGAGTGCTAGACACTAGTTCTAGAGGAGAGTGCTTTGAACAGGAAAGTCAGAGGGAATAGAACTTGATTCATTTTAACAAGCTGGATTTGTAATTCTACAAATCAGAGAATGGAGCAGGGAGAGGGGAAGAGGGTCCACCTGCCCTCGGGCTGGCCCAGTGATGTATTGGAATTGATGTGGGTCTGGTTTCAGGTGAGATAAGCCGAGTGAATACTCACCACTAAAAGCCCTCGGATTCCTAGTGGAGGAGCTCAAATTCCGGGTCAGAGGAACGCCATTCCAGTAGTTCAGTCTCCCCTCTTACTGTCAGGACATCCCCACACTGTGTCATGCCTGTGGCTCAATGGATCATCTGTATGCGGCACATGGTGTTAAACCTCCCGTATATCCAGAACACAACTCTGCAAAATGCCAAGAATGGCCGGTTCTCATTCTTCTCTTTTGCTTTCTTGTATACTTACAGTTCTCAGATGTCTTCCGGGCACACCGTGGCAGTGATGGGCATTGACTTCACACTGAGATACTTCTACAAAGTTCTCATGGATCTGTTACCAGTTTGCAACCAAGATGGCGGCAATAAGATACGGTAAGCCTGTCTACTTCCTACAGCCTTTGGACTTAATCACCACAAAGCCAAGAGGGATAGACAAGGTCCTAGAGATCCACAAGCATAACATGTAACTTCTCACACAGCTTTGACACACAGCAGGGGAAGGTGTGCTTTTCTTTTGGAGATAGTGGTTTTCTCTACTGAGGCGTGACACTCTATGGCCTAAACTGGCAGATAGACATAGCGTCTGGTATAAAATGTGTATCTGACAAAGGACATCTCCAAGACCTCTGTTCTGTTAGAAATCATTTCTGGTGAAGACGAGGGCTCCCATTTCTCTCCTCCTTTCTTGGGCTGTATTTTTGTTATTAGGATTAAGACCACTGTGGTGGTAGGAATATCCAAAGCCTCTGAATTCACTGTTCCATTTCTGAAGAAAGGAAGTCTTTGCCTTCCAGACATTTAAAAGATATCTGGAGGCAGGAAGATTCACCTTATTTCAAATCCAGACACTTACTAGGTATGGGACCCTGGGCAAATCACTTAATCCTGGTTGCCTCAGTTTCCTCATCTGCAAAATGAACTGGAGAAGGAAATGACAAACGATTACAGAATCCCTGCTAAGAAAACCCCTAATGGGGACACAAAGAGTTGGCCATGATTAAAATGACTCAATGACAGTAATGGACAAGGAGGCTTCCTTGCTTTCTCATAATAGTCTGATAGTGCCGGTGGAGTGGATGGATGCTCCGGCTCTTGTCACCTGGCTAGCCCATCTAGTTTGCTCATACCTTGTGCCTTTGTGAGAGGTCATCTACCATATCAGAGTAATTTGAATCATAAACACCGAATTTTTGTTGTTGTTCAGCCATTTTCAGTCCTATCTTTCTCCTGGAATATTTTAGAGTGCCATTAAATTAATTCCTTGATACTATATCTGAATAAAATCTTATGCATTTGACTTTGTCTGCAAAGAGGGATTTTGGCGGTTGGCTTGAAAGTTTGGGAAAGCAAATACCTGGTTTGCAGATACGCATTTCTTTCCAGGTTAAGCTTTCCAGATGTTGTCAAATTAGAAAGATGCCTTGTTTGTTTTAGCCGGGGATGGACTCCACCTGTATTGCTGATCTATAAAACTTCCCACTGCGGCTTCCTATTCTCCTTGGCTTGCATGCTGGAAGGTGCACCTCATCAGCACGAATGATTTCCTTCCCAAATGACTGCTTCTGCTTTTCTTTAGATCCTCAGAACTTAGCACCGTGCCTGGCAAAGAATGGGCACTCAACAAGGGCTTGTTGACTTGCCTTCTCTTCCCTTCCAGAGCCTGGATTACACAAAGTCTTACTTTTCATAGCTGACAGAAAACTCTTTTTTGACTCTCTTGCACTTCCTTGGATCACTGAGGCATGTGGCTTTTTTTGGAGCAGGTGCTTCATCATGGAGGACAGGGGTTATCTGGTGGCCCACCCTACACTCATCGACCCCAAAGGCCACGCGCCGGTGGAACAGCAGCACATCACACATAAGGTACTGGCCCTGAAGGGCCGCGAAGTTCATTTGTTCCTACTCAGAGTGGCCAAAGTGATGTTCCTAAAATGTATCACTACCCCATAAAAGGAGCTTTTGGGGGCTATAGAAAGGATAAAATACAAAATACAAATGGAGGGCATTAAAAGCCTTTCACCATCTCATGCCTCTTATCTTTCTGGGGTACCCTTTGTCCACTCTACACTCCAACTAACTGGCTTCCTTGCCATTCCCTTTGTGGGACATTCCATCTCTGAGGTCCAGCTTTGCACAGAGTGTACCCCTTTCCTGGAGTGCTCCTTTTCCTTTCCTCTTTCCCTAAGAATCCCCAGCTCCTTTCACATATCACTTCCTGTTCTCCTGTATCCCCTTCTGCATTCCCCTGGCCAGAAGAATATGTTTTTATATTGCCTTTTCTGTACGTATGTGTTGTTTCCCCCCAAAAGAAGATAAGCTCCTTGAGAATGGGGCCTGGTGCTAGTCTTGGTTTCCCCAGGGGCCAGCCTGGTGCCCACCGTATGTGGTAGCCAGCTGATAAGTGTTTTGAATTGTTGTGAAGTGATGTGTACAACTGACCGACTCTTTTTTTCACCTCCCAGGAGCCGCTGGTGGCCAATGACATTCTGAACCACCCCAACTTTGTCAAGAAGAATCTGTGTAATAGTTTCAGTGACCGGACAGTGCAGAGGTTTTATAAATTCAATACCAGTCTTGTGGTGAGTTTCCCAACATCCTCTCCCCATTCTGTCCCTCCCATTCCCCTCCACTAGGTTGTGAAGCAAGATTCTCTGGAGAGCAGACTTCCTGCTTTAATTAGGCACCTATGGTTCTATTGCCTGGGATTTTTTTTTTTAGCCCTTAACTATCTCCTTCACATCTTGGTGATTGCTCAACTTAATGCCGAGATGCTGGACTCTTTATTAGGCGCCCTGATGGGTAGGAGTGGATTTCAGAAAGCTACAAACCCTTTGCACTTGCCTTAGGCCAAAATTCTAGGAGGGGAAGAAACTTAACTTTCTACTTAGCTTTGGTTAGGCGGAAATTAAAGTCAGCAGGCCTCTTCTGACACACAATTGCTGAGTAACAATGAGGGTGGTGAAGTGAGGGACTTACTTATGTCTAAAGTTAAATGTGGGGTAACGCCCAGGGTGTTTGATCTAGGAGGCTTCAGATCACGTGGATCGGTTTGGATCAGAAGGCGTGGGATTGAAGTCCAAAACTATAACTTACTAGTTCTAAAACCTTCAGCAAGTCACCTCATTTAGCTGAGACTCAGTTTTCCCATCTGTAAAATGGAGATAAAACTTCTATTACTTGCCCCTTTGGGCTTATTATAAGAAAGTGCTTTTAAAAAACTTGTTAAAACAAGTAATTATTTTTTTTTCTCCTCCCCAGATTGAACAATAAAGAAAGCAAAAGAAACACATCTATAGTCTAGTGACAAAATTTCCTACATTGGCCATGTCCAAAACCGTGTGTCCCTCCTCTCCTCAGCATTAAGCCCCTCACATTTCTGCAGGAAGTAACTGATATCTAGAACTGAACTTTATCAGTGCATCACTCAAGAGTTCTAAACATCTTTCAGAGTTGCTTTTTTCTTTTATAATGTTACTGCCATTGGATCCATTGTTCTCCTCCATCATTCTGCATCCATTCTGAGAGTTCTTTCCATCAGGGAGCCAGGTGGTACAATGGTTAGAAGGTAGGATGTGGAGCCAGGAAGACCACCTTTCAAATGTGGCTTTGGATACTCCCTAGCTGTGTGATCTTGGGCAAGTTATTTACCCTCTCCTGGCATCAGATTTCTCACCTATAAAATATGGGATAATAATAGTACCCACCTCCCAGGATTGTTGTGAAGATCAAATGAGAATACTGGGAAAATATCTGGTAAACCTTAAATTGATATCTAAATGCTAGCTGCTTTTATTATTTTGACAATAATCTTTATGGCGCCATATTTGAAATCACGGTCATTTGGGGATCTCTTGACTCTTCTTCCCTTCCCTAATCAGATTTCCCTTCTAGAGGGAAAAAAAAAAAAAAAAAAAAAAAAACAGATGTTAAACTAAAACAATGGGTCCAGTGACGCCACTGTTTAGTTATACTGGATTCTCCTCCCGCTGAAAGAGAGGATCCTAGTTCACTATTTTTTCTCAGGGACCATTCATGGCTCCCTTGCAATTCTCTTGCAATTTCCATTATTCCAATAGGTTGTTTTTTGTATTCCTAGTGCCTGGCATACAGCAGGCACTTAATAAATGCTTCTTGACTAATTATTACAGTCACTGTATATGTGATTCTCTGGTTTCCACTTATTAACAATAATAATAACTCGTTATTGATAATAATGCGCCTGTCTCGGGTTCACTAAGTGCTTTATATACATATCAAGCTGAACAGTTCAAATAAATCTTGGGCTCATTTTATTATTACAGGAAAGGGAATAATGCAAGAAAAACAAATCTCGGGTGGTTGCTTAGGGCTCTTTTTGTGCAGGAGACTTCATGGATTTGGAAGGATTCTTGTTATGGAAAAGCAGCCTGTTTGCTCAAGGGAGGCAGTTAACCGTCTTTCCTAAGTCATCAGATAAAGCTAGTAGGCAGCTCAGTAGTTAGAGCTCACCAGTGAGATCCTATGTGTAAACCCTCAGCCCACGGCCTGCACATAGTAGGTACTTAATAAATGCTGGCTTTCTTCCCTGCCCCAAGAAACAAATTTCCCTGCTGGCTCTGAAATGTCTTGCTTCTTCTCTAGGGGGATTTGACAAACCTCGTTCATGGCAGCCACTGTTCCAAATATCGACTGACGAGGATCCCGGGGACCAACGCTTTTGTTGGGATAGTGAATGAGACCTGTGATTCTCTGGCATTCTGTGCATGCAGCATGGTGGACAGGCTCTGTCTGAACTGTCACAGGTAATCAGGGGGCCGAATCCCTCAGCTCCTCCTGAGGAGGGGGCGCCGACTTTTTTCCTGCCAATAAATGAATGAATGAATGCCAGGTATTTTTAACAAGATGTTGGAGTGGAGGATCATGGGAATTTATGAGATGATGCTGAAGAGAGCCATATACTGCCCTTTGCACATGGCTGGCCTGCTGCAGCTGGCTTTGTTTGAAGACAGATGTTGGAGCTTATTCTATATTGAAAAAGAAATCAAATAGTTCAACAGCTTGAGTCAGGAAGAGCCTACCCTGACTCCTTCCAGCTGGGTGGCCCTAGAGAAAGGCAGTAAATCCCTCTAACCCCTCTGACTTCTCTCCAAGAGTAGAAATGGCAGGCAGTTGTTCTGCCCAGTTCCCTTCAGAGCCTTCCCTCTACCTCCATATCTTGTTTGAGCACAGTTATCTACATGTTGTCTCCCCCATTAGACTGAGAACCAGAGAACGGTAATTGAGTGTTCTCTTTCTTTGTATCCTCGGTGCTTTGCATAAAGTAGGTACTTAATAAATGCTTATTGAGGGACTGATCTGTAGGAACAGAAAGGGGCTACCACATTAGGATTTCCATGAAGATGAAGTCACAAATCCTTATTTCTACCTGCCCCATCCCCAAATATTTAAAACTGCCCTTGCATCTTTTAACTCTCCTTCTAATTTATCTTGGAATATCATTTTCCCTTTGTGTATGATGGTCTAAAGTGTCTTGCTGACACCCTGCACATGTTCATTTCCTTTTTTGCTTTCAAGAATGGAACAAAATGAATGTGAATGTCCTTGCGAATGCCCTCTGGAGGTCAACGAGTGCACCGGCAACCTCACCAATGCAGAGAACAGGTAAAAACGAATCGGGCGGGTTGTGTCTAGTTGCTTTGGGAAGGGACTGGAGAAATGATTCCTCCTAAAGAAGTGTTCAGTTAATGAGCCCAGGCCTTAGCTGGAGAGCAGGGGGCATCTTAGACTCAGGTTCTGTGAACCTCATAAAGGCCTCAGAAGGAAATCTACCTCAGGCTTTGCAGTAAAAGGAAGTCAGTACATTTGCAATGTCCGTGTCATTTACTAAATTAAAACTCTTACTTAAGTGATGACCAGTTCATAGATTTAGAGAGTTGTCTAGAGAAAATTGGGCTGTAGAAAAGTGAAGGAGATTGAACCAGGTTCTATGGGAAGAAAGGAGAAGAAGCCAGCATTGAAATCCAGGTTCAATCAGGACTAGAACCAAAGTTCTCTGACTATGAAGCTGGTCAGGACTAGAATCTGGATTCTCTGATTCTTGAGTTGTCCAGGACTAGAACCAAGGCTCTCTGATTGTGGAGCTGGTCAGGACTAGAACCTGGATTCTCTGATTCTTGAGTTGTCCAGGACTAGAACTGAAGCTCTCTGGTTGTGAAGCTGCCCAGGAGTAGAACCTGGTTCTCTGATTCTTGAGTTGTCCAGGACTAGAACCAAGGCTCTCTGGTTGTGGAGCTGGTCAGGACTAGAACCTGGATTCTCTGATTCTTGAGTTATCCAGGACTAGATTTGAGGCTCTCTGGTTGTAGGATTGCCCAGGAATAGAACTTGGTTCTCTGATTATGGAGCTGTCCAGGACTAGAACCTGGATCCTCTGCCTCCAGAGCCAGTTCTTTCATTTGAACACCTCCTTTTCTTAGCACTTTGAGCTCCACTGAGTGATTTCCTCTTCATTCTCCAAGGCTGAGGGTATCAGTTTGTCTCTTCCCTCCTTCCCTTCGCCTTCATTTTATAGATGAAATAACAAAGATCAGAGCAGTTCAGGGATTTCCCTACTATTTGAATTTGAACTCACCTCCCAGCTCCAAGTCCTGTTTTTAATCTTAATTCATAGAAGATGCTTTCTGCACACCTGTCATGGTTAGAAATTCATACATATCTGGGGACATTGGGGTCTGGTTAGAGGAATGGCGTGTTTCTGGTAACTCCCTCGTTGTAACTTCCATGCTTTCCCCAAATAGAAATCCAAGTTGTGAGGTCCACCAGGAGCCAGTAACATACACAGCCATCGACCCTGGTTTGCAAGATGCCCTGCCTCAGTGCGTCAACAGCAGATGCAATCAGAGGATGGAGAGTGGGTAAGTTGCTGTCCGTGCTCTCTCTAGGTCCATCCCAGACCTGCCAAGCTAGAACCTATTAAAAGAAACCTTTTTTAAAAGAGTATTTTACTTTTCCAATTACATCTAAAGATAGTTTTCAACATTCATCTTTTTTTAAAGAATTTGAGTTCCATTTGTTTTGTCCCTCTCTCCCCTCTCTTCCTCCTCTCTAAGACGGCAAGCATTCCAATATAGGTAATACACATACAATCATTTTAAACATATTTCCACATTGATCATGTTGTGAAAGAAAAATCAGAACAAAAGGAAAAAGCCACAAGAAAAAGAAAGGAAACAAAGAAGGTGAAAATAGTATGCTTTGGTCCCCATTCAGTCTCTGTAATTCTAAGAGAAGTGGTTTGAATGCCCAGCTGGTGGACTTGTTGCCCCCTCCTTCCCTGTAGACATACAATGTCCCCTGCTCATGTGCTGGAGGAATAGGAGGCAGCGAGAATCAGAAATTAGAAATCGCCCAGAGCCCTTGAGAATGCCCGCTTAGCTCCAGGATTAGCTAAGACATTTAATTCTCCCTTGTTCAGTGACCCCCAAGACCATCTATCCTAACCCTCTCATTTTACAGATGAGGAAAAATTAAATGTAAATGATTTATAAGTTCACACTTATAAGGTGGTAAGCATCAGAGGTAGGATTCGAATACAAGTCTTTAATCTCTAGAAGAGATTAAAGACATAAGAATGAATGAAATGCCTGTGGCCCAGGCCCTGTGTTAAATGCCTTACAGAGATTAGCTGATTGGTTTCTCACACAGCCTTCTGTGACAGGTGTCATTGTGAGCCCCATTTGGTAGTTGAGGAAACTGAGGCAAACAGAATCTAAGTGACTTAAGTCACCCAGCTTGTACGTGTCTCAGGTCAGTTTGGAACTTGGGTTTTTCTGACTCTGGACTAGAGCCACTGTGGTGCCCCCAGCTGCTCTAGAGTCAGTCCTTCCCACCTACCCCCATCCCATCCCACTTGACAAGCTTCTAGCCTTCTGAAATTCTACCAGAAACCATGGCCCGGGATGAGGTCTTGCGTTTCCTCCCTCGGGATCAATTTTCTAACTGGTTTTTCTTGCCACGAACTGTCATTCCATGTCAATTTCATCTCTTCCTTCTGCCATGAACTAAAAGGCCGAGATCATTAAAATTATATCTGAAAAAATGGACTTAAGTTCTAATGCTCAAGGTCAGCCCCAGAGAAGAAACGAGGATGTGCACATCCCTCCCTTCTTCACAGAGGTGGGGGCCCAGGGATGTGGAATAGGGCATATGTTGACAAATTCTGTCAGTGTGATTCTTTGTTTTCTAAACTGCTTTTTACCCCTTTCTTCTTCTTTCTTAAGGGATGGCTCAGTGAGTAGGGAAAGGAGAAGGAATATATTCACAATGAAAGTGATCTAGGAACAAAGGACAGAAACAAAAACCAATATTTGAAGTAGGGGAAAAGAGACTGAATGGAGATGCTCTCTGAAGTTGAGTCTTTATTGCAGCTCATTCAGCTTCCACTTTTTGTGCATCAGCATATGATGGTACTTAGGAAAGAGTCCCTTTCAATCACACTGAGATACAGGACGCTCACCAATCATCTGAAAGGACCTAGACACTTTCAGGGATCTGGGAAAATCCAACTATTGCTTTAGCAATATACAATTACTATTGCATTATATTTATATTATTTATAACTTTTTTATTTATTTTGTATTTATATTATTAAATATTATGAGTACTAAGGTTATTATTATAACAATACAGAGATAGGATTTGCCTATTAAATATTCCTCCCTCTTCCAACTACATATCTGTGTGAAAGATGGGATTTTCTTCACATTTTTCAACCAGGACCACATACTGCAACCAATTAAATGCAGACACAGTTATGAGAGTGTGGCCGTTTTGGGTTGGCTGGATGTTAAAATAGCTTGCAAAAAATATAAAACATTGTGATTCTTCTCAATCAATTCTTTGATGTTTTGGAAAAAAAATAGTTATTTTAGTAAAATATATTTTATATTAACATGCGATTAGTTTATTAATGTTATTTTTGATGGGTTGATAAATATTTTAAAGATTATCAGCTTTAATTGCTTGGATCCTTAATAATTTTCAAGAGTGCAAGAGTCCTGATACCAAGTTTTGAAAACTGCTGCTCTAAGGACATCTACTCTGATCTCCTTGAAGAGAAGCTACCTTATATCATGGGGCTAGCACAGATTTTACAAGTGATAGTGGCCAGGGAGAATTCGAATCTGGACCCTCTGCCTCAAGAGCTAGGTTCTTGCCACTGTACCATAAAACAGCAGTAGGCAGCCAGGCCATGAGGGAGAAAGGGTCTCTTCCAGATAGTGTTCAAGTCTCACTCAACCCTCACCAGCCATTTTCCCATTTCTACCACACACAAGGGAACCAGGGAAACATGGAGTTGAGGGTTCCCTTGGTCCGTTGCACCAGAGAGTGGGATGGGGTGGGGGGAATAGATGGAGACCCTCGTGGTATTTTCATCCTATAAAGTATTCAAATGCAACCCTTCATTTTCTCTCAGGGACTGCTTTGGCGTGCTGGACTGTGAGTGGTGCATGGTGGACAGCGACGGCAAGACCCACCTGGATAAATCATACTGTGCCCCCCAGAAGGAGTGCTTTGGTGGGATCGTGGGAGCCAAGAGCCCCTATGTGGATGACATGGGAGTGATAGGTAAGGCCTCTGTTTTAGAGCCGGGAGACAGCAGGAGGAGAGCCATCTGATCTTGTCAGTCTCGCCTACGTGACGGAGATGACATTTCAGAAGGAGCTTCTTCCCTGTCTCCTTAATCCCTTCTCCCAGCTGCTTTTGGTCAAGGCTCCCCAAGGAGCAGACAATTGCTTCCCCTATACTTATAAAGCAGGGAAAAGAATGAGACTGAGGCTATCTGAAGCTGTAGATTCTTCTAGATGGGATTTTCTGGAGCTGAAAACATGATCAGGCTGGCCGGCAAGCTCACCGTAAGCCAACCACGTACTAGAAAGCCAGTGAGATCTTAGATTCCACCCAAGAACCAGGAGGGACGTGATCCAGCCGGGCTTGGGGCTGAAGTCTGCAGTCAGTCTGGGGGACATTCCAGGCAACCAGACAAATGGCTTTTGTTTCCTTTTTATTGAAACACTGAACTGAAATATTGCCCTGACCTGATCTAAAAGATGAGACAAAGAGCACCTGGGTTAAAAGGAAAAGAGATCCAAGGTACATCTGATCACCTTTCTCACTAATCTGAAATTACTCTCACTCTAGATTATATCTGGAGACCTAAAGAGGAAATCATCAAATTTCAAGCAAAAAATAGATTTAGAGATCATCTGGGTACATATCCTCTCTCATTTTACAGATGAGGAAGATTTGAGGCCCAGAGAGGTTGAGTCCAAGATAGTATGTAAGATAGGAAGTAGGAAGAGATTTAGGATTTACACCCAAGTCTTCAAACTCCAGTTCTCTTTACACTAAACTTTTGTTGTTGTTTAGTCATTTTTTCACTCGTGTACAGCTTTTTGTGACTCTGTTTGGATTTTCTTGGCAAAGATTCTGGAGCGGCTTACCATTTCCTTTTTCAGCTCATTTTACAGATGAGGAAACTGAGGCAAACAGGGTAAAGTGACTTACTCAAGACACAGCTAGTGTCTGAGTCTGGATTTGAACTCAGGTCCCCCTGACTCTAGGTCTGGCACACTGTTCACCATTTAGCTGCCTCATGATACTACACTATGTTGCTCCTTTTAAAGTTACTCTGAATCCTTGTTATTGGTTATTTATTAAGTACCTTCTGTGTGCTGTGCACCTGAGATATAAAACCAAATACTGTGGTCCCAGCATTCCAGGCCAGTGAGGACAATGCAATATGGATGTGTGTAAATAAAATACGAGGAAGGGACGTGGCAAGGGAGAGGGCTAAGTTCTCCAGGAGAATTTGAGCAGGAAGAGAATCCCATGTGAAGACTTGGTTTCAGTGCACATCGTAGCAAGGAAAAGGACAAGCTAGAAGCCCATCCCAAGGACCAAAGGTCTTGTTAGAATGAGGGACTGTTCAATAGAACTGAGGATGTTTATCCTGAAGAGTGGAAGACTTTGGGGCTACATGGTAGCCATCTTTGATGGTCACAGCAAAGTTTGCAAAGAGGCAGATTTAGGGTCAATGAATGGAAAATAATGTCAATAGTGAGAGCTAGAGAGAGAAGTAGAAGGGGCTGCCCTCAAGGGCAGGGCCCACCCACCCAGAGCTAAGATTCTCAGTGGAGTGAGAACTGGAATCAATCCATCAACCCACATCGATTAAGCATGTTAACTTTCCTTGGCTATCATCTCACAGTTAATCCCCAATGATCAATCAATCTCCAATCATTTATTAAAATTAAATTATATATATATATATATATACACATATATATGTAGTACTTTATCATTTATAATATATAATAATTTTATATTTTTTTTCCTTTTTTTTTGAGGTTGGGGTTAAGTGACTTGCCCAGGGTCCCACAGCTAGGAAGTGTTAAGTGTCTGAGACCAGATTTGAACTCGGGTCCTCCTGAATTCAGGGCTGTGCTCTATCCACTGCGCCACCTAGCTGCCCACATATATATATATATTTAAAATAAAAATTGCTAAAAATCTAACCTATGACAAAGTGTTCCTGCTATCATTGAACTTCCACTCTACAAGTTGTAGTCCAGGACAAGGGATGACTTGAATCGTTTTCGGAATGGAAATGGGCACACGACCTCAGCTAGTTTGGGGGAACTTGATTTTTGAATTTCAAGTTTAAGACTTTCCATTGATCCCTCTTAAACAAAACTAGACGGCTCAGAATCCAGCCTCATCACTCAGCATCCCTGCCTACTTGTTCTGCTTCTCCTCCTGCCTTGTTGCTCTATGTTGTAGGCAGTGGTCCTACAGTTTAGGTTGGGAGACATTAGATAACAAATAGTCCCATGTCCCAGTGAGATGAGATGTTCTTTGATCTTCTCTTTCTCTCTTCCTTGCTCAGTTAGACATTTATCTGGCATCTGTTTGTTTTTTTTAACAAAGGTGACGAAGTAATTACTTTGAACATGGTCAAGAGCGCCCCTGTGGGACCAGTTGCCGGGGGGATCATGGGATGCATCATGGTGCTCGTCCTGGCCGTCTACGCCTACCGCCATCAGATTCACCGCCGAAGCCATCAGCATATGTCTCCTCTGGCTGCCCAGGGTAAGCGCAGAGCTCTCGCTCGGCCCCTCGATAATGCCGACAGCTCCATCCTGCTGCCCATGCACGTCCCAGAGCCTGGCCTCCCAGGCTGGTCCGAGGAAAGCTGTAATCAACTAATCCAGTTGCTCCAGACTTAACCATTTAATTAATGTCTGGGAGGATGAAGAGCCGGGAAAATTACAGTTCCAGTGCTCTGGGGCCTGTTTTGCTGATGCAAATGTTTACCTGCTTGGAGTCTGGTTTTGAGGGTTTTTTTTTTTGCATCCTCTCCTAATTCTTTTTGAGCCTTTGCTGATAGTTTTATTTTGCTTTTCCAGAGGCTCCCCAACACCTTGTCCCTTCTCATCGGGTGTCAGTTGACCTTTGACAGGGCTCTGCTCGGGCTAGTTGGAGATCCCGAGTACCACAGACAGCATTCTTCCCTCTCTCCTGGAGTAAAGGGTGCTGCCCGTGCTGTTATGCCAGTGGTGATTAAGAACGCTTGGGCCTCTTGTCTCTAAGAACGCTTGGGCCTCTTGTCTCCCAGAGCGGCCGGCCTCTAGTGGTGAGCCTTCTTATTATGGGTGTCTGCTGCCGGGCAGCTTATTCTGTGCGGCACTCCTGTGATTAACCTGCTACGCCTTGGTCTTCCCCCTGCCTGTCATCCGGCAGCACTGAGGTTACTGGGAAATTAGACGATTTGTCACTTTTCTTCAGGAGGCGAAAGGTTTTGGTGAACAGCAGAGAGAGGTCACCTTAACTTTCTTCCCCCTCCCCTCATTTTTTTGAGACAGAATAAAATGATGTGGCCAGAGTCACACGACTAATACATGTCTGGGGTCATATTTGAACCCAGGAAGAAGCATCCTCCTGCTTCCAGACCTGGCACTTTATGTGCTATGGCACTCCTGAGCTGCCCCGTGGTTATCATAGAGAAATCATCATATGGTCTTCTGTTTGGAAGTAGGTCATGGATGTAATCCAAAACTGCCATTTTACAGATAGGGCCACTGAGTCCCAGAGAAAGGGGAAGGATCTGCCCAGGCTCACCCAGTGAATAAAGAGCTCAGCCCAAACTCAGACCTAGAGCCCCCAAATTCTAATCTAGAATTCTTTCTACCAAGTCTTTTTTATTATTTATTTTTACTGAGGCAATTGGGATTAAATGACTTGCCCAAGGTCACACAGCAAGAAGCTTTAAGTGTCTGAGACTAGACTTGAACTCAGGTCCTCATGACGTCAGGGCTGGTGCTCTATCTACTGCGCCACCTGGATGCCTCTACCAAGTCTTTTTAAGGAGCATTTACCCTGGGGCAGAGTAGTGTAATGGGTGAAGGGCCAATCTTGAAATCGGAGATCCGAGTTCCAGTCCTGCCTTTGACATTGCCTGTGCATCACTTTGGCTGTCATTGTTCCTCACAGACCTCCCTAACACTAGAACTTCCAAATGGCTTCCTGATCAGAAGCAATTTCCTCAAAAGAGCTCCCTATCCTGATGAAATCACCAACCAAAAACCAAACAAAATGGAGGTAGCAAGTAATGATGGGGTCAACCAGTGTTACATTATCATTTGATTTTTTTTTTATCTCTAAAAATGGGATTCTGGGAATAAAGCCACCAGGGGCTTTCAGTCCTATCCAGGTTCTCGTTGTGGCCCTGCCCTTACGTGCTCAGCTTCTGGTCCTCCTGACTTTATTTTTTGTGGAAAGGTCTTTGGGAAGCAGTTGGGGCCAATGGGGATCCTGCAGCTCTTTTTTCCCTTTCCCTTACAATATGTGCTGATAAACTTGGGAATTTGCTCCTCCTCCCAGAATGCTCTTCCTCCTATTCAACAAAGCACTGCTATCCAGCAGGGCATTAAAGCCAGGGGTCGATAAGATGAGATCATTTGACTAAGTATCTTCCTGTTTTTATTGCTGGATAGAAATGTCAGTGCGGATGTCCAACCTGGAGAACGATAGAGACGAACGAGATGACGACAGTCATGAAGACAGAGGCATCAGTAAGTTCACCACCCCCTTTCTGATTGTGTTCTGGGTTGCCCGATTGGGGCTCTGACGATAAGGCTCGGATTCTCCTTGAATCTCTCTGGGCCCATTTTCTAATTGGAAATGCTTAGACTTAGAGTTTCGAGTTAGTTGCTGTCATTTCTCCTAAGTTAAGGCCAAATGAGTGACCTTATTTTGGTTAGAAAATCTTGGAGGATTGAGTGTGATTATCTTTGGTTTTTCCTTTCATTGCTTGATTTATGCTAAGCTTAAATTGGGATAAAACAGTGTGCCGTGAACTCCCGCTTCTTCATTTCTTTCCTAATCTTGTACTTTAGAATGTGTTCTTCTTTTTGGTGACTTAAATAGATGTGTCGGGGCGGGGGAGAGAATTATTTTTAGCCAAAGAGTTTCATTCACTGAAGAAAGTGATAAGTTTTCTGGATACGGACTTCCAAGACTCTTATTCAGAACCTGGCTAGGCTCTCCATGGTACTAGGCAAGGCTCCCCCATCTGAGCTCCATTCCTTAGTTTTCTCACCAAGGAATAGGACTCGATTCCTCTCCAAATTGTCTTCAATTTCCAGGTAAGAGGAAGGTTATTGATTCTAGGGTCAAAGGACCAGAAATCAAATAGTATCTGTCACACCAAGTGAGATTAAGTGAATTAATCCAAGTGAGTTAAGATGAGTCACTGAACTTTCCTGGATCTTTTTTCTGTGGAAGACAAAGGAGTTGGACAAGATGGCAACCAAGGAGACTGTGGTCCTTTCCTGCTCTTTATTTATGACCCGTGAATAATTTGAATGGGCAGCTAATGGACAGAGCATTGAAGCTGGAATCAGGAAAACCTGAATTCAAATTGTTCCTTGGACACTTCCTAACCATGTGACTGTAACTCTGTTTCCCTTAATTTCCTCATCTGCAAAAAAAATGACAATAATGAAAAGTTTAATAATAGCACGTACCTCTCAAGGTAGTTGTGAAAATCTAATTAGACAATATTTATAAAGGCCTTGGCAATCCTTAAAGTGCTCTCTAAATGCCAGCTGTTATCAGATCATTTGCTAGCTGTATAAGTCACTTCTCCACATTCAGTTTCCTTAACTATAAAAATAAAAAGGAGATCAAGATCAGATTCATCTCAAAGGTCCCTTCATTTGGAAGGTCTAGGATCCTAATGGCAGAAAATGCATGTGGGATTGTGGGAAGAGAACTGGACTTGGAGCCAGGGGACCCACATTCAAATTCTTGCTCTTTGACTTATTACCCAGGTGATATTGGTCCTGGGCTCATTTTCCTTATCTATAAAATGAGCAGGTTGGGCTAATGATTTCTATCTCTAAATCCATGCTCCTAAATTTGGCTGTTCCTCAGGCTTCATAATGGATGTTATTAAAAATGTGTCTTCCTGCTACCCCTTTCCAAAATCAAAATGATCTCCCATTTACCACAGCCCTTAGCTCATCCATTCTTCAAAAGCCCAGATGCCTTAACAGTGAATGAGCCCGCTGGGGGAAATAAATGGATATGGTATCGTAAAGAATTTGCATGTGTGAGTAAAAAGGATTGTCCTTCTTTTCCCCCTAGTCAGCAACACGCGGTTTATAGCAGCAGTGATAGAACGCCACGCACACAGCCCAGAACGGAGGCGTCGCTACTGGGGTCGATCCGGGACAGAGAGCGACCATGGTAAGATCTCGAATCAGACCTCGAATCTTCCCTGTGACAGGACGGTCATGGCTGTGGGTCTTGGTATGTCCCCACCCAGACTCCTTTGTTCATTCCTGAAAAGTCCTTAAGTAAACCCTTATGACGTGGCGTCCACCGAGATCCTATCCAGCTGTAAAATTCTGTGTTGGTTTGCTAATAATTCATCCTTAGCATCCCAGAGGAATGATACTGTTGAATAGTCCACAGGACTCCTACACAGATGATCAACAAGTATTGATCATGGAGTATAGTACTAGTACCTAGTGCTGGGAAAACACAGGAAGGCCAAAGCAGCCTCTGCCAAGGATTGTCCATTCTGGTTGTCTCTAGAATTCTCTCTATCAGGACATCTGCACCGAGTCTGCTCAGCTGATTCTTGAGGGACAGGACAGTTGGGGGCCACACTGAGGGAGGTTCTGGCATTGGAGCCCAGAATACCTGGGGCTGAATCCTACCTCAGAAACTTATCGCTTGGCTCCTGGGAAAGCATGACTGATTCATCACAGGCCCCAAGCTCATTGGGCCTCTAGGCTAGACAGCAGCCAATCCCCCAATAATGCTAATTGGCCCCCAAATGCTAGGATTCATTCACTCAGTAAACAGTTATTAAGCATAATGCTCTCTGGCCAATTCTATGGTGTCTGCACAAAGCCCCAAGCTGGAGGACCTGATGGTCATGGATGCTCATGCCCTGGGCCAGGCACCTCACCATGCTCTCAGGTACAAAGAAGGTGCCAGTCCAGACTGGCAGGGAGTGTCCTCCTTAGGATTCCCTCTCCTGAAAACCATGTCAGGAAGAATGTTCAGAGATTTGAGAAACTCCACTTCAATACTCTTTTATTAAGCACCTACTCTATGCAAGGTATTGGGAATAAAAGCAACTTGGTCTCACCATTCTTCTGTGGGGGAGAGGTTAAAATTAGGCATTGAGCATCTATTTATATGTCTATTTCTAACTATACCAAGAGTATTCCTCCTCACAACAACTCCAGTATATAATACTGGTCAGAAGGAAATAGACAGAGAGACAGACAGAGAAAGAGAGACAGAAACAGAGACACACAGAGAGAGATAAAGAGTCAGAGAGAGAGAGAGAGAGAGAGAGACAAAGAGAGAGAGACAGAGATAGAGAAAGAAAGAGAGACAAAGACAGACACACAGAGACAAAGAGTCAGAGAAAGAGAGAAAAGAGAGGCAGAGACACAGAAAGAGACAAAGAGAGTCAGAGAGAGAAAGAAAGAGAGACAGAAACAGAGACACAGAGAGAGATAAAGAGAGTCAGAGAGAGAGACAGAGACAAAGAGAGAGATAGAGACAGAGAAAGAAAGAGAGACAAAGACAGAGACACACAGAGAGAGACAGAGTTAGAGAAAGAGATAGAGAAAAGAGAGGCAGAGACACAGAGAGAAAGAGAAAAGAGAGACAGAAACACAGAGACAAAGAGAGTCAGAGAGAGAAAGAGAGACAAAGAGACAGAAACAGAGACAGACAAATAGAGAAACCGAGACAGACAGAGAAACCAAAAAATTCAGAAAAGGCCTTATGCAGCTGGCAACTCTTAAGTGATCCTTGAAGAGGGCAAAGGATTCCAGCAAGTGGAAGTGAGGAGGAGCAGGCTTCCCAGTGTAGACAATTAACTGTGTGCAAATGAGAGAGTGTTTTATACAGTAAAATACAGGTAGGCCAGGCTAGCTAGAATATACAGCAGATCAAGGAGAATAATGAGAAATCAGTGCAGAAAAACAGCTTGAACTAGATTGTGAAGGATTCAAGGACCAAATGGGATTTTCTAGAAACGCCTGAGTTCAAATCTGCCTCAGCCATGTATCAGCAGTGTGACTGGCTGTCATGGAGTCTCTCTCAGATGTCTCAATAAGATGGGGATGATCAGAGCCTGGTGGTTGCAAAAATCAAGTGAATTAGCATATGGAAAGTGTCCTACAGACCTTAAAACATCATCTGAATGCTAGCTCTTTTTATCATCATCATCCTCAGGGTAATAGGAGGCAGGAACTTCTTAAAAAGGGGAACATGAGCAGACCTCTACTTTCCAGGTCATCGCTGTGGAAGCTGCCCAGACATTGCACCAGAGAAAGGCAGAGGCTTTGAGTAGGAGGGCCCGTGGGGGGGGGGGGTATGGCAGCACTCTGGGCAGGAAAGGAGAAAGGCTTGAGCTAGGGGCGCTGGCCACAGAAGCAGACAGAAGGGAACAGATGCAGTCTACTGCAGAGGTAAAATCGGTGAGCCAGGGCAGCGGTTGAAACAGGCTTCCTAGGCCAGTTACAAGTGATTTGCAGGATTTTTGGATGCTATTTTTCCCACTAATAGGTTACCATTAACCCCTATGATCTGCTTCCAAATACTAATCAAATCATATATATATAAAAGGATCAAAAAGTTCCTTTACTTTGAGGTTCTTAACCCGGGAGAAGGGGCGTGTATTTGCCTTTTTTTTTCAGTGTTTAGAAACTGTATTTCAGGATAATTAGTTCCTTTGTAATCTTGCATATTCTAGTGACATGTTTAAAAGCAGTTCTCTGGAGAAGGGGCCATAGCTTCACCAGACTGGCCACGGACTCCTTGAGACAACTGTGGCTAGGAATGGTTCCTTCATCTTGGGTGTTCAAGGTGCCACATTCTGTCCGTCTTAAATCTGCCCTGCCCCTTTCCCGGGAGCCTTGTATCATCCATGATGGTGAAGATCATGGTAACAACACAGCAACAGCCGGCACTTGCATAGCCCTTGAAGGTTTGAATGTACACTGTCTCATGTACTCTGATTCCCAGTCATTTTTAATGCCATCTCAGACCATCTGGATTTGGATTTCCACGTACATTTCTTTTCAAACCAGGGCTATGATTGACACTGAAACACTCAGTTTTCAGCTACTTTGAATAAAAAAAGCAAAGAAAACGGTCCCCTTCAATCCCTGATACGAGGTGTTCTCTGTATATTGAAAAGGCTTTTCTGACGTTAGCTTGGCGAGAGAATCGCCTTCTTTGTCTCTGTGTGGGCCTGTGTTTTCAGCCCCAGAGCCCTCCTGCTCGGCTGTCTGCAAGCGCATCAGTTCTGCGGCCCCCGAGAGAAGCTGATTGATGTTAACCGGGAACAATATTCATGGGCTGTCGCTTCTGGAAACTTTGAAAGGAAATTTTTTTTTTTGCAATATTTAAAAATGTGTCAGGATCTTCGAAATTGAATCCTTTGATCAGCAAGGCCATTTTCTTTTCAAACATATTCCTTAGAATACCAGAAAGGATGAATCTTTAAACAGAGCGAGCTAGCTTAGAGAGAGCATAGCTGATTGCTTTACCATTGGCTGCTGGCTCTCCGTCACCCAGTGTGGAGTTACTGGGCTGTTAAGAGACATTCAGAGTCAGGCAGGCCTCTGCCCTCCGCTTACTTTTCTTAGCCTGACCTCAATTCGGTAGACTTTTCTTTGAAAATATTCTTTGCACTTCACTGGTTTCTTTTAAAATAACTCACTTGAAAATCTGATTTGGCTCAACGAGCATGTATTAAGTCCCTACTGTGTGGATCCCGAGACCAGCTGGCCTTGGCCTGACCTCCAGTCTCATGTCTCCAATCACCTATTTGGATATTTCAAATTCTATGTCCCGTCGACATCTACCACTCAATCTGTCTAAACCGACCTCATTTTTTACTTTCTCCCATTGGTCCCCCCTAAATCCCGGCCCCTTTGGACCTTCCTGTTAGTATCAAAGGAACTGTTGCCTCCCAACCTAGATATCTTCCTGAATTCTTCACTCTGACCCCCCCTTCACATTCAATCAATTATCAACTCTTGTCATTTTGCCTTTATAGCATCTCTCAAATACTCCCCCTTCCCTCCTCTGACACGGCCGTCCCATTGGTCCAGCCCTTGTCATCTCAAACTGGAACTATTACCTGGACTAGCTGCTAAGCAGTCTCCCTGCCTCAAGCCTCTCCTTACTGTACTCCATTCAGCCGCCATATTGCGCCTCTCAAAGGCACAATCCCTCTATTCAGTATTAAACTCCAGGGACTTAGCTGCAAAATGCTTGGACACATGTTAACTAATGTGATCTCACAACTACCCTGAAAGGCAGGTGCTCTTCCTATCTGTGTTTTACACACTAGGAAAATGGAAGAAGATAGAAATTATGTGACTTTTCCACATGTAAAGCAGAATTCAAATTCAGATCTTCCTGATTCCCGGCCTCGCGTTGTATTTACTGCACTACCTGATTGCCTTTGCCAAAAGCTTTTACCATTGTCAAATTCAATGTTCCTTCCCCATAAAATATAAACTCCTTGAGTTTATGTATATAATAATATGTAATTATATAATATATAATATAATAATATATTATATATATATTTTTTATTTATGTATTTAAATATATAATAAATATATAATATATATTTTATATATATATTTAAATATATAATAAATATATATTATATAAATAATAAATAAATATAAACTCTTTTTCTTTCCTTAGTGCTTAGCAGTTATCAATAAGTGTTTATTAAATTCCTATTATGTACCAGTCACTATGCTAAACATTGGGATATGAAAAGAGGCAAAAGATGCTCCTGCCCTGAGGGAGCTTACAATCGAACCTAATTTAGGACAACTCCTGATAAGAAGGAGATGCTTAATAAGTCATTCGCTGCTTGATTTTGGTGGGAACCACCTCCCAGGCTTCTAATATTTCTTATTTCTTCTCCAGGTTATAGCACCATGAGTCCCCAAGAAGACAGCGAAAATCCTCCCGGTAACAATGACCCCTTGTCTGCCGGTGTCGACGTGGGGAACCACGATGAGGATTTAGATCTGGACACGCCTCCCCAGACTGCAGCCCTGCTAAGCCACAAGTTCCATCACTACCGGTTGCACCACCCTACCCTCCACCACAACCACCACTTACAGGCGGCAGTGACAGTACATACTGTGGATGCAGAGTGCTGACAACCTCATCTTACCCTTGAAAGGAAGAGAAGTAGAAGAGAAAACGGAGAGAAGGAGTGGGGAGGAGGTGGGCTCTGGAAGATGAGATTCATTTGAAGAGACAGCGGACGTCTGGGGGTTGCTAGGAGTGTTCACGCTCATTTCCTGCTTGTTTTAAAATGGTTAAGAACAACAAATTACATTGGAAGAATGTAAGGCTGGCTTGGAAACAGAAGGGAAATAAAGTCTGATTAATGGACCTGACATAACGTAAATAAAATGGGAAAGAAGGCAGAGCTCCAAACACAGGGATGAAACTTTCAAAGCCCTCATCAAGCAGAGCCAGGGGAATGTCCTGAGGAGCGAGAGCTGTGGAGCTTTCCTTAACTGGAAGGGTGTAAATCCTTGAGAGCTGGGACCCAGGGAGCCAAGATGGCCAGCCGTTATGTCCAACCATTGGGTTTGGTTGGTTGTTTCCCAGAATTTTGCTTGGTCTTGAAAAGATCCATCGAGCTGGCGTTTGCTATACGGGACCCACAAAGATAGAGTTGAAACAGTGCATCTCAAAATTTCTAAGTAAAGGATTATTTTTCTACTATTTATTGAATTTACAAACATTCACGAATTTGGGGGGAGCAGGGAGAGGTAGAGAAGCCTTGGAATCAATTACCCACAAATTTCATCATGATTTTTGTGTGACAGTGAAGTGGTTCTTTTCTCAAGGAATTTTCTTGCTCACTTAGTGGATGCGCTCCCACTGCCCCTCTCTGCAAAATGGGAAAATGAAGAACTCCTTTGGACTGGTTTACATGCGTATTCTTTATCACGTCATTTTGCAGGAGCGGACGTCACGTGTTGTAATGCAGTATTCCTTCAGTGTGTCTGAGGGGCAGAGGCGGGGGGGAAAGAGAACGAGAAGCATCATCCAGAGACCTCTTGCTATCTTCTCTGGAAGAACTTTTCCATGAGTTGCTGACACCACCCCACAAGATCCAAATACCACTCCCGGAGCCTCTCCGGTAGGAGGAGCAAGGCTTCGTCTTGTGGCTGATCACCAGGCCATCCACAGATGCAAATCACGTCTTCTTTTGACTTGCAGACTATTGGCTACACCAGCAGAGAATAAAACAATGTGCTGTAAACTTCTGCTCTTATAAAAGATTTCATTTGAAATCTTAATTAGAAGCTGCTGCCAATTACATGGAACTTAACACTAATGTCGAAATTCATACAGGGATTAATCAGGTCTGTCTGATACAACATGGAATACCCCACCTGAAAATTAATGTTCTAATAACTGTGTTGTATTGTCGATTCCTATTTGGTGATCCAGCTATGTTATAAAAACAGTTGCCCAGTGCATATGGTAAATCTCCATTTATATGTAGGGTTTTGTTTCATTTTTTTTTAAAGTCATGGAATACTGTTTTAATGATAGGGTACTTAATACTGTATAATGTAAAATGTGGTTCTTAAAGAGTACAGTCAGTAACTATATGTGTGCTATCCAGAAGCCCCTTTATACTGTGTATAAAATTGCAGTCTCTAGTGAAATAAACTGTATATAAAGTCGGGTTTAGTAGATTGCTTTTGACTCGGTAGTATGATTTGTTAATTCAGTCCCTGGAACTTGGAGGACAAATTACATCATCTGTGAAAATTTACCATTTCACAAACTCCATTGGTTTTGCCCTTGGGCCAATTTGGGGCCTTCTGATTTTGAAATGATGACTAGTCTTCGGAATATAGTGAGATGAAATTTTAAAGTTTTTTTTTTTTATTAAAAATGTATATCCATAGCTTGTTCTGCCTAATAGATTCATTATCATTTAAACAAAAGGAGGGATTCTCTTCCAGGCAGGGAGATAGTTGACGAGTTCCCTAATTCCACCCTCACCCCCCAATTCCATGCTGTATCTTTTTCTAAAGCTGGGTGCCTAGTGGAATGAGGGAAACACTCTCCATTCAAGGTTGGGAATCTTAGGTTTTTCAAAAGCAAAGAATTACTGAGACTAAAGTCTTAAAAACCATCAAAGAGCAAAAGACTCAACCAGAAAGGGATTTATAGTTGTTGAGGTAAGAGTCACCTGTTCTTCCTTCTGGAAGAAAGAAATGTGAATGTTTATACCATATGCTCCATGCCTGTGAATCATGGCACGACATGGCGAAATGCAATGGAAGCAAACTGGAGCTGAGAACAAATAATGGCTTCCAGGAAAATGGAGGTGGGTGGGTTCTATGAGAAGAGTACCGGAGAACAGATGGACAACCCAACTGTTGGCACCCAGGAATTGTTTTTAAGACCTGAGGGAAGATATTCAGCATCCCAGCTACTGTCCATCCTCCTCATGCAAAATTTAGGAAGGAATATTCAGGATTGAGAATGAGAAGCCGTGGATTGGTTGTGACCTGTACCAACACAGACGATGTCAATATGATAGAGATCATAGAGGTAGCAAACAGTTGATTTACACTGTGTTAAGAAAAAAAATATGATAAGATTATTTTTATTGGATAGTAGAAGAGGAGGGAACCTTACAAAAATCATTTTTACAGACTAATATAAGCAGAAAAAATATTAAAAGTCAGTCAAGTGGCATGTATTACGCCTGTACTAAATTCTAGGAATAAAAAGATAGACCCCCCCCAAAAAAAGAGAGATTTCTTATCCTCGAGACACATTCTAATCTCATGTTCTAATGGGGGGAGACAACATGCAAACTGTCAAACATTTATTAAACACCTACTATGCGCTAATCAGGAAGGGTACAAATCCTTAAAAGACCATCTCATTGAGCTCACCATGTAACATGAGATATATACAAAGTAGATGGGAAGTCATTTCAGAGGGAAAAGCACAGGGGGAGTGAAGGGGATTGAGAAGAAGGTAGAGCTTGAAATGGATCTTGAAAGAACCCACAGAAGTGACACATAAAATATCAGTTTATTAACTTAGAGAGGAGAGATCATAAACAACTTCACCACAGTTTGACAAATGAAGGAAGAAATCAACCACAGAAAATATATCCCTTGCATGTACCTAGAGATGAAGGTATCAGTCCAACATGAGAAAAAACTTTCTCACGCTTCAGTCTGCTCCAGAGTGCAGTGGAGCTCTTTAGAGGTCGTGAGTTTCCTGCCATTTGCAGTCAAAACAGAGGTTCAGATGCAGATGTTCAGGGTTCTTCTGGAGGGAATTCTAATTCAGGAATAAGTTGGAGTTGATAAATGATCTCTGAGGCCTTTTATAACACTAACATTCTGTGATCTCATCTGTGATCTCACTTTTTTCATAGCAGGGCAAACAGTAAACCCTTAATGATGCTGACTGATTGAAGGAAATCAATCCTTACAAAATGTTGTTTGTTTGTTTGTTTTTTTCCCAAAGAATCACCTGTGAATGAAAATAGATTTGAGGTTCTACTGGACACCCACCAAAGTGGAGGGAAATTGAAATGATGAAACACCATATTGGTGCTGCTGTGGAAAAGCAGATTCACCATTATATCACTGGCAGAATTAGAAACTGAAGCCGCGCTTTTGGAGTCTAATCTGGCAATCGATTAGAAAAATAACAGAAACCACTACTACTCTTTTATTCTGATTCTCCCTGCTGGGACTAATATAATTAAAAGAATAAATGAAAAGTCACTTGGTACAGTGATTACATGTAACAGTAAATTATACAATAGAAGAAATTCCTTGTCAAACATCTTTGTAGCTGAACACTGGAAACAACCATACATCCGCTCACCGGGAAATGTTCACATAAGCAAAAATAACAATATAACTCCATGTTACTGTTCTGTTGAAAATTATTAAAGAAATTGTTAACCCTAGATTACAAAGAATCTTCATCAATCACAGGTTATACCAGATTAATTAACCTTCTATCTTTTTAAAATAGGATTATAAAATGAATGGGGGAGATAGTTTGCCCACATTTATTTTCCACACTATTATTAGAAAGGGAGAGATGGGCATTAAATTGCTGGATTCATTATTGGTTCAATAGCCACTTCTAAAGCTTAGTCGGGATCTCTTCCATGTCAACTTTTAATTGTACTTGGCTCTGAACTATTTTTAATATTTTTATAAACTACTTGGAAGAAGGTGTAGATGACATGTGGATGGTCCAAATGTGGGAAATAGAACTGACATGTGGGATGATTTAAAAAGTTCCTGACAGCTTAGGTCAAAAGTCATCCAGCTTCTTTTATAAAGGGTCAGATAGTAAATATTTGAGGCATTGTGGGCCAAGAGACAAAATTGAGGATAGTATATAATTATTATGTAACTAGAGAGAAAAAAAATTTAGTCAATTTTCATTGATATGAAATTCAAAATATAATGATTATAATTGAGTTTAATTTTGTGACATAGGTCTATTATTAAAAATGAAATTCTTTGGGGGGGGATAACATTTTATTTCATTAGAGTTCAAAGTTAGTGCTCCTTGCTTTCAAAATTAATTGTAAATAGCCATCTGTAACTGCTGATCTGTAATTAGATTTTATGTATTTCATATTTGAAAATGTCATTTCACGCAGATTGGTACTGCCAAATGCTGGTATCAGTCCCTAAGTATATGATTTTAATGGATCATATTCATCACTTGGAAGATCATGACAGAACTCTATCAGATTCTTCTCTAGAAAGATGCTTTTTAGCATGTTATTACATTGCAAATTAATTATTTTTTTTGATGGCTAGGTGGAAGCTCCTCAATTACAGTTTGAAATAGGAGAACTTTTTTCATCCTTGAATTGAAGTCCAAAAACCTCTGCTGGAATTAGGTTGGAAAATATATCTGCTGCAAATTTGCATGAGAATAAAGATCTCACTTCTTTAACTCTTGACAACATGAGAAGTAATAAAGAAGATATTACTTGCAATTCAAACAATGTTAGTTGTGAATTGACTTTAGTGCAGTATAAGTTCTGCATGTAAGTACTGTTTGGTTTTGTAATTTGGAGCTGAATTCATTAACCAACATTATCAAGTCTACAGCAAAGCTAATTTCCAAATGTTCAATAAGTGTGGATAAAGGAAGTTCTCAGACAAATTTCAGCCTTGGTCCTGAGCTGAAAAAATTTTAATAAACATTTTTCCTCTCTTCTTTTGACATGATAAATATCCACTGGTAACAAAAGTAAAATTAGTTATCACAGAACCATGAAGAATGTGGAACTGAAAATGCCTTCGAGTTCTAAGTGGGATTTGCAGGACAATTAGCAGCAGTGGTGAATGAGGAGAATCCCTCTCCTAAGTTCTGTCCCAATTATTCTACTCTGCCTCTGTGGAGCAGAGCTGAAGTAGACAATACCTAAAAGAATAACAAGAAAACTATTTATGAATGCTGAAATCGGAATTTTTAAAATTATTTTCACATCACAAAATATCATCCTTCTTTTGATTTTTTTTTCTTAACCATTCTTAGCCTGTGGACCATACAAAACTGGATATGTTTAGTGCTGTGTTTGGCACAGAGGCTAGGTGGCTATAATTTGCCCACAGACTGGTGGTGGATGATATCAGTGAACCAATAAATGGCATTTAGTAGGGATAAATGTAAAGGTGTTACAAGAGGATTTTTTTTAAGGACACATTTTCTTTTTTTTTTTTCTTTTATAATTATAAATTTTTTTTTGACAGTATATATGTAAGAGCAATTTTTTATAACATTATCCCTTGTATTCATTTTTCCAAATTTTCTCCTCCCTCCCTCTACTCCCTCCCCTAGGTGACAGGCAATCCCATACATTTTACACGTATTACAATATAACCTAGATACAATATATGTGTGTAAATGCAATTTTCTTGTTTCACGTTAAGTATTAGATTCCGAAGGTATAAGTAACCTGGGTAGATAGACAGTAGTGCTAACAATTTACATTCACTTCCCAGTGTTCCTTCTCTGGGTGTAGTTGTTTCTGTCCATCATTGATCAATTGGAAGTGATTAGCTCTTCTCTATGTTGAAGATATCCACTTCCATCAGAATACATCTTCATACAGTATTGTTGTTGAAGTGGTTCTGTTCATTTCACTCAGCATCAGTTCATGTAAGTCTCAAGGACACATTTCCTTCCTTTTTTTTTTCTTTTGTTTTCTTTGTTGCTTATTTTTTATTTCTTTATTGCTTATTTTTTAAATATTCCCAACTGTTCATGACTTCATTTGGGGCTTTCTTGGCAAGGATACTAGAATGATTACTCATTCCCCAGCTCATTTTATAGATGAGAAAATTGAGGCAAATGGTTAAATGGCAGGGTGAGACAGCTAGTAATGTCTGGATCTGGATTTGAACAATCCAGGAAGAGCCTTCCTGACTCCAGGCTTGGAACTCTATTTACTAAGCCTCTTAGCTGTCCTCCCCTTTTTTTTTTTGAAACAAGGCTAATATAGAAATTAGTTTTTCATGTTTTATACACATTTATAATGAGTTTTTCCCCTTGCCTTCATAGGCATAGAGGAAAGGTAACAAGAGAATTTAGAACCAAAATCAAAATAGATTTTTAAAAATTAGCTTCATACTAGACACTGTATACAGAATACTCATTGGTATATGGGTTGAGCTAGATCCCAGCTTCTTAAACTGTGCTTTGTGATGCAATATGGCAACCAATAACTAAATATGGGGTCACTAAATTATGATTTATTATGTGTAAGTAATTGTTTTGTAAAATACTTATTTTATATACCTATATGCCCAGGGTCACATAAAAATTTCTCTGGTGAGTAGAAAAATTGAATGACTGATTAAATAATCCCTGAAATCTCAACCAACTCTGAGATAATATAAGTCTAAGAAAATAAGAAATACAAGGAAATATAGAAAGACATTTAAAAAACACACAAAGCTAAAAAAACAGAGCTAAAATAGCATAAACATCAACCAGATATATACCGGAGCAAAGTAAAAACTTTGGAGAAATCAAAAGACCATTCGGGAGGGGAACTACAGGAGAAGCAGTCAGATGACCTGGCCTAGAGTCTCAGCTCTGTTTACCAGCGTTTTGACTCTTGGCATGGAACACCCCTGCTCTGGGCCACATTCTCTTTCTCTTCAAGATGTGAAGATTGGACCAGATGTAGGCTTCCCAGCTCATGACAAACTTTGAGTCTGTTCTTGTTATTAGCTCGGCAAATAATTCTGGTTGTGTGGTTGTTTGGGGAAGGGGAAGATTTTTTAAATTATTTTTTCAAATTGGTTCTGTAGACACTATTATTTGACTTGAAATAAATAAAAGAAAATTCTCCTTTTAAGGCTTTCCTCTATAGAAAATACAGATGATATTTAGCAAATTGAGAGTTCCTAAGCCTTTGCTTCTCTCTTCCCAATTTTGAATAAATAGACTTGCAAAATAAAGCAGCAAAGGCTAAATAAAAGTGGTTTAAAGGAAACACCAGTTTCCTCCTCCCTCCCTATCCTGTTCTTCTCACCTCCCACTTGTTGAATAGTGGATTCCCCTGCTGAGGTTCTGGAAGGCTTATGGCATTTGTTATCCCTCTCCAGGGTCATATGAGGCCCTTAACCTTCATGGCCCCTTGGACAGGAAGAACAAAGTAATCCGACTGTCATTCTTCACCACTAGAAAGGGAAACTTGGTCTCCATGGCCAAAATCAAAGCTGAGCCAGGTCAGGATTTGGGAAACAAATCCCATCCATACTGCTATCTATCTGCAGTATGGACTCCATAAGACTGGGTTTCATTTGCAGATTTTCTCAAGAGTTTCTTTTCTGTTTGTTTGCATTTGGTGCTTAGGAGCCAACTTGGGTTATGAGTTAGACCTCAGTCAATGTGTTTTTTGGAGTAGTTCTCCAGATTTAATGGGGCCGTCTGTTATAGTTGAGGGTGACTGAGGAATGTGCTATTAAAAAAAAAAAAAAAAAACAACCCTGGGAGATCACTTAAAGCCATTTCCCTAGGCCCATGTCTTTCTTTAATAATTGCTTGTGAAAGACATATGACTGGCAAAATAATCATTCCACGTAGCTCAACAGTCTCTCCTCATCTCTGTCTTTTTGGGGACCATTTCTGAACTTTGTAAACAAGGATTTTCCTGGCAGGCAGACAATACTGCATTCAGAAATATAGATATCTAATACTTACTGGTTACACTGTTAGCTCAATAAAAGCAAAAAATCAGAGAGAAATAATTCTCTGAGAATAATGTGTGTAAATTTGTAGTGTCAGAATAAAAGGGTCAAATATCTGTGGGGCCGTTGTCTTCTGATCCCGATTCGCTAATTCTGCTGTTGCTGGAACTGTCTTCCCAGAAATCAGCAGGAGTCAGGATCACTAAATGTCTTTCTTCTAGATCTTTACCATCGCCTCCAACACCAGGTCACGAGTTCGAGAGAGCATGAGTTCCACCACCCAAGTTTCTCTTACTCCTCCCACACAAGTCACTTCCCTCTCTTTGTCCCACATAGAACAGCTGGGGAGGGTCAACCTTCAAACAAGTTAATAGGGAACCGTCCAATTGGCAATTAGTGTCACGTGCTTCATTATCCAAGTGCATTGCTCAGTTCTAGCCCTTTACGTGCTATATAGGTATACCTCATTTTATTGTGCTTTGCAGGTTTTACATTTTTCACAAATTGAAGTTTTTGGATAACCCTGTGTGGAGGATGTCCATAAGCACCATTTTCCCAATAACATGTGCTCAAGTCATATCTCAGTATCATATTACAGTAATTCTCATGATATTTCAAACTACTTCATTATTATTATTTCCTTTCTGGTGATCTATGATCAGCGATTTTGATGTTACTCTTGTCATTATTTTGGGTGGACATGAACCACCCATATAAGATAGTTAACTTAGTTAATAAATGTTGTGTGTATTCTCACTGCTCCATCCTCAGGCTTCCCTAATCCCTGAGACACAAAAATATTGAAATTAGACCAATTAACAGTCCTGCAATGGTCCTTCCAAAGTTCAAGTGAAAGAAGGTCTACTGATGTGCCAAATTTCAATGTTGCTTATTTTCAGAAATTGCCAGGGCCACCCCAGCCTTCGCTAATCACCACCCCATCAGTCAGCAACCATCGACACTGAAGCAAGATCTCCCACCAGAAAAATATTAGACTCCCTGAAGATGCTTTTTCTTTTTTCTTTTTTTCCCCTGAGGCTGGGGTTAAGTGACTTGCCCAGGGTCACACAGCTAGGAAGTGTTAAGTATCTGAGATCAGATTTGAACTCTGGTCCGCCTGACTTCAAGGCTGGTGCTCTATCCACTGTGCCACCTAGCTGCCCCAAGAAAGCCTTTTCAATTAAAGTATTATTTTTGTAGCTACAACACTATTACACTCATACTAGACTACAGAATCTGTAAATACAATTTTATATGCACTGTTAAAACAAAAATGCCTGTGACTTGCTTTATTTCTCTAATCACTTTTTCGTGGTGGGGCTGGAAATCGAAGCTGCGATGTCTCTGAGGTATGACCTGTACCGATTACTTGTTTGTATTTGTTTGCATCTTGAGGGCTGTCCATTGTTTCCTTTGGTATCTCCAGTGTTTAGCATAATTCCTATCACAGAGTAGGCACTTAATAAACATTTATGATTGATTGATTGATCCCATTTTCTCCCTAGTTCTTAAGTCCTTTTTTGCCCCTTAAATAACTCTGGCTCATTAGCTCCGGTTCCTTTTCTCATCTCTTAATGTAATTATAACAAAGGGCCAATGAGGGCCAGTCTTGGGAGTAAGCCCAGTTATTCTCCACGAATTTCAGCCCTTAGAATACATATAGATACTCTCTATTCATTTCCAGTGTAATCATGTGGAAACTTTGACGGGGAAGATGATTGATTGCTGCAGTTACTCAAATGTTAAGACTGTGTGATGATGGAAAGGCTTTTGTTTCCTTCATTCCTTTCTTTCTGATTCTCTGAACACCTTTCTCCATCATGACTTTGCAGTATTCTCTCCCTGGATGATCACTTCTCCCCTGTGAGCCCTTTCTTTAATCCATCAGAACCTCCATTTGCAGGAAAGTGCCATGTCAACCTCACTCACTCCCTCACCCATGGCTGGGCTGACTCCTGACTCTGGACTTCTTCCACCATCATGACTGCCAACATTTCTTCTCTCTGCCTCTCCATTGCTGGCTCTTCTGCTCACTTTTATGATTTTTCTTCTCCCATTAGAATGGAAGTTCTTTGAAGGCAGGCAATTACATTTGTTTTTCTTTTTTAAGATCTTGGGTTTGTATTTTCAGAATTTAACACAATACCCGGCATAGAGTGAGCCATAGGAAATGCTCCATGACTTGACTTTCCTCCTTTGTAAAATGAGGGATTGAGATGATTGGATGAGACAATCTCCAAAACTCACCCAACTCTCATATTCTATAATCCATGAACTAATGTAAGTGAGTCAAGTTCTTTTATTATACTCCTGTGGTGACCTGATTTCCTCTAGGCAGTTTCATGCTATCAGCAGGGAATCCAATACAAGAGATAATCCAAAAATAGAAAGACTTTCTCTTCTTTACTTAAACCGGAGAGAATTTTAAAACTAACAGAAACCCAGAGCAGTAGGAGTGGTCCTTTAAAAAGGATGTTAACTGGGTCAAGAGAACCTGGATGTGATAGAAAAAACAGTGGGCTGTGAAGCCAGAGAGTGGGGATCACTCCTAGCCATTCAACAAGTATTTGTTTGAGTGTTTCCTATATGAAGGATATTGAGCTCCAGAGGCCTCCCTCAGGCACCTTAGAAAGAGTATTTTTACATGTGCCATTCATCCACCTGGAGAGAAAGAAAAGAAATCCAGGCAGAATAGCTTCGGTGCTGGCAGGGGGCTCAGAGATCAGCAAATCAAACCCATTCATTTTATAGATAAAGATATGGGGGCACAGAGATATTAAGTAACTTGCTTGTTCAAGGACTTAGAAAGGTTGTAACAGAGGCAGATGATTCCCCCCTCAGGGGATTTTGGATGCCAAACAGGAATTAGTGAAGAGTCAGAGATGAGAGGTCTGGTATGGTTAAAGCTGGAAGGAACCTTGGAATAAAGGACATTAGAACAAAGAAAAAAAAAAGATTCATAGAAGAAGGCCCCAGAAAGAGAATTTATTCTAATCTCTTTGGTTTTTTTTACAGATAAGGAGACTGAGGCCCAGGATAGTAGAAATAGAAACTGTGGAGCTAGAGCTATAATAATGCCTAAAGTGAAGCTCAAAGTCTGCTCCCCAAGGTCAAACAGGATATGTCATAGAAGCTGGGTAGCCCCAGATACTGTGACTCCTAAGCTGGACCTCTTACACTATACCACTGTGACATATGGATGATAATCCATCAGCAAGTCTCTGTCTCTCTCTCTGGGTCTCCTTCGTTCCCTTCCTCCCTCTCTCCCTCTCTTTCTCCTCCTCCTCTTACTCCTCCTCCTCTTTCCCTTCCTCCTCATCCTCCTCCTCCCCTTCCTCCTCTTTCTTCTCTTTCTCCTCCTCCTCCTCTTCCTCCTCTTTCTCCTCCTCCTTTTTCTCTCCTCCTCTTTCTCCTCCTCCTCCTTCTTCTCCTTCCCCTTCTTCTCCTTCTCCTCCTCTTTCCCTTCTTCCTCATCCTCCTCCCCCTCCCCCTCCTCCTCTTTCTTCTCTTTCTTCTCCTCCTCCTCTTTCTTCTCTTTCTTCTCCTCCTCTTTCTCCTCCTCTTCTTCCTCCCCTTTCTCTCAGTCTCTCCCAATTTCTCCCAATTTCTCTCTTTCTCTCTCTCTCTCTCTCTCTCTCTCTCTCTCTCTCTCTCTCTCTCTCTCTCTCTCTCTCTCTCTCTCTCTCTCTCTCTCTCTCCCCCTCTCTCTCTCTCTCTGTCTCTCTACCATCATTTACCCCCTAAATCCACCACCTCTCCATAAAACATGGATAGCACACTTATCATTAGTCACCAATCCTTAGACGAATGACCACCCTCTTGATCACAGTTCTTACAACTTTCAGAATTGTTTTGTCTTTATAATATTGTGATTACTGTATGTTATTCTCTTGGTTCTGCTCATTTCATTCATCAGTTTATAAAAGTCTTAAAACTGTTCTTTTGGTCCTGCTGCTTCAATCCATATAAATCTTTCTTTTAGATCAGCTTTCTCTTTTAATAGCATTCCTTCACATCCACATCCAACCTCTACAGCCATTCCTTAGTTGCTAAGGAGTTGCTTCTAGTTTTTGCCACCACACAAAGAGCCCTTATAAATATTTTCATACATATTGAATTTTTCCCTCTTTCTCTGACCTCTTTTGACTATGGGCTCAGCAGTGGTATGAGCTGTTTGACCTTAGCTGGGTCAAAGAACATGGACTTCTTAGCAGTTTTTTGTGTATTGTTCCAAACTGATCTCCTGGACTGTTGGATCCATTCACAGCCACACCAACAGGGCAGCAGTGTCCTTATTTCCCCACGGTCCTACTGGCATTCATCATTTTCCTTTTTGCCAGATCCCATCCTTGATGCCTTTCTAGGTTGATAGGCACTGCCAGTGGTTGGGCTCTACTGGGCTAATGGCACGGCGATTGTGAGCGAAGGGCCACCCACACTCCATAAAGGAACTCCTCTCAGAAAAGGCTTCTTAGTAGAGATGAACAAATGTATATGATGACATCTGACATCCAGACTTTCTATTAAAAAAATACTAACGCCAAATTAAACTATTAATACAAGTATATTGTCATCAGTGTTACGCAAACATGCCATATCACCCTCCATAGGCAGAGATTACAACTCATTCTGTATGATACACATCTGCGTCTTCTCATAAGTTCACCACTGAGGGACTTCCCAACATGCTGAGGGCCTTTCCTTTTTTTTTCCGATAGAGCAAAGACCCCAGGAGAACATCCTGGTTGTCATCTCCCATCCTATATTTTCCCCTTAAGATTGTGAGAGAGAATTATGGAAGGCTGTCTGCTGGATCTTCACAAAAGGGGAAGTAACAGCCTATTGAAAATTTAGGAACTAGTAAGCAGTTAATTAAGCACCTGCCATGTTAGAAAATTAAAGCTGTTTTTCATGCTTATCTTTGAATCCCCAGAACCAGCATAGTGACTTTAGTGACAAAATGGATGCTCTAAAATTTGTCACATTAATTTAACTTATCCAGAGAGGGACGCATGCAATCAGCTGCTGTGGGAATAGTACTTGATTTGGAGTCATAAATCTTTTCTCAGCTAGTAAGTCTTTGAAAATGAATTTGAACTCAGGTCTTCCTGCCTCCATATTCTGTGTTTTATGTGCCATTGAGGATGGTTTTATTGCTTTTGAGGGGGAAAACTAGCTTAATTTTCTTAAACTTTCCCTCTAGAGTCTAGACAAAGAGTATCCTCAGGTAATGTGGAAATCATTCTCTTCTTATTCTGGCCATTCAAATCTCTGTTTTCTTATTCTTAATGAGTTAGCATGAACTTTCCTATGTTCCCATCTATTTACCCCCAATCCCTTGCTCCCACTTGCCATGTGAAGAGGTTCCTTCACATGGCATGGAATCTTCCTCTGAATCTTAGGTCTTATTAGCTACCTGTGACAGTAGATTCCATTTCCCAGCTTCCTCAGCAATAACCAGACAGGACTGCCCAAACTAAACCACTTTCTTTGAGTTCTGAAAAAGTTCAGGAAACAAAATTGCTGTGGTATGCTTTATTCCCCTTGATAGCTTGGAGCAAAGTGAGAGGCCCTTCTATCCCCTCTGCCTTCCTTTCTTTTCTTTTTCAAAATAGCATTTTATTTTTTTCCAAATCCATATAAAGATATTTTTCAGCATTCCTTTTTGTAAAAATGTGTGTTCTAAATGTCTCCCTCCCTTCTTTAACTTCTCCCTCCCTGAGACATCAAACAATCTGATATATGTACAATCCTTTTAAATATATTTCTATATATTTGTCATGTCGTACAAGAAAATCAGACCAAAAGATGGAGAAAAACCAAACCAAAAGGTAAGAATACCATGCTTTGATCCACACTCAATCTCTATAATTCTCCCTGTGGATGTGATTGCCATTTTCCATCCCAAGTCTATTGGGATTGCCTCGAATCACCTCATTGTTAGGAAGGGCCATGCCTTCTTTTCTAGAAGGAAAACTGGACAGACCATGGGCATAGATGTAGCAAAAAGACGAGATAGACATTTTAAGCAGGTCACAAACCCACTTCCCAGGCTCTCCATATCAGCTGGTAGATGGCTCATCAATCCACTCCAATTTTTGTGAAATATTCAATGAATCTGATGGAGCGAGAACACTTTAATAAAATAATGACACATTTTGGAAATCCAATCTCAACCAAAGCTGAAAACGCTTCTGTAGTGTTAATTCCATCCATTTCCCCCCTTGAGAATGCCAGGGATAGAGGTGTGTTTGCATCTCTGGTCTCTTGCCAGAACTTCAGTCTGGCATCCCTCACGGTCCAAACTAGCTTCTCTTTCCCCCCAAATGGAATTTCCCCCTGCGGGATCCTATTTCTGCTGACAGAACTGCCCTGCCTCTTTCACTCAGATTTAAAAATGCAGAGTCCTTTTCCATGACATTTGTCACACTCAGGTGCCAGACCATAGATTGAAAGCAAAGGGAATTCAGAAATCATTTAGCCCAACCAAGGCTTGGAGATTCAGGCTTCACAATGTCTCTCAAATCCCTGTCTTCTCCATTCTCAGACTCCTGTGTCTGTTAGACTTGGAGTTAGGAAGCCTTGAATTCAAATCTGACTTCTAATACTGTGTGACCTTAGGCAAGTCACTTACCTCCTTTATCTACATCCATTTTCTCATTGCAAAATGGAGATAATAATATCACCTGCCTCTGGGTTTTTGTAATAATTAATTAAGATAATAATTGAGAACAGTCTATCTTTAGTATTTTCTGTGTATCCAGTGCTAACATTGTGTCATAGTTACTCAGTAGTGTCGGACTCTTTGTGACTTCATTTTGAGGGTTTCTAGACAAAAATACAGAAGTGGTTTGGCCATTTCCTTTTCCCATTCACATTACAGATGAGGAAACTGAAGCAAACAAAGTGAAGTGACTTACACAGTCTCATGCAGTCAGGAAATGGCTAAGGCTGGATTTGAATTCATATATAAAGGAGTCTTTCTGACTCTGACCCAGGTGCTCTATCAACTGCAGCGCCACCTAGTGGTTCTAAGGTGCTTGGTAGTCAGATGTTAATGGCTGAATGAAAGAAATGAAGCTGGGGCAAAGAGCTCTTTTGAGGGAACAAAAATAGAGTGTTTGGTGATTTGCCAAAAGAAAGAGGAAGAAGAACTGGAAACTGTCACTATAATGACTCTTTTTTTCTTGAAACTAGTGGCTATTTTGCTTTGAGCCTTCCAAGGCTTGGTCTTGAACCTCAAATTTTAGAAGCTGTAGCAGTGAAACATACGCTTTGACAGGTCCTGTCAAATTAGAGTGGATTTGGGCATGGGCTTAATAAAAACAACCATTTATGAAACAATAAACTGGGAAAACATTTTTACAGTCAAAGGTTCAGATAAAGGCCTCATTTCCAAAATATATAGAGAATTGACTCTAATATATAAGAAATCAAGCCAATCTCCAATTGATAAATGTCAAAGGATATGAACAGACAATTCTCAGATAAAGAAATTGAAACTATTTCTAGTCATATGAAAAGATGCTCCAAATCAGAGAAATGCAAATTAAGACAACTCTGAAATACCACTATACATCTGTCAGATTGGCTAGAATGACAGGGAAAGGTAATGCAGAATGTTGGAGGGGATGTGGGAAAACAGGGACACTGATACATTGTTGGTGGAATTGTGAAAGAATCCAGCCATTCTGGAGAACTATGCTCAAAAAATTATCAAACTGTGCTTACCCTTTGACCCAGCAGTGTTGCTACTGGGTTTGTATCCCAAAGAGATCTTAAAGCAGGGAAAGGGACCTGTATGTGCAAGAATGTTTGTGGCGGCCCTCTCTGTAGTGGCCAGAAACTGGAAGCTATGTGGATGCCCATCAATTGGAGATTGGCTGAATAAATTGTGGTATATGAATAGTATGGAATATTATTGTTCTGTAAGAAATGACCAGCAGGATGATTTCAGAAAGGCCTGGAGAGACTTACAGAAACTGGTGCTAAGTGAAATGAGCAGGACCAGGAGATCTTTATATACTTCAACAACAATACTGTATGATGATCAATTCTGATGGACGTGGCCATTTTCAACAATGAGATGAACCAGATCAGTTCCACTGGAACAGTAATGAACTGAACCAGCTACACCCAGCAAAAGAACTCTGGGAGATGATTATGAACCACTACATAGAATTCCCAATCCCTCTGATTTTGTCCACCTGCATTTCGGATTTCTTTCACAGGCTAGATGTGCACTGTTTCAGAGTCCGATTCTTTTTGTTCAGCAAAACAATTGTTTACTCATGTATACATATATGGTATTTAATTTATACTCTAACATATTTGATATGTATTGGTCGACCTGCCATGGGTGGGGGGGAGGGAGGGGAGAGATTGGAACAAAGGGTTTGGCAATTGTCAATGTTGTAAAATTACCCATGCAAATATCTGGTAAATAAAAACTATTAATTAAAAAAAAAAAAGCATTTATACAGTGCTTAGGATTTGCAAAGCACTTCACAATTATCTCATTTAATCCTCCCAATACTTTTTATCCCCAATTTACAGATGAGGACACTGAGGATGTCCAGAGTCATTCAACTAGGAAAGATCTGTAGCTTCATTTGAACCCAGGTCTCCTGGACTCTGGGCCAGGGTTCTTACTGTTCCACTTAGCAACAAAATGTGCCCAAGCTGAAGACCAGCCCAGACAAGTTCGGAGATTTGGATTCTGGCTGAGGATTTTTGTTTGAGCCACAGGAATTCCTGAAGGTCACCCCTGAAGGCTTGGAGGGAATTGGGGCAGTATCCAAATATACCCACTGATGGCCAATCACAGCTCCTGAAGATATTGAAAAAGACACAGAGGAGAAATGGCTAAGCACTGAAAGGTAATATCTAGCACTACTCCAAATTTCCCCAGCTTCTTTGCTTTGTATATTCTCAGGATTATATATATAGAAAGGAAGTTGACCATCTAATCCAATTATCTCATTTTACAGATAAGGAAACTGAGACCCAGGCAGGTGAAGTGACTTGCCTGAGGTCATAAAGATATTAAGAGCTTTAGTGGAGATTTAAATCCAGATTCTAGGCTCTCATCTGGAGAGAACCTCAGGGAACAAAAGATATGAGCTTTTCCCTTTTGCTGTTGAGTAAACTGAGGCTCAGAGCTACAAAGTGATTAGATTGAGAAGATCATAATATAGAGCTTAAAGATCTCAAATCTGTTCAAATAAAGAGTTCAAATCTGGTCTCAGACATTTAACACTTCCTAGCTGTGTGACCCTGGGCAAGTCACTTAACCCCAGCCTCAAAGGGGGGGGGGGTGGAAATCTCAGAAGGTGTCTAGTTCAACTCTTTCATTTTACAGATAGGGAAACTAAGGCCAATGGGGAACTGACTGAAGCTGGGAGATGCCTGATATTGAATTCAAACCTTATTTACAGAGGAGAAGCCCAAGTGGGAGAAAGGGACTTGACCACTGTCACACATCTTCTACAATGGGGATCCTAAAGATATAATCAAGGAGCCAGGTTCTTCTAGATTTTCTAACAAATAGAATCAAGGTCTGGTCTTGGGCCAATGAGATGTGATTTTTATTAGAGGAAATCATATATATAAAGTACCTCCACAAACATGATCATTACTATTACAGAGGTGCAGCACAGAATCCAGGCTGCTCTTTCAGGATGATGGGCTCAAGTCTCCCTTGTGATCAGGCTGTGGAACCCTGGGCAAGTCACTTTAACTCGTCAGTGCTCCCCAAACAGTTTATTAAGGCTATGACTTAGAGATTACTTGCCAATCTGTTTTTGGAAAAGGGGTTTTGGAAAAGGGGAATTCATTATACCGATGAAATAATAATCTCCACCAAAAAAATCATTTTAGGAACATAGGAAAGATCTCCCTCCCCCCAAAATATCTGCTCAAGCAATCCCTATGATGACTTGACCTAAACAACCTTCTCTGGACCTACCCTGCTTCTAGAATTTCAGTGCCTAAGTTAGCACTCGGGATGTCGGAGCTGATTTAACACCCTCACATTTAACTCTCCTTGATTCAGTGCTGCAGTGACTCACTGATGGGCGGTACAGTGTCCAGAGATAGAGAAGGGTTTCTTAGTATTTTAAGAACCTTCATCCAGCCCCCTTTTCTAGTGGGCTGGGGAAGCTCATGGATCCCCTCCTCAGAAAAATATCTTTGTCACAAAATTGTAAACTTCAGAAAAGATTATTGAAAAAAAAGATATCATTTTTTTTTTCCATCCAAGGTTAGAGAGCACCAGAAATCTGTCTTTGGATCCCAGATTAGGAGCCTCTAGGATAGAAAAAGGAGAACAGGACCTGCAGTCAACTACTGATTCCATTTCTAGCTGTGATTCCTGTGAGATGGAAAATTCTCCTCTCAGGAATTAAATTTCTCCCTTTGCAAAAATGATTGACTTAAACTAGATCCTTTTTTTATATTGTATTTTTATATGCTTTGTTAAACATTTCTTTTTATTTTACTTCTAATTTATAGAATAAAACGACCGTTTTCATAACAGAACAATAAAAAGTCAACTGCACATTACACTGCATTTATGTATCTGCTATGTATCTGCATTTCTTTTAAATAAATAACAAAATGATCATGTGTATTTTTGGCTTTTTTCTCTTTCCTTCTCTCTAAGATCTCTTTTAGTTCTTACTGCCTTGATCCTGTGAAGTCAGAAAGGCACAGGGACAGGGGTTGGGACCCCACAGCACTATGGATGAAATAGATTCTTTTTTAACTATCCTGATGTTCACTGTAAGCCAACAAAGAGATGCAGCTGCTTTGGAAGCTAAAGAAAACTTGTGTAGCCTTAATACAAGCAGAAGGTCCAAATCAGACCTGGCACAGAGAAGGCACTAACAAATAACAAATGACTCATTGAACCGAGATCCATTGACCTCCCCAGACCACATCCAAAGTGTCAGACCAATGGTGGGCGCCATGTTGGAAGAGGAACATTTGGCAAAAGCCAGACCAGTGGTGGGCACTGTGTGTGAAGAGGAAGAAATGGCCTCCAGAATCAAGTAGGGACTCCTTTTTAAGGCATAAAAAGCCCTCTCATTACTATTCCTTCTATCTCCTTATACATTATTACCCACTATGCACCAAGCAGCCACACTGACCCACTGGCTATAACTCATTCATAAGACTCCCAACTCTATAGCTTTCCCCAGCCCTACTTAATGCCTTGCCTCTGTTAATTATTTCCTGTTTATTCTTTGTGTATAATTATAAGCTCCTACAAGTCAGGAAGGGTCTTTTGCCTCTTTTTGTGTCCCGAGCACTTAGCACAGTGCCTGACATATTAATAACTATCAATTTTTCCCCTTTTTGATCTGATTTTTCTTGTGTGCCATGATATTTGTGGAAATATGTACAGAAGAAATGCACATATTTATCATTTATTAGACCATTTAACATCTAGGGGAAAGGGTGGAGGGAAGGAAGGGGGAAAAATGGAACACAAGGTTTTGTAAGATTCAATATTCAAAAATTATCCATGTATATATTTTGAAAAGCTTTAATTAAAATAAATAAATGAATAAATAAATAAATATTGACCGATTGACACAGAATTCCTCATTTCTGGAACACTCTCCTTCCTTGTCCCTCTTTGTTCCTGGGCTTTCTTCAAGACTAAACTTAAATATGGACTCTCCTGGAAGCCATCTGCCATCCTGCCTCCTCCCTCCCAAGTCCCCTTGGAACTTCCTTCCATTTATAGGGGGTATGTCTTACACATATATGATTATGACATATTTTCTCCCAGGTTGCATGCTCCTCACAGGTGGACCTCTTTTTGCCTTTCTCCACACTCCCAGAACTTGGTGAGCACAGTGCCTGGCCCAAAGGAAGGGCTTAAGAAATGCTTGTTGACCGGCATACTGAGACTGGGCAATGAGGCTGCCATTGGGGGCCAGCTGGTTCCATTGGTACTTCCAGCCTTTACTTTTTATAACATTCCCCAATGCTGCAGCTATTCCTAAATCCTCACACTGCTTCAAAAAAAAAAAACAAAAAAAACACTCCTTCCTGAGGATCTGCAATATTCTTGGGAAGGATGAGGAAAGGAAGTCGAGTCGCCAAGAGAGACCAAAAGGGAAGTTGGGGAAGGGGCCAGCCCTGATTTCTCCTTGATCTACACCCCCACTTACATTGTAAGTAGAGCAAAGTGTTGGTGGAAGTGAGAGAAGAAACTCTTCTCTTCCTTTTCCCAGCGAGACTGTGATGAGAATGAACCCTATGTAGTGTCAGCTTTTGTTCAATTCAGCTGTGATTTGTAATTAAGGGCCGAGTGTCCTTGAAAGCCATTCCTTAGCTGCGTGGGGCCGGAGAGGCTCATTTGGAATGAGCCGAGGTCAGATCCAACATTTGTGAACATCACAGGAGCTTAGTGTCACCCCGAGGGAGGTCTCCAAGTGGAGAGTACGCGAGGTGGAGACATCTACCGTTATTCAATCTCACATCCCATCTTTGTAGAGCGGTTCTCTGTGTGAGCCGCTATAATGACGCTGGTGGGGAAAGGAAGGATGCTGGGGAATGACAACAATAGCAAGAGACCCGCAGGGACCCCCTGTGTCCTTTCTCCCAGAACAATGGCACCCAGGGGAGAGAGTCCAGAAATAGCACTGGCACAGAAGGCTTTTAGAAACCGTGAAATCAGGTCAAATGCTGGTGGTTTCAAGGAGCACTAAAAACCTAGCATGGAAAGTGTGAGCAGGCTTTAAAAGTTAAGGAGAGACTTGCATTAGCACAGTTACTGACTGTGAGCAGGACCAGTGGAATGTCCAGAAAGAGCTGCCTGACCTACTTTAGTTTAATAGGGAGGCTTAAAAAGCTCCAGAGATCGTGTGACAGCTCACCTTCAAATTAGAACACCAGGCTGCTAATTGATGGATGAAGCTGCTAATTTAAAACCCTTCTACCACACCTATGGCTAATAAATTTCAGCACCAGCTCGGGGAGAAGTTGGCAGGACCATCAGCAGGGAAATGGCAGCATCGTGACTCACTGGCATCCAGACCCTGAGAGGTGCCAGCTCTCACTCATTTGGAAATAGAATTTTCACTCAGGCAGAAGAAGGCTGAAGGCTTCTGGGTTCTATGGACATTCTCTGGAGACCCTTTAGAGGAGGAACACAAATTCACTTTATGTGTACAGTAGAGTATATATCAAATATATGTCGATATTATCAAATATCAATAATATCAAAACATTATTTCTTTTTTTATTTCTTTATTATTTCTTTTAAAGTCTCAAGGGAAAAAAAAAACTTCCTGAGACAAAACTTTAAGGATTAATAATTTTATTGCTCTGGAGGCATCCTGCCCTCCACTAAGGCAGATAGCAACAGCTTAAACAGAAATATACACACACATATTTAGAATATGGTGTTGGCCCTCAGAACTCAAATAAGCTGCTCTTCAAATGATAGAGTCTCAGGGTCACAGCCTAAACTTTCCTTTTCGATGGCACTTGTCCAGGCTTATATTCTTCTGGATCAGTCTTAGAAGAAAGACCCCAAGCTCTCATGACAAACCAAGATGAAGGATTAGGCCTTGGGTCAGAGGAATAGGAACACTAAAACATTTCCATTGTAAATCTGAATTTCTTACTTTATTAACTTCCCCTCCTTGATCAGAGATGCCTCCCCTTGACCTCTCCACATTTCACCAACTGGAGATTCATCTGAGCTAAGCAGCCCTCAGATTGGCTCAATTTTAATTTGACAATGGCAAAACGAACACTCCTATATTATCCTAAGTTATCACTTGTTTGCACCGTGGTAGGAATTATTTAATCACTTTGTCTTCTTTGACTAAAGTCTCTGAGCTTCTGGTTCCTTCTCTAGACTAGATGACGTTTAAGGTTCCTTTTCATCCAGAAATCTATTTAAAGGAAAATTTGATTTACTCAATCAAACTAACCACACGACTATACTACCACCAATGAAGAAATGCTTTTTTGGTTCTAGGCAGTGAATAGAGAGGGAGGGCTAATTTTGGAACATCATGGACTCCGGAAGAAGACAGCCTTCGATGGACTTTGGCACTGGATGGAGAGGAGCTTTGAATAGCCAAATGGGAGCCCAAGAACACTTCTTAGAAAGTGGAGTCCAGGAAAGTGGTCATTGAAAAAGAAGGGAGCAGAAGCAGAAGAGCCCAATCTCACCTGTGTTCCAATCTGGGGGAGGCGGGAACAAATGTACATGATACTGAAAATGATTTTTCACGCCAGTTAGAGATACCGATTCCAGCTATACTGTGCAAGAAAGATCACCAAATTAAGAGTTAGAGGTGACATCAGAGATGATCTCACTCAGCTCCATTTTATAGGGGAAGCTCCTCAGAATCACAGCTTGTTCAGATGGAAGAGATCTGGGAGGCCATCTTCTCATCCTACTGGAGCCCTGATCCCGGAGTGATGCTATCAGAAGGGAATGCCCATACTGGGGGAATGCCTATTCCTTCTTGGATGGCCCCCGTGATTGACCTCTGGGCTTGTCCCTTTGTTCTCCTGCTTCATTAGCTGACCTAGAAATAATTTTTCCCAAGTCAACCTTTCCACTCCAGATGAGCAATAAAAGAGAAAGCACAATCAGGGACTAACTATGCCTGAGGTTTTATGTGTTCTCCTGCTCTTGCTCCTCATCCTTCTCAAACATCCCTGTGTCCTGACGCCATGACGTCTTTGAATAACCTCTACCCTTGTGGCCCCCTTCTCCCATGACTGAGTCCATAGGCGAGTCTCAATTTTGAGGAAGAAAGGATCCCAGACTAACCATCCTCTGCTCCTCTCCTAACTCAGATTCTGAGCCTTGCCTCTGTTATTTTTTATTCCTGTTTATCCTTTGTGTATAATTATAAACTCCTAGGAAATCTCTGAAACCCTCTCTTCCCCTGCCACGCTCCTCAACTTTTCAGCTCCCTCTCATGGGCTCTTTTCCCACCTCCAAGGCAGGTCCTAATTTTCTTTTTGTTTCTATCGTATTCCCAGAGTTTAGCAGAAGGCCTAGAACATAGGAAGCCCTGAGGAGATGATCAACTAGATCCATGGTTGCAAATCCTGTGGCTAATCTTTCTGTGTCACTGAAGGCTTCCTAGGTGGTGAAGTGGACAGAGTTCTGGGTCTGGAGTCAGGACATCTTTCCTGAGTTCAAATCTGGCCTCGGACACTTACTGCATGACTCTGAACAAGAAGTCACTTCACATCATTTCTTCATTTATAAAATGCTCTGGAAGAAGAAATGGTGAATCACTGCAGTATTTATGCCAAGAAAACCACGAAGGAGATCACGAATGTCATTGAACAATGAACACAAGTGAGGAGTTAGAAGACTTTTATTGTATCAATAAAATATCAACACTCAAAGCAATCTTTTAAACAGAAGGTAAGCCTCCAATCAGGGTGGGGAGAGAAACCTCTCACAATATAATTTTAACAACCAGGATACAGATTCAGTCTTTATTTGAAGTTTAGCAAGGGTGTATTCTAGCATTTCCTTAAGCCAGCCATTAGGCTTTTGGTTAGCTCTAATTGTTAAAAGGTTTTCCTTATATCAAGTTGGAAATCTGCCTCCTGTGATTTCCACCCACTGGTTCTGCCATCTGAGGAGCAGGCCAAACAAGTTTAGTTCCTTTTCTCCTATGAATACCCTTTCCTGCTTTAATACAGTTATAATACCTCCCCCGAGTCTTCACTTCTCTAAACAGAAGAGCCCCAAATCCTCCATCTGATAGTTATAAGTTAGCAATGTACAAATGGAAAAAAACAGTCAGTTTGTAAGCTGGGGGCCTGGACTTCATCTTAGTTCTATTGCTGAGTGATCTTGGGAGTCTGAGAAAACAATTACACAGTGACTTGAATTTTCTGTGCCCGCCCCTTCTTGCAACAAGTCTACTCATCTGGGAGACTTTCTATATTTCATGCCCTATGAAATCTTATTGAGTGGGACCTTCTCTGGCTTATGATATCAGAGGCAGGAAACCAATCAGGAACATCTGAGAAAGATTTGGGTTCTTCCAAAGAGAGGGAGGGAAAGAGAGAAAAGGAGAGAAAGAGAGGGAGGGAAAGGAAGAGAGAGGAGAGAAAGAGAGGGAGGGAAAGAAAGAGAAGGAGAGAAAGAGAGGGAGGGAAAGAAAGAGAGAGGAGAGAAAGAGAGGGAGGGAAAGAAAGAGAAGGAGAGAAAGAGAGGGAGGGAAAGAAAGAGAAGGCGAGAAAGAGAGGGAGGGAAAGAAAGAGAGAGGAGAGAAAGAGAGGGAGGGAAAGAAAGAGAAGGAGAGAAAGAGAGGGAGGGAAAGAAAGAGAGAGGAGAGAAAGAGAGGGAGGGAAAGAAAGAGAAGGAGAGAAAGAGAGGGAGGGAAAGAAAGAGAGAGGAGAGAAAGAGAGGGAGGGAAAGAAAGAGAAGGAGAGAAAGAGAGGGAGGGAAAGAAAGAGAGAGGAGAGAAAGAGATGGAGGGAAAGAAGGAGGGGGGAACAAAGGGAGAAGGAAGGAGGATGGGGGAGACAGAGAGAAACAGAGACAGATCCACAGAGAGACAAAGAGAGGGAAACAGATTGAGACAGAGAGACAGAAAGGGAGACAGTGAAGGAGGAAAAGAAAAAGGGAGGAGAGGGGAGGAAAGAGACAAAGACTCTCAAGAGAGACAGAGACAGAGACATAGATATATATATAGAGAGATGGATAGATTAAATAGATAGAGTTTTGCTTAAATATTTGCTATGTGCTAGGTTGTAGAATGAGCAATTAGAATAGTTCCTACCTCCAAAAGAGAGCCCATGTGAAGTGCTAGAAAGTGAGGGGGATAGAAAGGAAGGGTATTTACTCAAAGACTATTTGGCAGACAAGGAGAAGGAGGTCAGGTCCAAGGATTATTTAGATCAGAATTAGTTGCAACATGGCTGGGATCCTTGAAAAGAAAGAGATCCTTCCAAAGGCACCATCAATGGACAGGAAAGCCCTCCTTAGTTGGAGCTAATTTCTGTCTATATGGCCTGATCTGAGTCCTTGTCCTGTTCTCATCTTCTTCCCCTCCTCTGATGGAGGATAAGCTCTTGGAGGGAAGAGCCTCTGTCATTTCTGTCCTTCATTACCCAGCAGCCAGCACAAGCTGTCCCAGAGAGACACCAAGCAAACATTGGCTGCTTGGCCAGTTAATTCATTCTCAGTGGAGCCTGTCCAGATGCCTTATTTCTCTTCTCACTCATTTTGAGCCAGCAGTACCTTAAGCTCCCAGACCACCAGATGAACCTTTATAACCACACTTTGGCCATGTTGTATGTGTGTGGAATGGAGTCCTTGAACCCAAGGCTAAGGCTTTACATTTACAACTATTACTATATTAATATTAATATAGTATAATATATTTAATAAATATTAATATAATAATAATAAATTAAGGTTTTATAGTAGATAGAGTTCTGGAACTAGAATCAGTAAAACCTGAGTTAAATCCAGTCTCAAACATTTAGTAGCCATGTGATTTTGAGTGAGTCACTTAATCTGTTTGCCTCAGTTTCTTCATCTGTAAAATGTGTATAATAATAACACATGCCTCCCGGGGTTATTAAAAAGATCAAATGAGATAATCATTGTAAACCTCTTAGCGCATTGCTTGGCTATATAAAAGTTAACTGTCATTATAGTTAATATTATTTTATCTTAATAAATATAGCCCATCACTCTAGTCTATCAAGATTCTTTGGGTCTTAACTCTGTAATCCAATACACAATGATTCCTTCCAATTTTGGATTAGTGAGACATTTAATCCACACATTTTTTTATACTTTTATGAAAATTGATGAAACTTCTACTCCCCTAGATCAAGGACAGATGTCTGGACATTCTTCTGGAGACTTTGTTCTAAAAACCTAAAAAAAAAATCTCTACAGTCTCTTTTAGCGCAATCTTTCCATCAGTTCTCTGACCTATTTAAGGATACTATTGATTAGCCTTCATTCTTCTGTCTCATCCATCAGGATAACATGAGAGATCTCGTAAAATGGAGGACGGGAACAAAGTCATACAAAAAGTAATCAAGTTGGGACCCAGGCCTAGGCTCCCTGGCCTAAGTCTAACACTCTTTGCTTTCATTATCCAAAAAAGTTATTTGTATCCATGTATTATCTCCCACTTTAGATTACAGACTCCTTGGAGGATGGGCTGTAGGTTCTATTTCTTGTCCAAAAAAACATACCTTGTGCATAGAAAGTTCTTGGAAATACAGAAGGGAAAGTGAGATGTGAACTTGAGCTCTCTGTGGCTTGGTTTCCTTATCTGTAAAATGAGGGGCCAAGACTAAAGTAGAGTGAGAGCTGATAAGTGATTTTATAATATATTATATAAATAAATTAATATAATACAATTATTATTACATTTATATTGTTTATTTTATATCATAATAATATATTTATAGATGATATGTTATATAAAGATGTTAATATAATATGTTGTGTTATATTTATATCTATTTATGTAATATATTATATGAGTGATTTATATTGATTTGCACTCAATGCAGCATCCCAAGCTGAAATGCAATAAAGTATGGATAGGTTCTCGGCTACTTGTGCTCATTTTGGCCTAACAATTAACATCGAGAAAATACAGGTCCTCCATCAGCCAGCACCCCATCATTCTTATGTGGAACCCTCAGTTACAACAAAAGGAGAAATTCTGAATGCTGGAGATTAGCTGGCAGTTTACTTTTCAAGGATATACATACTGATAATGATGTTGATACAGACATTGCCAAAGCTAGCTTAGTGTTTGGGAGTCTCTGAAGTATTAGCCTGACTACCCAACTGAAGGTCTACAGAGACCCTGCTGAGCTCATTGCTGTAAGCCTATTAAACCTGGAGAGTTTATCAGCACCATGCCAGGAAACCGAATCTCTTTGAATTGTCCTAGGAGATTCTGAAGATCACTTGGCAGGATAAGATACCAGACACTGACGTTCTTTCTCATTTTTATTTTTTCATTATTTCCTTTTTATTTTCAAAATATATGCATAGATAATTTTCATTTTTTCCTTTCCTTCCCCCTCCCAACTCCTTCCCCTAGATGGCAAGTAATCTAATCTATATTAAACATGTGCAATTTTTATACATATTTTCATTGATCATGCTGCACAAGAAAAATCAGATCAAAACAGAAAAAAAATGAGAAAAAAAAAAGCAAGCAAACAACAACAAAAAGAGTGAGAATGCTATGTTGTGATCCACACTCAGTCCCACAGTCCCCTCTCTGGGTGCAGATGGCTCTCGCCATCACAAATCCACTGGAACTGGTCTGAATCATGAAGTCCTTTCTCAAGCTGAACTGCCAAGCATTCAATCTCTACTGCAGAGAGTGCAACTCCAATGGGCTGGCCATCAGATGCCAAATGCACATTTGCCTAGAAGAAGACTATTTTACAGAAAATGAGTGTAAGGCAGGCGCTCCCATGGTGATCAGAAGTAATGCAAAGATGCTCTCAAGGTCTCTCAAGGAGTGGATTGAATAGCATGGGAGATATGGACACAGGAGTGCCCACATGGCGTGCCCTCCTCAGAGGCGCTGTGTCTACAAGCAGAGCAGAACTCAATTAACTCAAAGGAAATGTGAGTTGGTCAGATTTAGAGACATTTCCACCTCCAATGTTCTCATGACTATTTGTGCCTGCCCTGTAGTAGGAGCTTCTGAGCTTAGCCACAGCTGGAAACACAGTATCCTTGAATCCAACAGAGAACAGCGGGCAACAGCCAACCAACACACGATTCTCCATCTCTCGATTCAGTGATTTAACACTGGCTCTCTCTCATACGTGGAACACTCCCCCTTCTCACCTTTGCCAAATGACTTCCCTGATTTTCTTTTTTAAAATTACATTAAGATTTTTTTTCAATTAGAAAACTTTTTAATCCTTCCTGACACATAATCAAGAAAAACAAATCCTCCAAATGGCTCTGTCCTATGTCTCATCCTGCACATCTCTCTCACAGTATGGACAGAATTCTTCACCAGCAGTCCTCTAGAATTATGGCGGACCGCTGTGTCTATCAAAATTCTTAAGTTTTTCAAAATTATTAATTTACTAAAATAATCATATTATACTATAAATCGTCTTCCTGGTCCTGCTCACTTCACCCTGCATCAGTTCATACAAGTCCTCACAAGTTTCTCTGAAATCCTCACTTTATTTTTAAACACTGGAGTATTTTGTCACATTCACATACCATGATTTGTTTAGCCAATCCCATAGCATGTCATTAATTTCCAGTGGTTTATTACTTCAAAAAAGAGCTGCTGGAAGTATTTTTGTAGCTATTGGAACTCATTAGTATTTTTTATCTCTTTATAATCTCATCTTATGTAACAGTAATATTGCTGGTCAAAAGGTATGCATGGTTTAGTTTGTTAAATGGACATCCGGGGCCTAACTACTGGTCAACGATGTGCTAGAACATTTGCAGCTTAATTACACCTGGTTCTAGTTAGAAGGCTGCTCAAACTCTACCAGAAACTTGTTGATGTGATAGTTATATCCTGCTCTGCTCATCCTGGTTAATCTTTTTGACAGTGGGCTCTATCCTCTGAATCCCATCACTGCGCCAACAACATGACAGCTATGAAGGAGAGCCCTGTGTCCAAAAATCCTGCAGAAACCCAAGCCCTCTCAGTTCTGGGCCTTCTCCTAAAGCACCTCCCTCCCTGCTCATCCAGGGCAACCCCCCACAGGCTGCCCCTTCAGATGGTGAGGGAAAAGGAGGGAACACAATCTCTAACCATGACTGAATCGTTCTCTCATGCAAAACTTGGCTATAAACATTGACTCTTTCTAGCATCTAATGTGTTGTTTGCCTAAATATTCTAACTCTGCTTGACATGCCTTTTGGCATGTCAGTTGGTTCTGATTTGTCAGACCAATTCACAATTCCAGCAACAGTTATTAAAAGATCCCAACTCGTCATTTATTTCTGTTGACTTTGCCAATCTGATGGCGAGGAAGTGGAATTTCTTAACTATCTTAATTTACATTTCACCATTTCTCAGTGTTTCATGATAACTTTACAAAGATTGACTATATAATCACACATAAAATGTTTATAGTTAAAAGTAGAAATACTAAAAATATTCTTTTCAGATCATACTATAATAAAAATTTTATTTAATTAGAGACCAAAAATAGATTAAAAACTAATTAGAAATTAAACAACCTAATCTTAAGGAGTGGGTTAAAGGATGAATAATAGAAACAATAATATCATTAAAAAGAATGACTATTTTTTAAAAAATATTTTGTTTGTTTTATTTAAAACTTGGTCCTAAGTAGTAAAGGATTGACATGGCTTCTTTCCTTAAGTCATTCAACACCTCAAAAAAAAATTTCACTTCCATGGTTGGGCAATGGAAATATTGTGGGTATGATTACCTTTAAGTAACAAAAGAGTATCACCAACATCCCTTAGATAATATAAGAATGGCAATATTGAGACAATATATTAAAACCAAGAGATATAGCAACAGTAGTAATTATACGGAAACATATCTTTAAATACCTACATCAATAAAACTGAGAAAGAGCAGACTAATGAATTGGTTGGGCAATTAAAAAAACTAGATAAAGAACAAATTTGAAATCTTCAATTAAATACTAAATTGGAAATCCTAAAAAGTTAGAGGTGAGATTAATAAACTTAAGAGTAAAAACAAAACCCATCAAATTAATAAATAAAACTAGGAGTCAGTTTAATAAAAAAAAATAAACTAAACAATTGGTTAATCTGATTTTTTAAAAGAGAAGAAAATCAAAGCACTAGTGCTAAAAACCAAAAAGGGTAAACACATCACCCATAAAGATGAAGTGAAAGCAAATATGAGAAATATTTTGCCAAATTTTGTGCCAATAAATTTAACGATTGTTGTGAAATGGAAGAATATTTACAAATGTATAAATTATTGAGAGTAGCAAGAGGGAATAGGATCTCTAAATAGATCTGTGTTAGAAAACAGAAATTGAACAGGCCATTAATGACCTTCCTAAGAGAAAACTAGCAGTACCAGAGGGAGTTATAAGTGAATTCTATCAAACAATTAAAGATCAACTAATTTCAATATTAATTAAATTATTTAAATTAATAGGTAGAGAAGGGTTTCCACCAAACTCCTTTTATGAAACAAACATTTCTCTAATTATTTCTCTATTAGTGATTTGGAACATTTTTCATCTGGCACTAGCTAGCGTGGATTTCTGCCAACTCATGTCCTTCAACCATTTGTAGTCTTTCTTCCCAGACTCAGCTCAAATATTACCTTCTTCAAAAAGCCTCAGGGTTCCTTCAGTTGCTAGAGCCTTCCCTCTGAGTTTACATCCTATTTTCTATATCTCTATCTAGATATCTATATATATGAGATTACATTCTATTTCATATATGTAGTTGTTGTTTATCCTATGTTCTTGAAGAGTACGATGATGTCAAGGAGTTAAAACCATGAAATGCAAGTGAATTAGATTGAAGTGAGGGAGACTGTGCAAGGTCACTTAACTCACTTTCTCCTCCAGAACCACCTGGGTCCAGTGGCCAGAAAGAGATCAGAGATGGCCTGGATGCAATGGGAGACCTTGGCCTTTTTAAGCTCATGTCTTTAATAGGTCTCACTTTGGCTGAAGCAAGACCTGTTCAATGATTAAGGCTAGGTAAGAATTGAGACAAAGAATGACCTCTTTTACCATGTTTAAAAAATCAGTCTTGAAGGGAACCTCAGGGTTTGTGGCCAAAACAAAAACCATATTGTTACTCTGAGCCAATCAGGGCTCAGCTCCCCAGCTGGGACTTGGCCTGGGATCTATTATTGACCAATCAGTGAGAGCCAGAGTGATTTGGGCTTAAGGCACCGCCCTAAGACACATAGTTACACATACATGTGCATCTGTGTGTATTCTATAATATACATGGGTATGTGAGCACATATCTATCTCTATCTTACTTGGGGATCATATTTGGGATACTGACTGACTTACAATACACTTACTCTGAAGTAGATAGTTGGCAGGTCTAGAAACAATAATTAAGTGCCTGTGTACTCAGCCTAAGTACAATAATTAAGTGCCTGTGCATTCAGACTAAGTAGACACGAGACCAAAGACAGGGTCTGCCCTCTAGAAATTTACAACCTAATAGAGAAGACACTATGCAGATAACTAGGGACTTAAAGGAAGCTGGGAAGTGGCCACAAGACAATGAGGTGGGAGAGCATTTCAGGCAGGGGTAAATGCCGAACTAAGAGCTAGGTGTCTTCAAATGAATTTAGTCCCATTTTATAGATAAGAAAACTGAATCTCTGAGAAATTAAAAAAAAAATCTTCTCTGGAATCAACAGAATTGGTAAATACTGGATCAGGAAAGTGAACCCCGGTTTCCTGACCCCAAATCCATCTGTTCCATCCATTATCTCTCACTCTCTCTCCAATTGCCATAGGCAAGGTAAGCGAGGCACTGTGGACATGGTTTAAGGAAAGACTCTGCTTCAGAGGGAGAAGCCCTCAGAAAGAAGGTCCATTCTGGTGCCCCTTGACCCCCTCAGCTTTGGAGCCTTTCCTCTGCTGATTATCTCAGTAGATCCCTTGGAGAGCTTGTGTGTGCACAACTGTTCCCTCCCGCAGGACAGCTCCCTTTCTTTGTGTCCCCAGCACTTAGCACAGTGCCTGGCACATAGTAGGCCTTTACCCCATGTTTCCTGACTGGCTGAGTTCAAGCCAAATGTAAATAGGATTATTAATAGTCTTGCAGAACCAGTTTCTGTTTAACAAGGCTTGAATATTTGTTTTCTAGTGGCTTGTCCTGGAGTGATAAGTTAATGATTCTTTAGTACCTGTTATGAATCCTTGATACTTAGCACGCACTTTTCTGCTTGGGATTAACCAGGATTTGTGTTATACATTGGGGACATTTTTAAACTTTTCTCTATCCTTTTGGGAGACTAGACTAGAGTCAAAACGAATATTATTAAAATTAGAAACTATCCCTGGAAAATCAATATGAGGCTGATAGGCCATTGAATGTGAGAGCTGCAGGCCCTACTTCACTTGTGAGAAGTTGGGCTTTCTTTATATTTGAACCTTTGGCCAACCATGATGGTAGGTAAAGGATCAACGCCAATCACTGGGGCTTCAGCCAGGACTCAAGACCTAAAATCTCTATCCTCAAGAAACTTATAAATGAATGGAGTAAAAACACATAAAGAAGTAAATACATACACTAACCATACAAAATGGAAAATAACTTGGAGTGTCAGGTGGACACTGGGGAGGCTTGAAAGGTTTCCTGGAGAAAATGGCCTTTGATCTAAATTCTAAAAAAAGGAGAGGAATGGCAAGATGTAGTGAGGAGGAACAAATTTAAAGGGATGGGGGACAGCCGGTACAAAGGCAAAGAGGTGGGAGATGGGTCACTGTGTGCAATGAGTGGGAGAAAGGTCAAGCATGAGAAGACTGGAAAAACAGGAAATAGAGAGGTTGCAAAGATCCTAACATGCCTAATGATAGACTTTCTTTTTAAAGTTAAATGAAGAGAGACTATTTTGTTTTTCTTTGCAGCTGTAATTACCTAGCACAGTTACCTTGTTGTTATTGAGTCATTTTCCAGTCACGCCCCATTCTAATCATTCTTCATGATGCCATTCTGAGGTTTTCTTGGCAAAGATACTGGAATAGTTTGCCATTTCCTTCTCCAGCCCATTTTACAGATGAAGAAATTATGGCCTAGTATAGGATAATATAGCTAGTAAGTGTCTGAGGCTGGATTTGAACTCGGGAATAGGAATCTTTTTGCTTACAGTCCTGGTGCTCTATGGCTCCACCTATGATATAGCCATCCACTATGGCTCAGTCAGCATACAAAGCATTATTTATGCCATAGTCCCGGATCTCAAGGAGCTGAGATTCTAAATGGCCAATGTTTCTGATGTAAATATATGTGCGTTGCACACTCAATTATGGCTTGGGGAATACAGGAGGGCAAGGTGATAAACTGGAGCCCGCATGGAAATAGGATATGAACACAGGGTGTGTGGGAGGTGTGGGTGATGGAGAAGAAAGCTGTGGAAGCAAGTTCTAGCTCTGAGCCTTCCTGACTGTGTGGTCCTATGCTAGTCATTTTACTGCTCTGAAAGCCTAACCCTGGGCAAAGCACTTTTTCTGAACCCCAGGATCATATTATAGAGAACCACAGAAAAGAGACTGCTTGTAATCGCCTCCCTACTTTGTGCTTGTGAGGAAAGTCCTTTTATGATGGAAGGTGTTCCATTCTTAAATAGCAAAATGAGATGAATTCATAAACTCCGATTAGCCTAATGGCATATATGACCACACATCAATCTCGTAAGGAGCACACACGTTGCCATTAAAATAATCGTACACTTGCCATCTTGGAAACAGCAAAAATGGAAGCCAGAATGAAGCTTCCTTTTCCCACACAGCCGGGAGATTTGGGGGATATGATGTCTCCAAGATGCTGTAGCATGAACAGAGGTCACAAACCTCAGGTAGAAGGAGCTCAGGGTGAGGAGAACTGGGGGGGAGGTGGTTCAGACTCCTCCCTCCTCCTCCTCCCCCCAGAATGGGTGGATGAGACCAGTCCCTGGCCAAGGGCCATGAAAGCAGCTGAAATAGATGCTGTGGAGTACCTAGAGCAAGGCAGATCAAGACTCCAAGGTTGGCCACTGCATTCTGGGACTTTGCCAGTGGTTCTGCTTTGGTTCTAACACTAGACCTTTGTGGATGACTCTGGGAGAAAAAAGACAACCAGTGACTTTGCTCAGCAATGACTCACCTCAATCCAATTCCCATGTGAGTTAAGACATCACCATTGTGACATCATCATCGATCCTCTATGAAATTAAGGATGAACAGCAGTTAAAGCTAAAAGATCATTTTCCTCAGAGTTAAGCCCTTGTATTTCTTTAACCCCTTCCTGCAAGAAAATTAAAAACCAGCCTGGATTCAGCTCCGCTTCTTTGACTCCAAAGCTCTTGGAAGGAAAAAGAGTCAAGGGTCACCTTCCAGCAATGGCAGCACCTCGCAACACCCATTTCCCCCAGGGAGAAAGTCTCCCGGTCACCATGATAGTATGACCCATGTGTTATTTGTGTCCTTGCTAGTGTTGACACTAAGTAGCTCAGTCACATATAAATATAGCCTTCTTTTAGCTATAATATTCTTATTGCACTATGCAAAAATGAAAAGTTAATTGTCTCCATGTCAAATTTATAGGTACAAAATGGAAATGGGTCGAGTTGCTATTTCTGGTACCCTCTTCTGTCTGACTTCCTTTATTGCAACACTAGTGTGAGTTTTTAATATAGTTCTCTCCTCCTGCCTTCATCTCTTACGGTGATTAAAAATTTAAATAAGTTTGCCTGTAGGTCTATTTGGCAGCTGCTATGCTTGTTAAAGAGAGTGCAAATTCAGATGGTTTTCCATTGTCAAGTGGGGAAATTGTTAAAGGAAACAAATATACTGGTTCCTGGGGGCAAAGGGGTTACTTATTACCCAAATGGAACTGAAGGATGAACAAATTAATTGTGAGCTGACATTGTTTTTGGAGGAAAGCCCTTCAAGTATAATTAGAGTTGCATGATGCAAACCTCCCTGGTTGTTGAGAGACACTGGTTGTCTTATGTCTGTGTGTTCCTTTGCACCGATACTGTACTGATGTCAGAGAAGTCATGTCCCGTCCACACTAGGAAAAAAGCAACAACAAAAACCCAAGCAAATGAAAAGGGAAAATTTCAATCATCCCGATATTTGATCAACATGAAATATCTAGACCACCGGTATCGTCTAGACTGTGTCCGGATGACTGGCTAAAGTGTCTTGCCTTTATCTGATACTTTCCAGTCATGTAAGCACAACCACTTAGTCCCTCTGTGCTCTGTAACTTCTTATCGACAAGATGAAGATAAAAATCATTGCGCTCCACCATCTTCTAGGGAATGTGATAGGGAATGAAACTCTATCTGCTAAGGGCCCGAGATCATTCATGATGCCCTTGAAGAAAGCAGGAGGCAAGCTCAGTTTAGTGAGAAGATTTAAGTTCAGTGGAGGGAAAAGAAAAAAAAAGATAATTTAATCTAAAAATGAAATTTGAGCAGTTAAGAGGAAGAGAAAGCCATTTAGAATCACAAAACCATATACTACAAGGAACAATACATATTGAATGGGGGTAGGGAAAGGGAAAGAAATGCTAAATAAAAATAAGAAAGAGGGCTTAGGATAGGACATGGATGTATGCACATCAACACAGTATGAATTAGTAAAATGTAAAAAAATAACATAACAACAAATATCACAATATCAAATTGATGCAAAGAACTAAATACTAACGAGGGCTTCATCATTGAGACAGGGTACAATGAGCGATGTGACTGAAATAGAATAATGGAAGACCATGCTTAGTTAAAAAGAAACACAAAAAAGAAAAAAGATACACCTTCATTGGAAAAACCTTGGAATTAGAATGAGAATTAAATGAATAAAGGAATAAAAGTTTTGTGAGCATATAGTATAGATTGCAGGATACCTGTATTGCTTATAGTAATAGTGACAGAGGCTTTAAAATAAGCCTTTAGTTGAAGAATTTTTTTTAAAGTTTATATATATTTTTAAAAATTTAAATTTGAAGTATATATTTTTAAAAAGTATAAATCTTAGACTTAACTTGCTTTAGAAAGAAATCATTTGGAAGGTAGACTAAGTGATAAGGTGAACTGTGCTTACTAAACTGGTGGGAAGTTCTCCCTAGCTAAATAAAAGTGATGGAGCTCCTTGGGAGCAAATGACAATGTCAGTGACAAAATAGGAGTAACCACTGGACTTGTATTCTAGAGTTCAGATACTTAAAACTATGCTATTCTCTCCTCCCTTGAATCTGGCTTTCTTTAGCCCCTCAGCTTCACTATAAATGCATCTATTCAAGGATATGCAGCCTTCCCAGAATCCCCCTGCAAGCTCTCTAGTTTATCATTGTTTTGTAGAAACTATGGTTCTAGGGTTGAACCCAGTATTGCAAATGTGGCCTAACTACAGTTTAAGTGAAGAGAAGATCCCCTTCTTGTCTCTGGAAGCTAGAAACAGTGCATCAGCTTTTGGGATGCTACACCACAATGGTCATTCGTTCTGAATTTTCAGTTCACTAAAATAGTCAGATCTTTCTTAGAAAAAAACTGCTATCTGACTCTATCTGTCCTACCCGAGATAGAGGAAGTTGTTCTTTTAAAAAACCACAAATTAAGCCTTTATTTTTATCACTATTTCAGGCATTGGACTTGGGAAGAATATGGCTTCGGTTAGAAACTGCTTCAGACACTTAATAGTTATTGGTCTTTCAGCTTCAGTTTTCCCATTTATAAAATGAGAATAATAATAATATCTACTTCACAATATTATTATGACAATGAAATGAAATAATAAATGCAAAGCAATTTGCAAATTGTAAAACCATTAATGATAATAGCTTATTGTTGTTATTTATTAGCTTCAGCCCAATGCTCTAGTTTGTTACGATGGTTTTGGATCCTGGATCTGCCATCCATTGTGTGAAGTTTCTGTGTCTTTCCCTTTTTTGTCTCTTTCTCTGCCTCTATTTTCTTGTTCTTGTTCTTGTTCTTGTTCTTGTTCTCGTTCTTCTCCTTCTTCTTCTTCTTCTTCTTCTTCTTCTTCTTCTTCTTCTTCTTCTTCTTCTTCTTCTTCTTCTTCTTCTTCTTCTTCTTCTTCTTCTTCTTCTTCTTCTTCTCCTTCTTCTCCTTCTTCTCCTTCTTCTCCTTCTTCTCCTTCTTCTCCTTCTTCTTCTTCTTCTCCTTCTTCTTCTTCTTCTTCTTCTTCTTCTCCTTCTTCTCCTTCTTCTTCTTCTTCTCCTTCTTCTCCTTCTTCTCCTTCTTCTCCTTCTTCTCCTTCTTCTTCTTCTTCTTCTTCTTCTTCTTCTTCTTCTTCTTCTTCTTCTTCTTCTTCTTCTTCTTCTTCTTCTTCTTCTCCTTCTTCTTCTTCTTCTCCTTCTTCTTCTTCTTCTCCTTCTTCTTCTTCTTCTTCTTCTTCTTCTTCTTCTTCTTCTTCTTCTTCTCCTTCTTCTTCTTCTTCTTCTCCTTCTTCTTCTTCTTCTCCTTCTTCTTCTTCTTCTTCTTCTTCTTCTTCTTCTTCTTCTTCTTCTTCTTCTTCTTCTTCTTCTTCTTCTTCTTCTTCTTCTTCTTCTTCTTCTTCTCCTTCTTCTTCTTCTTCTCCTTCTTCTTCTTCTTCTTCTTCTTCTTCTTCTTCTTCTCCTTCTTCTTCTTCTTCTCCTTCTTCTCCTTCTTCTCCTTCTTCTTCTTCTTCTTCTTCTTCTTCTTCTTCTTCTTCTTCTTCTTCTTCTTCTTCTTCTTCTTCTTCTTCTTCTTCTTCTCCTTCTTCTCCTTCTTCTTCTTCTTCTTCTTCTTCTTCTTCTTCTTCTTCTTCTTCTTCTTCTTCTTCTTCTTCTTCTTCTTCTTCTTCTTCTTCTTCTTCTTCTTCTTCTTCTTCTCCTTCTCCTTCTTCTTTTCTCTCTCTCCCGTTCTCTCTCTCTCTGTCACTCTCTCACACTCTCTCTGTCTCTTTCTTTCTCTGTCTCTCTCTGTCTTTGTCTCCATCTGTGTCTCAGACTTGATTATTTGTGAATTTTGATGAATATATCATCTAGACAGTGACAAAAACATTAACCAGCTTAAAGCCAAGCACTGAGCACTGGAGTAGAACAACATGGAGACCTCCTGCCAAGCTGACAAATACTGTCAACAATGACTACAGTTGTTGCATCCAGCTGTTCTAAAATGATCCAATTGTGCTAGTTTCTGGCTTTTATCCTTTCATTTTTCCATGGAAATAACATTTATCTAATTTATCTGATCTGCCATTTTGTAGATGAAATAAGGTTTTTCTACCATGACAAGTCCCTAAGAAGCCAGGCTGACTCTTGTGATCACCACTTCCTTTTCATTCCTCTGTAAGATCGATTTCTGATGCTCTGGATGTCACCACCGTGGGGTAGCTGCTTTCTCACCTTGGAAGTTCCCTCCATCTCAGAAGCCCGCTCCTCGCATTGGTGAGATCCTCCTAAAACCTTGATTTTGCAGAAGGCTCTAGGTCAGCTATTTTTCACCCATCTTCTGACATCATTTCTGACTCTGGTCTTTTCCATCATGTCTTTGTTCAGGAACCTTCTTCTTTCTACCCATTTCCCCTTTTTTCATGTTGTTTTCCTTCTCAGAATGTAAGCTCCTTTAGGACAGAGACTTTCATTTTTCCTTCTGTTTCTATTTCCTTAGCACAGTAAGAAGCATTTAATAAAAGCTTGTTGACTTAAATGTTAGTTATCAGAATGCCAATCATCTCTTTAAAGCTCATTCTGGTTTTCTCCCAGGAATTAAAGTCAAAATCACAGGCCTATGGTCTGCAGATTCTGTCCTCTTTCCCCAATCAGGAAATTCACTCTTCTCCACACTTGTACCTCCCTGTCCTGTTTACCATAATTAAATGGTACTGACAGTGTTCACTTCTCATATCTCCTGGTTCTTTTGGTACCTGTGGATGTGGATCATCTATGTCTGCTGATTTGGACTCATTGGGGATATCTGGATGCTCTCTTGTTGTCTATTTACTTATTATATCAACTCTTCATTATTCCTCTTTTTCTTCATTTCAAGTTCAAAAATTGTCTCCTTGACAGAGAAAACAGAAACCCAATAGGATTATAGCAGCTCTAATCTATCCCAAGAAAAAGTCTCAATCCCTTCTTTGAGTCTCCTTTTTCTTTCACCCAGCCTATTTTTGTCATCCTTTAAATCCCTTGTCAGCCTCAGCTCTCTCTGAGCTTTGGCACTCTTGAATCAAGCCATGCTCTTAAATTAATCTTATTTGCCCTCACTTTTTATCTCTTAAAACCTAAATTTCTCCCAAAAGCTATCAAAATACTGTTTGATCGAGCAGTGTCTCTACTGGGTCTGTATCCCAAAGAGATCTTAAAGGAAGGAAAGGGACCCACATGTGCAAAAATGTTTGTGGCAGTCCTTTTTGTAGTGGCAAGAAACTGGAACTGGGTGGATTCCCTGATCAGCTGGAGAATGGTTGAATAAATTATATATGAATGATATGGAATATTATTGTTCTGTAAGAGATGATCAGTAGGATGATTTAATAAAGGCTTGGAAATCCTTGCAAAAACTGGTACTAAGTGAAGTGAATAGAACCAGGAGATTATTAGACATGGTAATAACAAGATTATATGATGATCAATTCTGATGGATGTGGCTCTTTTGAACAATGAGGTGATTCATATCAGTTCCAATAGTCTTGTAATGGTGAGAGCCATCTGCACCTAGAGAGAGGATTGTGGGTACTGAGTGTGAATCATAGCATAATATTTTCACCTTTTTTGCTATTGTTTGTTTGCTTGTTTTTTCCCTTTATCATGTTTTTCCCCCTTTTGATTTGATTTTTTTTGTTTGTTTTAAAAAGCATGGAAAATGTGGAAATATGTTTAGAAGAACTGCACATATTTAACCTATATCAGATTGCTTATTGTTTTGGGGAGGGGGAAGGAAGAAAGAGAGGGAGAAAAATTTGGAACACAAGGTTTTTCTATTTTTGCATATATACAGAAAAGTAAACTATTATTAAAAAATGAAAAACAACCTAATGTGAATCCTCTCACATTGCTTTTGGGTTTGATTCCCATTCATCATTGGGACAATTTTTCTTTATGATGTTTTTTTTATGATTCCTTTATGACTTCCTTCTCAAGAGTTTTCCATTTTATCTGGATTAATGTCTATTTTGGAGTTTTAAAATCCATTGTATTATATCAATTTTTCTCCTAAACTCATTGAAATCTTTGACAAAATCTAATACATATGTGTTTTTGTGTGTATTTATATACATATATATGTATATGTGTTTATATATATACAGATGTATATATATACATATATAATATATTGTCTGGATTTTCTCTCCTATATCACTAATTATATACATGAAAATATGTGTGCATATATGTATATATGTGTGTACATATATATTATATATTATATGTATACTATACACATACACACACATATAATGCTCACCTTTTCTCTCCTGTATCACAAATTGTAGAAAGGAGCCATCCCTTCTTTTGAGGGTTCTCATAATGTCCACTCTAGCAACCAGGATTTAAGGGGAAGGGAATGTGGTTCCCCCAATCCCAGCACTTAGTGCATGATGCCAGTGAGGGAGCAAAAGCTCCATACTTGGACATCATAGTCAAGTCAAAGACTAATGACATAGTCTAAATAGCCAAAGGAGAAAAGCCCAGTCATGGAAGTGGGGAGATATAGAATGCCTTCTCCCAGAAGCAGGTCACTGCACTTCCCCTATGTGTACCTCCCCTTTAGGCACTGTAGAACTACATCAAGGTCTTGCTATGTTTACGATGTTCTCATACTCTCCATGAATTTCTAGTTTCTCTTTAGATCGTCTTTATGAAACACTTCCATGACTTATTTCTCTCTGGTGACCTTTATTCAGATATTCACCATTTTTCTTCCATCTGGTTCTTGATTTCCTCACAGAAAATTTGGAGATGTCTCTGGGACCGGGGAAGGAACATATATTCCTGGTAGTTTTGAAGATTTCAACTATAAAAGTAACTCCCTAGGGTTGCCTTCTATGCAGAGGCTTGACTAAGGTAGGATGAGAGGGACTTTGCTCCAGGGTGCTGAATGTAAAGGATGATTACAGCGTTTGCAATCTTTCAATGGAGCTTATCACTTAGCAAGAATAATTTATATGAAATAGGATGCTGCCAGATGGTAGGCTAGGGTAATCACATACCCCACTTCACCCCTCAACTTAGGTTAGATTTCATGGTACTTTCTCCATGAACAATGGGGTGGTAATTACCCTAGATATAAAAATGTCTATTTACAGTCATGTTTCTGTGAGATTTGGATCCCAATAAGTTGGTGCTGTTTATGTGTGACTTGGAAAAGCATTTGGGATTGGGGATCAGATGAGTTTTAATTGGTCTCTGTATAGCTGAGTATATCAGGGACACAGTCCGGGTTAGGCACATCACAGTGAAAATTATCCTTTGATGATATTCATCCCTGATTTCTGGTTGACTCAGTTTGTGCTAGAGAGTGTCAGTTTGAAGCTTTTCCTATTCTAATTAATAGGGAATATTGTCAAAGAAGGTGAGCAGACTCTGACAATTGGTAAATCAAGAGCCAACTGTAATAAATATTTGTCGAATTTAAATTTGTTGTTGAATTTTAGACAGTAGATTAGGATTTCAGAAAAAGATGTAACAAAGGCTCTTATTCTATTTTAACAAACAAATAAGGATATGACAGAACTAAAGATTTAGAATTGGAAGAGGCCTTGGAAGCCAATAAATCCAATCTTCTTATTTTACAGATGAAGAAATGGAGATACACAGAAAGAAGTGACATATAGCTACTTATGCTTATTACTTAGAGCTACCAAGTATCTATGGTGAGATGTGTAGGCAAGATGCAAGTTTGGTTGTATTGACCTGAGATGAATTGAGTAATAGACTGATGCTGAACTAAAGCAGGAATTCTTTTTTTTTTATGTTGGTAAATGCTTTTTTTTTCTTTTAATTAAGGCCTTTTTATTTACAAAACACATGCATGGTAATTTTTCAACATTGACTCTTGCAAAACCTTCTGTTCAAAATTTTCCTTTCCTTCCCCCCAACCCCTCCCCTAGATGGCAGATAGTCCAAATACATGTTAAATGTTAAAATATATGTTAAATCCAATATATGTATACACATTTATACAGTTATCTTGCTACACAAGAAAATCAGTTCAAGAAGGAAGAAAAAACTGAGAAAGAAAACAAAATGCAAGCAAATAACAGAGAGAGTGAGAATGCTATGTTGTGGTCCACAATCAATTCCCACAGTCCTCTCTCTGGATGTACATGGCTCTCTTCATCACTGAACAATTGGAACTGGCTTGAATCATCTCATTGTTGAAGAGAGCTACATCCATCAGAATTGAGCATCATTTAATCTTGTTGCCTTGTACAATGATCTCCTAGATCTGCTCATTTCCCTCAGCATCAGTTCATGTGAGTCTCTCCAGGCCTCTCTGAAATAATTCTGCTGGTCGTTTCTTACAGAACAATAATATTTCCTAACATTCATATACCATAACTTACTTAGCCATACTCCAATTGATGGGCATCCATTCAATTTCCAGTTTCTTGCCACTACAAAAAGGGCTGCCAGGAACATTTTTGCACATGTGGGTCCCTTTCTCTCCTTTAAGATCTTTCTGGAATATAAGCCCAGGAGAAACACTGCTGGATCAAAGAGTATGCACAGTTTGGTAACTTTTGAGTATAGTTCCAAAATGCTCTGCAGAATGATTGGATCTGTTCACAGTTTCACCAACAATGTATTAGTGTCCCAGTTTTCCCACATCCCCTCCAACATTCATCATTATCTTTTCCTGTCATCTTAGCCAATCTGAGAGGTGTGTAGGGGAATTGTCCTATTTTGCATTTCTCTGATCAATAGTGATTTAGAGCACCATTTTATATGACTAGAAATAGTTTCAATTTCTTCATCTGAAAATTGGTCTGTTCTTATCCTTTGACTATTTATCAATTGGAGAATGGCTTGAACTATTATAAATTTTATTATCAATTCTCTACATATTTTAGAAAGGAGGCCTTTATCAGAACCTTTGACTGTAAAAATGTTTTCCCAATTTATTGCTTCCCTTCTGATCTTGTCTGCATTAGTTTTGTTTGTACAAAAACTTTTTAACTTAATATAATCAAAATTATCTAATTTGTGATTAATAATGATCTCTAGTTCTTCTTTGGTTGAAAATTCCTTCCTCTTCCACAGATAGAACAGAGATTCTTAATCTTTTCTGGGAGTCATAGTACTGGCAGCTTGGTGATATAATGTCCAAGCTAACCTTGGAGTAAAAAAGACCTGAGTTCAAAACCTTCTTCAGATGCTTACAAGCTTTGTGACCCCAGACAAGTCTCTTCAATTTGTTTGCTGAAGTTTCCTCAACTGTAAAATGGGACAGCATATTAGCAAAGCTTCTTAAACTTTTTCCATTTGTGACCCCTTTTTAGCCCCTCAAATTTAATGTGACCCTAAGTATATATAAATAGGCATATAAATCAAACATTTACTGATATCAAATCATAAAGAATTTTTTTCAAAAACAATTCTTTGATATACATATAATTTTACCATTTATCAAAGAAGAAATCAAATTTGCATGCTAATCATATGGATGTGCTTGCTTATTTTTACATAAAGAATTTAATTTTGGCAGAACATTTGATATTGCAAGATGTAGAGCATCTTCGACATTTTTCAGAATTGATTGATATTTTATAACATTCATTTGTGCAATCCTATATGGGATCCAAGCAGACAGTTTAAGAAGCTTTGTTAATAGCACCTACCTCATAGAGTTGTTAGGAGGATTAAAATAAGCACATTGCCTAGCATATAGTAGGTGCCTAATAAGTGCTTGTTTTCTCCTTTTCCCTTAATTAATCCCTTTAGCAGGCTGGTAAGGGACTATGGACTCCTCAGAAAAATGTTTAAATGCATAAAATAAATAAATGCAAAAATGCATAAAATGTAATGTATTACAGAGGAAACCATTTCTATTGAAATATTTATATAGTGAAATACCTCTCTCCTCTTTTTTTCATAAATACATACATATATATGTGTGTATATATATAGAGAGAGGACAGACTGACAGACAGAGACACAGAGAGAAAGAGAAAGAGACAGAGAGACAGAGAGTCAGAGAAGAGAGACGGAGAGAGAGACAGAGACACAGAGAGACAGAAAGACAGAGAGAGAGAGAGAGAGAGAGAGAGAGAGAGAGAGAGAGAGAGAGAGAGAGAGAGAGAGAGAGAGAGAGAGAGGAGAAAGATGTATGTATATATACAAGTTTTATGGCTCCAGAAACTAAGAAGTAGGGGAAAGATCCCAGTGGTACATTATAAGCTCCTGTATTTCCCTTTCCTCTCCTGCTCCATATTAATGGATGGGACTGGATAGAGATGTGGATATATGCTTAACACATTTCAGATAAAATAGAAAGGAAAAAGAGCTTACACACCGGATGATAAAAGATCTTGACAGATTTAGGAAAAACTGCTTGTAGAAGTATGTAATTAGACTGAATTTACCAGTCAAACAAACTTTATTTAGGCTAACATCTGCCTTTCAGGATCATGGGAAATCATTTGTCTTGGCCTAGAGATTTGGATTGTATGGATAACCAGTTCTATCTGGGTCTTTGTCTTTGTTCCTTTGTTCTTTGGCTTTGTTTACTTGTTTGCTTAGTACAGTGCCTGGCACACAGTAGGCACTTACTGAATGCGTGCTGTTGAATGACTGTCGAAAGTGTTTTTTTCCCACTGTGCATTGTAGCTATCTGGAGCAGTAACGATTCCAAATTCAGGATGATTCTCTGCAATTAAAAAAGAATGATTGTCAGAGTTGGACCAAATATACTTACCCCCCAGATCACACTTAGCAATGCAACTCTTATTTTGAAGTGAGTTTGTGATAGAGCTGTGTGGAAACACGTCTTGGATTTTGCACATACCTCAGCTGCTTTTTAAAATAAGTCTTCCATGACTAAATAATTTAAAATGTGTGTGGGAAAAAAAACCCTCACAAAGCTAGGAAGTGATCATGCCGGCTAAAAAACATGGGACTATGAAAAAATGTTTAGTGTATGGATGCCCCATAAATTCTAAATAACATTTCTCTTTTTATTGCTTTAGTTAGTAATAAAATAATGAAATAAAAGGATTTTACATTTTATTACTGAGCCAATACATTTTATGGTAAAAATTAAACCTATACATCAAAATAGCAAGGGCACAAAGAAAAGGAAAATAATCAACTCTGCTTAACCTCTTTCAGTTCTCATGATCACACAAACCTATTTTTCACATAGATTTGATCAATGTGAAAACATCAAAGGGAGTTTAGTTTCTTAGCTTATTAAAGAAGCACCACATCAGCCTCAGGGGAGACTTAATTCCAAATATTCAAAGAAGCATCAATAACAGGTACAAGTTCAGAGATGATCATGAATGTTTAGGGTTCTGTGAAGTGTTCTACGGAATACAAAACCTCAATGGCAAGCTTAGCTGCTATTAATTAAAGATAGAATCCCTCTTAATTTTCCTTTCTTCCCACACTAACATCATTAAGACTTTTCTTTCCTCTTGGGAGGCAGCCCCAAGATATGATGCTCTCAATCATGATAGGTAACATTCATATAACACTTTTAGGTTCACTTTACAAATATGATTCCATTTTATTCTCTCAAAAATGCTCGGAGGGGGGTGTTTTTATTTTCCATCCATTTTACAGATATGGAAACTGAGGCAGGTGATGGTTAAAGGGGATTGCCAAGGGTCACACAGCTGAAGGGATTTGAACTCAAATCTTCCAGATTCTAGGTTCAGAACTCTATCCATTGCAACACATATTTATCTTGGAACAAATTGACATGTTTCATTATATGAGATGGGCAGCTAAATGGTCTAATTTTGCCTCATTTCTTCATCAGCAAAATGAGCTAGAGAAGAAAATGGCAAACTATTCCGACATCTTTGCCAAGAAAATCCAAAAGGGGGTCATGGAGAGTTGGACATGACTGAAAAACAACAAGAACAACATGTGAGGGTGCTTTCCTTTACAGAATAAAATTACTGGTTAGGAACAACCTAAATTCTGAAACTTGTGAAATAAAAAGACATTTTGCTTCCCCTAATTTCAAAATCATTCCTGATGCAAATCTTAAGGCTTACATTAAATAAATCTTAGATTTAAATTAGAAAAAAGTGGAATTGTTTATCTTGGAAAGACATCCTCTATCTTTGGAGAAAAGAAATTGCAAGCTAATTTTTTTAGAAAAAAAACTTGAAACCAATGTTATTTATTTCTAGATTTTTGAGAACTCCCAGTGTATGATGGATGGAAGATCATAGGTTAGAGCTTGAAAGGAACATAGTCTATGGTACTGCCCCTCCCCCAATGTAAAGATGAGGAAGCTGAGACCAGAAGGCTAAGTTACTTGGTCAATGTCACATTGGTAATAAATGACAAAGTCAAGTCAACAGATATTTGTTAAGCACCTACTATGTGCTAGCTCCTGTGATAAGTATTGGGAATACAAAGAAAGGTGAAAAAAAGTCCCTTCAAGAAGCTCACATTGCAATGGGGGTCAACAAAAAGCAAATTCTGACACACAAATGAGATCTATACAGGGTGAACCAGAGGAATCTCAGAGGGAGAACTCCAATACTGAGCAAAGGTTTTTAGCAGGAGATGGGGAGGCAGATCCATGAGGCACAGGGGATGCTAGAGAAACTCCTCTCCTATTTGGGCCCTCTGTACAGATCCAAATAATAACCATTGACATTTGTATAGCACAGTGATATTTGCAAATCCCTTTACATGCTTTGCTTTTATTTTATTTCAGCTTCACAACAACCCAATGGAATAGATCACCTGACCCTGGAGTCAGGAAAATCCAATTTTAAATTTAATTTCCGACCCTTCCTGACTGGGTGATCTTGACTTCTCTCACCCTTAGTTTCTTCATCTGTAATAGCACCTTCTTTACCCCAACTCAAGTTGTTATGAGGACAAAAGGAAGTAATTTATACAGTGCTCTTTGAAAACCTTACAATGCTTTGTAAATATTAGCTGTTATTGTTGGTATTATCATTAATATATACATAATGTGGTAGAAAAGTTTTAGATTTTTTTTTGCATAGATAACTTTTATATTGGAGAAGCAGGATGATATAGTTAAAAAAAAATAACAATGGATTAACGATCAGAAGACTTGAATTCTCCTCCCAATCTGGGTCACAGATTCCATAAATTCTCAGTCTTAATTTTTTCTTCTATAAAATGGGACTAGTTTGTATTACCTAATTATCTAAAATTATTATAAGGAAACTGAATCACAAAGGGGGGGCTCAATGATTTGAATATGTTATACAAATGTGAGTTTTTGTCATCAATCATCATCATCATCATCATCAATTATCATAATCTTGAACCTCATGTATTCAATGGGATTCATATAGAAAAGGTCCTGAGGCAAGTCTTTATGCAGCTGTTATTTGTAGCTTATTTTCTGTGGATTGCTATTACATTTTTGTAGTTGAATAAAAGAATTAGGATGGAAAGACCCACTGAAAGGATCCTTGGGGCCACTCCAGGAGCAGAAAAGAAAACAAGGATGAGACATACAGAGCTCATTCTGTTCCCACATGGATCTGATCTTCTTTACTGAATCTCTATATTTTGAAAGCTGTTCATTCTGCGTGGTTTGGAGCTTGTGCATATTTGGCAGCATCTGTTGAAAAGACTGTTCTTCACAATTGGAATTGTACCTAAAAAGTCAATAAAGTCTGTTTGTTCCTTGGCCCAATGATACCACTCTAGCTTTCAATTCCATAGGGATCAGAAAAAGACAGAAAGGACCCAGAAATACACAAATATTCAGGGCAGCTGTCTTTGTTGTAGCACAGAGTTAGGAAAAAAAGTAACTATCTATTCACTGCTGTGAATAGAATAGAGGAATTATTGTATCACCAAATTATACCAATACCAATTCAGAGCCACTTCTATGAACTGACACTGAATGAGCCAAACACAACCAGAAAAACAGTTTGTCTGATGACTAAATGTTGCAAAAACCACATGATTATTAAAGATCTGATATCTCTGATCAATGCAATAACCAAACAGGACTCTGGAGGACTTATGATGAATCATGCTTCCCAATTCTTGGCAGAGATATGAAGGACTCGAGATGCAGAGAAAGAAAACAGATGTTTTCAGAGAGTTGATAGTGGATCTATTTTGCTTGACTGCGCTCATTTGTTATTAAAGAGGACTTGAATTTTTGGTGGGGAGGTCTGGGAAATGAGAATTATTGGGGAAATGGAGGCGCAATGGTAATTGTAAAACAAAAAGAAACTACATAAAGAAGAACAGAAGGCAATTCTAAAGAGGATCAAGATAAGCCAGATGGTGCTGAAATTATCATGAAAAATTTAATATATAATCTGTAAGAACTCGGTGCAACAGATATGTGTGGTGTCATATACAATCATCTTTTTCTGTACTTTATATAAAAAATTCCTATTTATTGATATTTGTCAAGTTTATAAGATGATATTAAATTTTTAAAAACTCAGATATCAAGTTTAAGGGTCTATGGATGACCACAGATGTGGACTGATTCCAATAGAGTATATGGGAAGAAATCTTGTAGACATTTTGAGTTCTATATGTGTAAAAAAGGAAGTTGCCTTTGGTGAATACACAAAAGATCACAATCTTATGAAACTTGTAATCCCTCTCTAGAAAGAGACCTCTCATTGTAGAAGCATCTTTTCTTCCTTATTTGGGGTTGAGGGAGTGGGGGGAAAATATGGCAAATGCAGGGATTTCTATCTAGGCATATTTGTAATGGTATTTATTTTTCTTGCTATATGACTTGGTGATGGAAAATGAAAAGAGAATTTGGAACTAAAAATAAAATAAAATTGAATTTTCTTTTTAAAAAGGTCATTACTGTATTATTGCTATGATTGTTATTGTTGTCAAGGATTTAGGTTTCCATAATAATATGCAAGTAAATAAATGATCTCTTTAGATGGAATTTGTATTTGAATATCTATATACTATATACTATAAGTTTCCCTTATAATACCCAGTGTTTGATTTTTTTAGATGTTTGAAATGAACTCTCCAGCTGAGAAGTATAGAAGGAAAGCTGTGATCTCAAGTGAAAATGATTCTGGAAAAGTCTCACTTCAAAAGGTTAGCTTTCTTTTATGGGTGAATTAAAGTGAGATGCTACCCACAAGTGAATGATTAAGTGAAAAAGCAGAAGGCTTAATGGAATATTCATCCCCAAAGGGAAAATGTAAGAGCTGGTGAGAGACCTGAAACATCATGCCGTGGAATGTAGACGTGTAAAATTTGTTCCTAATAGAAGCATATCTGGGTGCAACCCTTTTAAATGGACTCTCGGATGCTAAAGATTCTCTGAGACTGTCAGGCTTAGTGAAAGAATCCCAGGGTCTTCGAACTGGTTTTGATTTATGCTACTCTGGACAAGGTTGACCTGAGCATCTGCCTTTCGCCTCATGCAAGACAGAGCTGGGGAATTTATGATTTGGAAAGAGATGTTGTCAGATACGTTAGCTTCTCACCTTTTTTTCCTTTTCCCTAGGAAATCACATCACATGGAAATGTGATCACATTCTCTAGGAAATCACAAATCACATGTACCTGGAAATAGAGTCAGGACTCTGGTAACAATTTGGCTTTTATAAGCTAAAGTTGGCCAAGGTAGTAGATGACCCCATTGGTCATAGATTTTTAAAAAACTGCTATAGTCAGAGAACTGCTAATTGAATATGTCTTCTTGAAACTGAAGCATCTCCCAAAGTCTAAAATAATTCTTTTTACAGAAACCTACAGAATGAATTTCAGCAATAAAACCTGGGTTTTTTAAGATAGAGAAATATCTCCCCTATACCCTTCCAATAACAAAGAACAGTGCGGACTGAGAGAATTTCTTTACTGCATGTATAAATGCCACAAATTTTCTCTTCCCATTTTTAATAGAGCATCTGTTCCTTAAGCATAAAAAAATAACTCACAGCTGTGAGAAGAGACACATAGTAAGTGCCTTGTACATAGTAGGAACTTCAAAACTGTCAAATTTAATTTTTACTTATTGAGGACTTACATGATGCTATCTATTCAACTGCTAATCTACCAGAAATTATCAAAATAATGACAAAAAAAAAATAACTCACAGCTGTGAGAAGAGACACATAGTAAGTGCCTTGTACATAGTAGGAACTTCAAAACTGTCAAATTTAATTTTTACTTATTGAGGACTTACATGATGCCATCTATTCAACTTCTAATCTACCAGAAATTATTAAAATAATGACCAAAAAAATAACTCACAGCTGTGAGAAGAGACACATAGTAAGTACCTTGTACATAGTAGGAACTTCAAAACTGTCAAATTGAATTTCTACTTATTGAGGACTTATATGATGCTATCTATTCAACTGCTAATTTACCAGAAATTATTAAAATAATGACCAAAAAAATAACTTACAGCTGTGAGAAGAGACACATAGTAAGTACCTTGTACATAGTAGGAACTTCAAAACTGTCAAATTTAATTTTTACTTATTGAGGACTTACATGATACTATCTATCCAACTGCTAATCTACCAGAGATTATTAAAATAATGACCAAAAAATAACTCACAGCTGTGAGAAGAGACACATAGTAAGTACCTTGTACATAGTAGGAACTTCAAAACTGTCAAATTGAATTTCTACTTATTGAGGACTTATATGATGCTATCTATTCAACTGCTAATTTACCAGAAATTATTAAAATAATGACCAAAAAAATAACTTACAGCTGTGAGAAGAGACACATAGTAAGTACCTTGTACATAGTAGGAACTTCAAAACTGTCAAATTTAATTTTTACTTATTGAGGACTTACATGATACTATCTATCCAACTGCTAATCTACCAGAGATTATTAAAATAATGACCAAAAAATAACTCACAGCTGTGAGAAGAGACACATAGTAAGTACCTTGTACATAGTAGGAACTTCAAAACTGTCAAATTGAATTTCTACTTATTGAGGACTTATATGATGCTATCTATTCAACTGCTAATTTACCAGAAATTATTAAAATAATGACCAAAAAAATAACTTACAGCTGTGAGAAGAGACACATAGTAAGTACCTTGTACATAGTAGGAACTTCAAAACTGTCAAATTTAATTTTTACTTATTGAGGACTTACATGATACTATCTATCCAACTGCTAATCTACCAGAGATTATTAAAATAATGACCAAAACATTTCTTTAAACCTATATGGCGATATTGGGGGTGAGTGAGGAATGTGTGTGTGTGTATATATATATATATAACTATATCTATATCTGTGTGTGTGTGTATGTGTGTGTATATATATATATATATATATAACTATATCTATATCTGTGTGTGTGTGTATGTGTGTGTGTGTATATATATATATATATATATATATATATATATATATATATATAACTATATCTATATCTGTGTGTGTGTGTGTAAACCAGAGTTGGAAAATCTCAGTCTCTGCAAGTTCAGAACTATTCCACTAACCAGTTTATAGTAAGCATTCCACAATCATTTTCACACATTTATTGATTGTCTTCTCTTCCGGTGTTGCTATGCTTCTAGGCCAAATTATGCTCATATTTCATTCTTGCATTTCTTCATAAATATGTAAGTATCCAGGAAGAATCCATCACGGTAACAGAATCCACAATGAATTCTTATTTGAAAATTATGGACTTAGCCAATAAATCTTGATCATTTGGACAGGTCTACATTTCAATAATTAAAAGAATTCTCCTTAGCCTAAAACTATGATAATTGAGAATCTACAGATTGAAGTTATCTCTTAACTGACCAGTTAGTTTTTTTTTTATTAATAAACACTATACACACTAAGTTAAATTAAAAATGATACAGATTTTAAGCTCTTAAAATGTTCTGGTTACACTGGTTTCTCTTAATTTGATTCGTTCAAACAAGAAACCCTTTGTGGATTTTAAGCTGTTTTATTATAAAAGTGGGGATCAACTGAATCCATCCATCAATCAAGTCAATTGATTCCAGTTGAAGCAATTAAAAAGCTGCTCTGTCTTTACCCAGTGAGAACACATCTATTGAATCAATCAGAAGTATGTACTAGGAATGAGCCAGGCCTAGATAGTTCTAATAATTACTCAATTGAAGGCATTAAAATAATATTTGACCCAATGGATTGTCTATAAAATAGCAAGGCATTTAGAATTCAGTATTAGGGTCTTGTCAGCCTATAAGAAAAAAAAAAGAACAGTCAAACCCCAAAGAGAGAATTTCCTGGGGAGGCAAGGGAAGGCCCGATGCTATTTATCTCCTTCCCTCCCAATCCTCCCGGCCAGGCAAGCAGAAGACCTTGGAAATTTTGAAGGGCAAGATGATTTGAAATTTTCAATAGCTTCTGAGTGATATCCTCATAACAGCAGCAGCTGAGAGTTAAAGAAAGCCAAAGGAAAGGAAGCTTCAAAACTCTACAAGGAAGACATTTCAGGACTACATCACCAATGGGAGAAATAGACATCCAGCCTTCAGGAGCTATGAGTTAGCTCCAAACATCTCAACAACTAAGGTCACTTCTCCCTGGACTCCATATGTATCCCTCCATTTGGAGAGATATTTTGTCTCCATCATTACTACATAGTCTTAGTAAATTCCCCTTTTTTTAAAAATTAATTAAACCTGGCTGACTAATTGATATCAACTGGTAATCATTGAGGGAGCACACTGGTGAGGGCTTATGAGCTTTCTAATGAAAGAAATTACTTTTCAACCCCTCTGGATTGTTCCTAAAATCTGAAGTGTCACCAGAACAGTCACCCTCTGGGAACTTGACCTGTCTGTATGAATTGGTGTTTGGGATAAAATCTCCAGAGCATATGCTGCTTTTCTGCTTCAAAATATATTTTAGCTGTTATGTTGCTATCACCAGAAACAGAGGGAGAACCTGACTCAGTATAATTCCTGTTTGTATTAGGATATTGGCAGGTATCTGCTCATACACAACCAAAATACCAGGGAAATTATTGACCACAAAAAGAGAAAAAGACAAGAAAGCAGGAAGTTGTCGGCAAGAGCACAAGGAATGGCTTTCTCAATTTCACTGAGTGGAAGAGGAAGGGGAAAGTTCAGTGGCTAGTGAGGTGTGTGCCATATTTATCTTTGTTCTGTAGACAAATAATTATTATGTGTTGTAAAAAGACAGGCTGATCTCACTGCTGAAGGAGAAAGGAAAATGACTAAAGAAATTCAATTCATTTCAATCCAACAAACATGAAGTGCCTACTGTGTACATACTACTTGCTTGGGATACAAAGACCTTCCCTTCAACCTGCAAAACAAAACAAAACAGTCCTTGCCCCCAAGGAGCTGGAGTAGCTAGAGGAATGGTCTTTGGAGTCAAGATGTCCTGAGTTCAAATTTGGCTTTAGTCACTTACTATCTATGTGACTCTGGAAAGTCACTTAATAAATTCTGCCTCAGTTTTCCTATCTGTAAAATGGATTTACATAAGGAATTGTGAGGATCAAATAAGATCACAATTATAAAGAGCTTAATACAATGCCTGGCACATAATAAACACTGTATACATCTATTAGTATATATTATATTATTATGATGTACATATATACATATATTAGTTATTACTTTTGACTGAGATATTGCTCTACTTTCCAAATTAATAAGAAGAATCAAGATGTCCTTGAAAAAGAGGACAATTAATCCTGTCTTTGTGTGACTCGCCAGTTGAATTGTAAACCTGCCTTTGTATTTAGTCATTTCCACACATCTCCAGCTTTTTCTTCAGTTACAAAGGCCTGCCAAGGTCATCTTACTGGCTTTCTATTTTTACCACATCGCTCTCTCTTCAAAACCTTCCAGTATCTTCCTGTAACCACCTCCTTCAGGTTAGATTCTCCACCGACCGCCCCAGCTGCCAGCCCATCCTACTGAATCACGGAAGTGCCAGACGTCTGAGCAAACCACAAACAAATCAAAGGTAAACTCTGTACACTGATGCACCGTGGGTGGACCTGTGAATGAGGAGGACCATTCTGGAAAACAATTTAGAACTCTACACAAAACCCCACTAAAAAGTACATGTTCTTTGACCCAGCTAGTAGACCATTACCCAAAAGGTATCAAAGGAAAAATAAAAGGTACAAAACAGGAACAAAAGTATTGATAGTGGTTATTCTGAGGTGGCAAAAAACTGAAAACTAAATGAACGCCCATCGAATAAAAGACATTTGAATGAGTTGTGCTGGGTGAAGATGATGGAATGCTATAATGCTATAAGAGATATGGAAAAAGAGGATTTCAAAGAATCATGGAAAGAATATCAACTGATGCAGAAGGAATATGTACAACCAGGAGAATCATTTACACAATATTTATTCAATATCAACCATTGAAAGAATATCAACTGATACAGATGCAACATGCACAACCAGGAGACTCATTTATACAATAACAACAAAATTTTAAAGATAGATTATTTGGAAAGCTGCAAGAGTTATAACCAGTACAATGACCATCTGTGATTCTAGGGGATTGATAATAAAACATCCTATCCACCTTCTAACAGAGACATGATAGCTTTAGGGGGCAGAACGAAACGTGTTTCTATATACAGTCAATGAGAGAGTTTGTTTTGCTTGACTATATTTTTTGTTAAAAGGAATATGTTTTTCTTTTCTCTTTTTAAATACAGATTTCTGGCTATTTGAAAAAATACTTTAGATAGCTTAGAGAAAATACTACAAATGGAGTATGTTGTGTGCACTAAAGCTGATGTATTAGTAATTTTCTTTGTTTTACTCTTATATAAGAAAGCTCTTAAGGAGTAGAGTGGGGGCCATCTGGAAATGTTTGTAATGTCAATGACAAAGCATATTAATTAACTTTTAAAAAGAAGCTATCAAAATGGATGGACTCAGGCTAGAATGAGTCTGTGGAACAGTACATTTATTCTAAAAAAAAAAAGAGCATATGCAGAGGGTTGAACTAATAATAATAATAATGGTAATGACATTTTTCCTTTCCTTACTCTGTGAGCTACACAGTCTATGTATTTGTACCATTTTAGATGCATCAGGTGAGACCCCAAAAATAAATACTTCAAGTTAAAGGAATTCTTTGTTAGCATCTATTTATCAATATCATCTATTTTTAAATCATTAAAATCTCTTCCAGTATTTTTTCCGTCCTCCCCTCACAGAGTCCTCCCATATCCTTTTAGAAAAAGAAGAGAAAAAAATCACTAAAAATTAATCAGTTCATGTAAAAAAAAGGTGGAAAATATGGGGAATATACCATATACTCATAAACCTCTAGTTTCTATAAGGAGTGAAGTGAAAAGAACTTCTCTTTACTGGATCTCTTTATGATATTACAATATTCACTTCTGATAGCTCCATGGTGGCACGTTGCATTTACGATGCTGTAGATATTGCCTCTATTGTTTTTTGCTCCTGCTAAGTTCATTCTCTATCAAATTGTAGAAACTTTTTCATGCTTCCTTGCCTTCTATATCCACCATATCCATCATTTTTCACGTCATAGTGATATTCCCTCACATTTATAGAGCACAAGTTGTTTAGCCACTCCCCAAACAATGGGCATCTAACCATTGCTACCACAAAAAGCATTGCTGTAAATATTTAGGTAGATATGGTGACTTTCTTGTTATCAATAACCTCCTTACCCAGCAGTAGAATCTCTAAGTCAAAGTGTATGAACAATTTAATCACTTTATTTGCTCAATTTCAGTTGTTTTTCAAAACAGCTTTACCAACAATGTATCAGAGTGTTTCTGCTCTCCCAAAAATCCAGCGTGAATGATTTCCATCTTTTGTAATCTCTGCTGATTTTCAGGATTTGAGGGGAAATATTAGGATTGTTTGATTTGCCTTTCTTTTATTATAAGTGACTTGGAACATTTTTTCATGTAATTATTAGTAATTGGCAATCCTTCTCCTGAAAAATTATTGTTCATATTCTTTGATCACTTAATAGGAGAATAATTTTGTGTGTATATGAATGTGGTGCACATGTGTAGATTTATAATATGAATATGTTGATTACCTCTATATCCTAGATACCCAACTCCTATCAGAGAAATTTACTGCAATTTTTCCCCATCTTGTTTAACAGTTTTTTCTCTTCTCCTAGATACAGTAATTTTGCCTTTTTTTTTTTTTCAGTTTTACATGATCAAAATTATCTTAGTTGCTGAAATGGCTTCTATCCCTTGTGTTGTGAAGAATATACCTCCTACATGTGCACATGATTACACATGTGTAGACCTGTATTGGATTGCTTACTGTCTGGGGACGAAGAGGAGAGAAAGAGAATCTGGAATCAAAACTTTAGAAAAAACCCCAATATTAAAAATCATTTTAACATGTAATTGGAAAAAGGTGAGTTATATTTCCCAACTTCTCTAACATGAAGTCATTGAGTTCCATTGTTTTTAATATTCCCCTGTCTAGTCTGGTCCACACACAAGCTTTAATTGCTTAAAACTTCATTTAAAGTTTGAAACACTTTGTGTGTGTGTGTGTGTGTGTGTGTGTGTGTGTGTGTGTGTGTGTGTGTGTATAAGACAGAGGCAGAGAAACACAGACAGACAGGAGAGATATAAGGGGGAGGAGGAAGAGAGGGAGAAAGAGAAATAGAGAAGGAGAGAGATAAAAAGAAAATCAGAGAGAGACAAAGAGACAGAGAGAGAGACAGAGTCAGAGAGAGACCCAGAGAACAGAGGCTTTCTCTCCCCCCCACCCCATGAACCTCAGCTTTTTAGACTGAGTTCAGAGCTGGGGGATCAAATCCCCATAGAGGACATGGGTCTATTCTTGCATTCCCTGATTCATTATTTCTTCACATAAAAGCCCTAAGGAAAATTTCTTAAAGCTTAAATTTGACTCATGGGTAGAGTCTCTCCCAAGAGGATTAATAGTACCTTTTAGAAAAGTACTATTTATCTACCACAAAATAAATTATTAAGATTCAGGAGATTCATAGGTGCGCATTAAGTACTTGAAGAAGTGTGTAATAACTCAGAACTCTTCCTGATAGAGTGATAATAAAAACATTAAAAAATGGAACACTTATCAAAGCATTTGACTGTGTATTAACCATTTTTTGTTTTCTACTTACTGCTTCATGGGTCAGTTTCTTTTAAAAGGAAAGGCAAAAGAAGAAAAAAGAAAGAACAAAGAAAGCAAAGGAAAAATTGAATAATTCTCCCTTTTTACATTGTACCTTTTCTCCTTTTTTTCCCCTCCATTCCAACATCTGATTTTATTTACTTATTTTTTAAATAACAGCTTTTTGTATTTCAAAATACTTGCAAAGATAGTTTTCAATGTTCACTCTCACAAAACCATGTATTCCAAACTATTCTCTCTTCCTTTCCTCATTCTCTCCCCTATACAGAAAGCGATCCAATATAGGTTTAAAAGGACAGTTCTTCTATACATATTTCCACATTTATCATGCTGTACAAGAAAAATCAGATCTAAAAGGAAAAATATGAGATAAAAAGCACTCAAACCACAACAAAAAGGGAAAATGCCATGCTGTGATCCACACTCAGTTCCTACAGTCTCTCTCTGGGTGCAGATGACTCTCTCCATCCCAAGTCTATTGGAGTTAGTCTGAATCACCTCAATGTTGTAACGAGCCATGTCCATCACAATTGATCATCCCATAATCTTGTCATTGCCATGGTACCTTTTCTCCTAAGCTATGGTCCTATGCCTCCTCAGACCTTCTCCTTCACCTCAGCAAAGTCAAAATGAAATTAAATCAAATTAAACCCTCAAGTTGTCATCACATGCTCCTGCTACTTAGAATTCTTAGAGAAAAATGCTGCATTCTAATTCTCTGCCATCATTCAACCGTCTGTACCTAGAAACAGCTCAGTGGATAGAGCACTGGGGTTGGAGTCAGAATGATCTGAGTTCAAATTCAGCCTTGAACACTTACTACCCATGTGACTCTGGGCAGGTCACTTCTGTTTGCCTCAGTTTCCTCAAATGCAAAATTTTAATAATAATAATATCTACATCACAAGGCTGTTGTGAGACTGAACTGAGATAATATTTGTAAAAGCATTTCTTGGAGAGCCTAGAATTTCTTAGGCTACCTATGAAACATTCATTTCCCCTCCCTGTCCTTGTTGGAGAACGTTTTGTATTTCCAGATCATTGCTTAGGCAGCTCTTCCTATAGTTTCCCTCCTTATTAGAATTGTTTCTTTCTATCTTTAAATTTTTATTCATTCTCCCCTTCCCTCTTAGGTTTAATTCTCCTCAAAAATCTTAGGCCATAGATTATTTTACTGATTTTTTTTCTGATATGTTAAAAATCTATTCTCCCAAAATCTAGCAAGAAAGATGACATCTTAATTCCAACTGGCTTTCTTTTTCTTTTCCTTTAAGATGTTTTATTGATGGTTTTTCCTTAACATAGGTCTTCTCTATGACCTCCTTCATCATATCAAGACACGTAAGTAAAATAAAGCATCGTATTAGTCTTGTGTGCCAATTATAGGCTTCATTCTGCACATCTAGTCTTGGAGTAAATGAGAGAATAGACTCAAGTGTGCAGATGGGGAATTGGAGGATTAAGGTGGGCTAAGGCTAAGAAGGAAGAACATGAAGTAATTCTAAGAACTTTTATGCAGTGGAGAAGAGTTGTTTTTGCTCTGGCTGATTCTCCATGAATTTGGGTTTTTCTTGGCAAAGATAATGGACTGGTTTGCCATTTCCTTGTCTAGCTCTTTTTCCAGTTGACTAACTGAACCAGATTGAGTTAAACGACTTCTACAGGCCACATAGCTAGTAAGTAGCCAGCAAAACTTTCTGACTCCAGGCCTAGACCTCTATCTATGGCATCATGTAGTCATCCATGAAATGATGTTAAAAAGTTTCAGGGAATGGAAAAGAATTGAAAGAGCTCGCCAAATCACTTTGTCACTATGTAGTAAGATCTGATATCAGTATAGGTGGGTGTTATCTTTAAGAGTTCAGGATTTGGAGTCAGATAGACATTAGCTATTTACTAGATGTGACCCTCAGTTTCCTCATCTGTAAAATAGGGATAATAAGAACATCTACCTCTCAGAGCTTTAGTAAGGCTCAAATGGGATAGCCTGAAAAGCTCTTTACAAATCTTTGAACACCTCTAAGAATTTTCTCTTATCATAGGGGTTAAGATTACAGTTGAGGGTTTGGGACAAGAGGACAAGAGTTGTAGCTATCACTGGGAGATATGAAATATGGAATCAATACAGGTGGAGTGTACAGATCACTAGGCATTAGAGGCCCAAAAATTATATGAGCCCTAAATTTGTACTTAGGTGAATTCAGTTCAATTTTATTACTTTCTCCAGTGAAATGCAGGGAACCAGTATTATATAATGAAGAATCATACATATTGCTAAGAGAAAAGTGGAAGTTAGAAGTCAGAGTAAGAGAGTAACTCCAAAATGGAGCCTTACCACTTAATTCATGTCAGGCAAAAAGCACTAGAAATACCAAAAAAAGGTAGAAACACTCCCTATCCTCGAGAAGCCTGTAGTCTAAGGGGAATGTTCTTCATTATAGTGGACAGGGGTCTCTCAGGATTGGGTCAGATTCAAAGAGGGGAAGATAAAATGTTACCTAAGTATAGCAACTCAAGCATCTGATTATAGCAGTAGGAGATTAAGAAATCATTTATGGTAAATTGAGTTTGTAGATGTCCACAAAATAAGACCAGCTGACTAGTTGTTGGGGATATTATAGAAGATCTTGGTATGGGACTACATGATAAGTGAGGGCCCTTCCACCTCTGAGGATCCGTGATTCTGAGAAGGGTTATGAGCACAGGCTACTGTCTCTTTCCAAGACTGGCCAAATCATCTGGGACAATTAAGCTTTGGAGATTTACATTGAGAAATCTCTCTAGAGAAGAGATCTAACAATGCAAACAGATGGTTGAGTTACATCATAGAACAGCTAAACATCATTAACTTGATATAATAATAATTTCATGGTTCAAAAAGTGAAGGAAGCAGCAAAGGGAATTTTTATTTTTTGTTCTGATTTTAAACCATAATTGGATATTGGATAATGAAATAAAAAGGGTAAAGCAAGGCATCTTAATTCATGGATAAGGAGTAGAAAGCTAAGCATAGAAAATAGAGAGACGGACAGACTGCAAGACAGATAGACAGATGATGGATAGATGGATGGATAGATGGATGGATAGATAGATAGGTAGAGAGATAGATATGGATGCTATATAAATACACAGACAGACATATAAACAGGTAGATAGGTAGATAGGTAAGTAGGTAGGTAGATAGGTAGATAAATGATACATAGATAGATAGATAGATAGATAGATAGATAGATAGATGATAGGTAGATAAATAGAAGATAGATAGAAGAAAGGAAGGAAGGATAGACAGAGATAGAAAGATAATTTTGATAACTCTCTTGGACAATGAAAAGAAGGTTACTCAGGCTTTGAAGTCTTAGACATTTTCTAGTTTTTCTACTTTCCACAGAGGAAGAAAGGCAGTCAGTATCCTTGAATATGGACGGACTACATGGGATCTCAGATCATATCTATCCATGCACCCTGCAAGCCATGTCTATACATCTAGACAGCTACAATCCCTCCCTCAATATGTTCTACATATATTTGACTGATCTTAATTTTATGGAGATTTCGGGTACACATATTTCTATATGGTTTTCACTTCTCTATGAATAGATTGATTAATTGATTTTTTTTTTTGCATTCAAGATTCCCTTCCAAAAATTGAATGTATTTGCTTAATATGTTAAAATAACTCAGGGAAGATTTAATGGAAATGACAACGTTCCTCTTATTTAATACTGTTTTAATCTCAATTATCTGCCATTTTCTTATTAATATTGTTAGCTTTTGACAATGAAATGAAAGTTCTCAGAACACTTAGAAGTGGAATATTGGAAAGGAATTGCTTGATAAATATTTAACTGATTAGTTGGTATGATTATCACATGACAATTCTTTGTCTTTCATTATACTCACTTTTTAATATATTCTGTGACTTCTGAAAGGACATGGATTATCATTCCTATCTTCACAGACTCTCAGACTCAGAGAGGACCTTTGAGACTACATAGTTTTAATACAGGTGTGATTACAAAGTAGGGAGACCAGTTGTTTTATCTATGACTTGAATTTGTAAATCTAAAAAATGTTAAAATTTCAAAGCCGTTACCGACTTTTTTTACCGACTCTTGCTGTTCAGAATATTGGCAACTTCTCTTTTGGAAATTGTTTTTAGAACCAGTTTAAAGGTTGAACATTAACAGAAATTTAGTTACTTTCTTCTTTTTCTTTCCTTTTAACCCCCCAAAAATGTAATAGCCATCTTGACTCTCTATCTTATTCATGAGACTTTGGGCTATTGCCAAGAAATCCAATCCACTCTTAAATAAGAAAGATTTGCCACCACTGAGAATATCCAAGATGATGAGTCTAGGCTTTGAAAGCAATTGGGAAGGATTTCCAAAGTTGTTTTGATCAACTGTAACATCATTAGAATGTGCAGATAGTCTCCCTAATGGGGCCGATCCTCATTTAAATGTATAAATTCTAGTGTAGTCAACAAAAAAGCAAATCCCTTTGTTACAACAAACTTCCACGGTAGAAAAATAGGGGGAGTGGAAATTCAAGGTCACATAGACAAACAGAGGCTAAACCATCAAGTTTCTCGCTCTCTTCGCCACTTTCTGACGTTGCTAACCATTTTTCATAAGTCATCTTGCCCCATTTTGGTTTTGTTTTGATATTATAGACATTTCCAAAGTCTTTCTATTTTGAGACCGGCTTTGGAAGCATTTGTGCAAGATGCACAGCCTCTTGTAGGGCTGGAGGCATTTTTTTGGCAGACTTCAATGAGTCCACACTCTGAATGAGTATTGTCAGCCAACGTAAATTTCCCCTCTAGGTTCAATTAAAATATTGTTCCAAAGAGCGTGTTCTCTATTCTTAGCCCTTTGTCAGGGCCCACCTTCCATTTTAGGACTGTATTTTGTTCAGCACAGCTTTATATATTACAAAACACCAGCTTGGCTCACTTCTGATATACAACACAATAAGGAAAGGCAGGTGAACAAGATTTATTTGTACTTGGAGCATTCAGTGGAATGGTGACCTAACGGATGTGGGTCTGTCATTGTTTGATTAAAACACCACAGATTGTGTGATCAGGATTTCAAATCACTTCTACGTCACCCTGTATTACTTCTCCACTCTAGAGTTTGAACTTAAAAATCATTGACATGCTAGTCCAAATCCATCACCAAAAAATGGTTTTTGTATGTCTCTAGGAATATTAGGCAGTGGGATTTGCTGGGGAGATGAGTGAAGGGAACTTATCATCTAAGTATTAGGGGAGGCTTGAGTCCATAAATTGGCTTCAACACTGATTAGTCCAGTGACCTTGGGCAAATAATCTTCAATCCCTTTTCTTCATCTGAAAAATGGGGATAATAATGGAGTGCAAATTCAGAAGATAGGAAAAAACTGCTCGGTACCCCTGAAATTCCTACACAAATTTGAATTAATGTGATTTCTATTATTGTAATGGTTATATTATAATGATATTATTATGGTTCAGCCATCTGTGACTCTATTTGGGGTTTTCTTGATGAAGATACTGCAGCAGTTTGCCATTTCTTTCTCCAGCTCATTTTACAAATAAAGGAAACCCAGACATGCAGGGTTAAGTGAGTTGGCCCAGGGTTATACAATTAGGAAGTGTCTGATGTCAGATTTGAACCCAGGAAGATGAGTCTTCCTGACTCCAGATCTGAGGCTCTACTCACTTTGCCTCTGAGCTTCCCCCATTTTATAGTAGATGTAATTCTAAACCTTCTTTCATTTTTAATTTTTTTTAAATTTTGGAGCCATTCAGACTAAATCAAACAAACCCATCTGACTCCTAGTGCAATAGGGAGGCAGGGGTGGTGCTTGTTATGGCTCCAGCTATTCCTCAGATTTTCAGAAGACCAGATTTCTGCGAGAAAAGGGTCTGGAATTTGAAGAATGCCCTTCCCTCTGGGGCTCCTCGTTCCATCACCATCTTTCCTTCCTCTCTGGTAACCATTTGCGTGCCTTGTTCTTTCTGTGTAATGGAAAATGTGAAATTGGTGGAGAGTATGGCACCTAGGGAATAAATCCTGCTACAGGATCATATTGCCAAGAGAGAAAAAAATAAAGAGTACATTACTTGAGGTCATTAGGTGCTGCAGTGGAGAGAAGACCGCAAGAGATTCAGGAAGACTTGAGTTCAAATCCAGCTGTGGACATTTACTAGCTGTGTGGCCCTGGCCATAACTTCCCTCGGGCTTAGTTTCCTCCTCTATAAAATGGGAACAATAATAGCATCTGTCCCATAGGATTATGTTAAGTATCAAATGAGATGACATGGAAAGTGTTTTGTAAATTTTGTAAAAGCTTTTTAAATGATAGCTATTTTTCTCTTCATCCTTCATTCTAGAAAAAGACCATTGATTTCACCAGGATCATGTTACAAGGGTGATAGCTTAGCTTGCTCCATGAACTGGATTTTAAATCACCAGCCTTACTCTGTCCTCCAGTTCCCGGAGGCCAATGGCAAGACAAAATTCAAGATGACTGGTGATGGCCCAGGATGCAATGGGCAAGCTCGGTCTTTTTAAATTAAAATCTATCCCAGGTTGCAGTTTCTCTGAGTCATCGTCCATTCAATGACTAAGGACTGAGCAAGAATTGAGACAAAAGGTGCCTAGCTGGTATTATTATTTTTTTTACTAAAGAAACTGAACTTGTTTAGTAACTATTTGCATTTTAATTAAGTCAGTCCAACACAAAGTACCAAAATAATTGTCAGACATTTCTTCAAAGTCGCCGTCAGGATTCTGCAGCCATTCCTTCTCTTTCCTTTTCCCCTCTTACATGGTCTTCAGATATGTTTATTCTATTTTCTAGCTTATGCATTTTTCATCATTTCATAAGGCCTTTCTACGTTTTTTTAATTCCTCATCCTTAATTCCATTATTATATTCAATTAAATGAATGCATCACAATTTATTTAATCATTTCCCCATCATTATTCATTGTTTGTTTGTTTATTTGCTTGTTTGCAAGTACATATGATGCTGCTTAAAAAATTTTAAGCAGATTGTTATACTGTTTTTTATAACACTTTCAAAGTATATAAATATTCAATAAAATTCATAAAAATCCCTTGGTTCAATAATTTAACTTCATAAAAAAGATGAGGCTAGACAAATATTCTTATGAAAAATAGAGGGGGGGCAGCTAAGTGGTGCAGTGGATAGAGTACCAACTCTAAAGTCAGGAGGATCTGAGCTCAAATCTGACCTCAGAAGCTTAACACTTCCCACCTGTGTGATCCTGGGCAAGTCACTTAACCCCAATTGCCTCAACAAAACAAAAACAAAAGAAGAAGAAGAAGAAAGAAGAAGAAGAAGAAGAAAAAGAAGAAGAAGAAGAAGAAGAAGAAGAAGAAGAAGAAGAAGAAGAAGAAGAAGAAGAAGAAGAAGAAGAAGAAGAAGAAGAAGAAGAAGAAGAAGAAGAAGAAGAAGAAGAAGAAGAAGAAGAAGAAGAAGAAGAAGAAGAAGAAGAAGAAGAAGAAGAAGAAGAAGAAGAAGGAGTGCTCTAGTACATAGGTTCTCAACCTAGAATTTATGAACTTAAAAATATATAACACTTTTAACATTATTGGTTTTCTTTATAATCCCACAATTTTTGCATTTGAAAATATTATTCTAATAGACTCATGGGCTAAATTCACAAGACTGACAAAGGAGCTATGATTCAAAAAATGGAATCTCTGCTCTAAACTGCACATTCAATTAAACATACAGTATGAACTGGTCTGAACATTTTTTGGTGGTTGTTTACTTGTGTCCGATTCTTTGTGCCCTATTTTGAGTTTGCTTGGCAAGGATATTGGAGTAGTTTGGCCATTTCTTTCTCTAGTTCATTTTACAGATGAGAGGACTGAAGCAAACAGGGTTAAGAGACTTGCCCAAGGTCACATAGCTAGGAAGTGTCGGAGGCCAGATTTGAACTCAGGAAAAGTTTCACTGACTCCTGGGCAGGCCCTCTATCTACTGTGCCACCTAGCTACCCCCCACCCAGATCTTTAATTGAACCCAACATTTGCCTATTATTTTAAGATGCTGTGATTAGTGCTAAGGTTCCCCCCAACCAAAGAGAGCTTATGTTTCACTGTAAGGGGAAGGTGAGGGCAAGGATGAGGACATTTCCACAAACAATTATCCAACTTGGTAATGGATGGGAGCACAGTAAAGTAAAAAGGAGGGTCATTGAGGAAGGCTTCAGGAAGGAAGGGGCATCTCAGCTGAGTCTGGATGGAGGACAAGAATTTGTAGTATTAGAGATGAGTTAGAGTGTTAGCACATTATTCCAGTCAGGAGCCAGTGCTGAGTAAAATGGAGCAGCTGGCTCTCCAGTTTGGCTGCAAGAAAGCATTTAGGTTTGCAAAATGTATTTCCCTTCAAAACAACCCTATGAGATTGGTAATACAGGAATTATTAGCTGCTTTTTTCCAGCTAAAGTTGCCAACATGCTAAAATGGAAGATGCTTTCCTCGTTGTCAGGAATCTATGTTCTAAGGTGGCTTCCTGCTATGACCTTCTGGGTTCTAAGTTCTATTTCAATTCTGAAAGTCCCTGTTCTAAGATTCTGGCTTAAAATCCCTTCTGCTCAGTCAAGCAGGCGTGTATTAAGTACCTACTAGGTTCCAGGAACTAACTGTTCTGAGAGTTTCAACAAAGTTGAAAATAAACATTTGCTGACTTTGAGGAGCTTATTTTTTAATGAATGAAATTATCCCTTTGTCGCTCTGTCTCAATATGTATAAGTGTGTACATGCAGAAAATACAGGAAAGGGAAAGGAGGGACTTCTGGAAAGGTAGACACTTATATTTAGGGGATTCAGGAAAGACTTCATGTCGAAGGGACCTTTTGTGATCAAAGGTTCCTCCCAATTCTGTCTTCTATGTATACTTTGTCTCTGTGGTCTGCAGCTTCCGACTGGTGTGTTCCACTCTGAACCAGAGACACTGACTTCCTGGCTGTTCCCCAAACAAGACACTGTCCACCTAGAACAAGATACTCCATTTCTGGCTCTGGGCATTTTTTTTTCTTTTTCTTTTTTTTTTCTTTTTAATAGCTTTTTTTCTTTTTCCAAATATGTGCAAAGGTACTTTTCAACATTTATTTTTGCAAAACCTTGTGTTCCAATTTTTTTCTCTCTTTTCCCTCCCATAGAGCAAGTTAAACATGTGCCATTCTTCTAAAGATATTTCCATTTCTGCTATGCTGCACAAGAAAAATCACATCAAAAGGTGAAAGGTGAAAAAAAAAGTATGGAAAAAAACAAGCAAACAAATAACAACCTCCACAAGAAAGTGAAAATACTATGCTTTGATCCACATTCAGTTTCCATAGTTCTCAGGATGGAGAAGGTTCTCTCCATCCCAAGTCTAACAGAATTGCCTCCATTCACCTGATTGTGGAAAAAAACCCACATCCATCAGAATTGATCGTCATATAATCTTGTCATTGCCATATATAATGATCTCCTGGTCCTGCTCATTTCACTCAGCATCAGTTCCTGTAAGTCTCTCCAGGTCTCCTTGAAATCATCCTGCTGGTCATTTCTTACAGAACAATAATCCATAAATATTCATGTATCATAACTTATTTAGCCATTCCTCTACTGATGAGTAGCCACTCAGTTTCCAGTTCCTTGCCACTATGAAGAGGGCTGCTATAAACTCTTTTGCACACATAAGTCCTTTTCCCTTTTTTATGCTCTCTTTGGGATACAGACCCAGTAGAGATATTGCTGAGTTTGATAGCACAGTTCCAAACTGTTCTCCAGAATGGTAGGATCAGTTCACAACTCCACTAGCAATGTATTAGTGTTCCAGTTTTTCCCACATCCCCTTCAACATTTAGCATTATCTTTTCCTATCATCTTAGCCCATCTGAAATGTGTGAAATGGTACCCTAGAGGTGCCTTAATTTGCATTTCTTTAATCAATAGTGATTTAAAACATTTTTTTTTCATATGACTAGGAATAAATTTAATTTCATCAACTGAAAAGTGTTTATTTTCTTTGGCCGTTTATCAATTGGGGAATGACTTGTATTTTTATAAATCGGACATAGTTCTCTGTATTTTAGAAACGAGGCCTTTATCAGAGCCATTTTTTCCCCTTGCTCTAGTCATTTCCTTCAGTGCCCCCATGCCTCCAAGGCTCTTCCTTCTCTCAGATCACTGGCTTCCCTGGCTTCCTTTAAGTTGCAGCTGAAATCCCTCCTTCAGGGAGACTTGCTCCACCCCTCTCCATACTCAAGTTTTCCTTCTGGTAATTATTTTCTATTTCTCCTTGATAGACCTTGCTTTGATCTATTTGTTTGTATGCTGTCTCCTTCATTACAGCTAAACTTCTCAATGGCAGAAACTGTCTTGCCTCTTTTTGTGTCCCCTGTGCTTAGCACAGCGTCTGGTACATTGTGGGTGCCTAATAAATGTTGGTTTACTTTTAAGGAAAGTACTCAAGCTAACCCACAGTTTCTGTCCCTTTCTGAATTTTCTCTCTCATTCCCTTGCAAACACTCTCTCCTTCCCTACTCTCCACGGGCCTTTCTACCTCCCTTTTACAGGCCGGGTTTCCCCCATGGGATGTAAGCTCCTTGGGGGCAGGGTTTTCCCCCTCTGCCTGTATCTGGGCACTCAGTTCTGGGCCTGGCCCAGAGGTGACTTATGTAGGCTTCTAAGGTGCCTTCCGTACCAAGGGGCCTTCTGAGCTCTGCCTTCCTAATGTCCCACCCCCCACATCCTGGGTCCGAGGACCTTCCCCTCGCTGACACCAGGCAGCAGGGGGTCCATTAGGCCCCGACATTGCAGTAGCAAGATGTTCCTCGGCTCCGATCAGCTCGTTGCCAGGGAAGTCTCCCACATCCTAGGTCCTCGGAACTTCGAGGGCAAGGCAGAGCAGGGGGAGGGGCAGGGCAGGGGCAGAGACAGACGGGCAGAGGTGGAGGCGGGAACAGAGGGGCAGAGGCAATGGGGCACAGAAGTAGAGGCAGAAGGTCCAGACCAGGGGAGAGGGGCAACAGGGCAGAGAGGCAGGGGCAGGGGTAGAGGGCAATGGGATAGAGAGGAAGAAGCGGAGGAGTACCGCAGAGGCAGGGGCCAAAACCAGGGGCGGAGAGCCAGAGCAGCAGAGGCACAGGGGGCAGCGGGCAGAGAGCCAGAGGCAATGGGGCAGAGAAGTGGAGGCAGAAGGCAGGGGGGCAGAGGCAGAGGCGGGGATTGAAGGACAAAGTCTGGGGCAGAGGGGCAGTGGGGCAGAGAAGTGGAGGCAGAAGGCGAGGGGGGGGCAGAGGGGCAAAGTCTGGGGCAGAGGGGCAGTGGGGCAGAGAAGTGGAGGCAGAAGGCGAGGGGGGGCAGAGGGGCAAAGACTGGGGCAGAGGGGCAGTGGGGCAGAGAAGTGGAGGCAGAAGGCAGGGGGGAGGGGGGCAGAGGGGCAAAGACTGGGGCAGAGGGGCAGTGGGGCAGAGAAGTGGAGGCAGAAGGTCGGGGGGGGGGGGCAGAGGGGCAGAGAAGCGGAGGGAGGTCGGCACGGGCCGAGCCAGGTCCCTCCCCAGCCCAGGCAGGCAGCTGGCCCAGGTGGGGGACTGGGCTGGCCCGGCGCGGCCGGCGGGGTGCGGCGGGGCGCGGGGGGCCGGGAGGAGGCGGGGGCGGGGCGGGGCGGGCTCTCTCCCTCTCCTCCCCCTCCTCCTCCCCCCGCCCGCGCCAGCCCGCGGCGCCGCCTCCGCCCCGCCGCCGCCGCCGCCGCCGCCTTTCTTCGCTCGCTTCCCTTACTCGGCGGCGGCGCTCGGCTCCGGCCTCCTGGGCTCGGCCCCGCTCCTGCCCCGCAGCCCCGCCGGGCCTCCCGGGCCCTCGAGCTCTCGGGCGCGGCCGCAGGGACTGGGGCGATCGGGAGCCGCGGGAACATGGCGGCGGCCGGGCCGGAGCGCGAGGAGGCGGCGGCGGCGGAGCCCGAGGAGCCGGGGCCGGTCCCCGCGGCGGCCCCGCAGCCCCCGCCCGGGACCCCCCCGGCGGCCGAGGCGCCGGACCAGTCCGAGCCCCCGCAGCCCCCGCAGCCCCCGGAGCCCCCGGGGCCCCTGGAGGCCGACGAGGTGGAGCGGAGGCTGCAGAGGACCCGGCGCGAGCTGGGCAACCGCAGGAAGGTGCTGCTGCGGAACCTGCCGCCCGACACGCACAGCCAGGTGAGCCCCCGCCGGGCGCCCCCGCCCTCCCCTGCCCCCCGAGCCCGGGTGCGCCCGGCTGGGTAACGAAAGGGTCGCCCGGGCGCGTCTCCGATGCGGCTCCAGATCTCAACTTGGGCGCTCACTTCCCCCCGCGGAGCCTCAGTTTCCCCGTCTGTATAAGGACAGGGCCCGGCGGGTTGCCCCCAGGTCCCTTGCGCCTCTAGAATTCCAGGGTTCCGGGAGTCGGGCCCCTTTCCTCGGCAGTGAGAGGGGAGGCCGGATTCCCCGCCTCTGCCGGCCCCCGAGGCAGGATCCGTGTTGCCCGGAACTTGGACAGTCACCTCCCACCCGAGCCTCAGTTTCCCCATCGGTAAAATGAGGGGGGGAGGCCCACTGAATGATTGCCCACGACTTGTGGACCCCTGTGAGTTGGGCACGCAGGCCGCTGTCGGAGCAGACAGAGGCCGGCGGGACCTCCGGGTCCTTCCCGAGCTAACATTTTGTGTTCCAGACTAGTGCGGTAGTCCGCTAGCCTTCCCTCTCAGCGCTGCCTCCCTGCTCTCCCGGCCTCCCCCAGCCTCAGGCCGGGCTCCCCCCAGGCCACCTGACACAGCTGCTGGCGGCGGAAGGCCAGGTGACCCCTCCCGCGGGCTGGAAACTTCAGCCACTTCCTATTGTGTGTGGAGGAAATCCCCTCCCCCCCATCACCCGACGGAGGTCCAGGGGCGGCTCACCCGGGCTCCCTGGGCCTCCTCCTGGAGGGCTCCCTCTCCCACCTCTGCAGGCGGCCACTCCTCCCGCTGTCCCTGTGCTTGCCGGGAAGTTTGTTCCTGACGTGAAGCCCCTTGTCAGGGGGCCTGTCCTCGGGGGACAGAGAGAGAATGGGGAAAAGGAAAGGGATAAACAACTTCTATTCAGCAACGACTAAGTGCCTGGCGCTGCTCTGAGTGCTGCTTCCATCCCCGAAACAGCCCTTCCACTTAAGTGTTATTACCTCCATTTTACAAGAGAGGAAACTGAGGCAGGCAGGTTCAGTGATTCCTTCAAGATTACACAGCTAGTAACTGTCTGAGGCTGGATTTTTGTTCAGGTCTTCCCTTCTCCAAGGTCAGGGGTCTGACTGTGTCTGCCAGCCCTTTGGGGTCACAGATGAGGAAACTTGAAGTCCCCAAAAGATTACTGACTTCTCTAAGCTTGGCATTTCGGCTCCATCCTGCCACCCTTCCCTTTGCAGACCGTCTCCATGGCGCCTGACATGTTCTCCCTTGTCACCCCCCATCCTGTCAGATGCTCGGCCTCCTCCAGCCTTCTGGAAGAAGAGGCCTTCTCTTGTTCCCTGTAAGAGATGTTCTCAGTGGCCATCAGTCAGCTTTCCCTAGTTTATTCTCCCACCTCACCCTACCCCCCCCCCATGTCCAACAGAATGGAAGCTTCTTAAAGTCTCAGCCTGTTTGGTTTTTGTATTTGAGTGTAAGGAGGCACCCCCCCCCCATGAGGGAGCCTTGGGTACAGCCCCGGGCAAGTCACTCAACCTGTATCAGTGGGGAGAATTATTTCCTTATACCAGTCTCTTTTCCTGCCCCAAGTGACTGTCAGGTGGTTGGCATATAGTAGGCACTTAATAAATGCTCACTCTGTTGGACTGGACCAGAAGAAAGATTAGCACTAGGAGCAAATGAATGAAGAGGGAATATGAGGAAACCCTTCTTAACCATTAACTTAGATCCCAAGTGGAATGGGGTACCTCTGCAAGGTAGTGAACCCTCCGTTACTCTCAGCTGAAAGAACTGAGGATAGAGAGACTGGGAAAGAGAAGATAGTACATGGGGGGCAAGGAGAAAATGTGCAGCTGGAGTATTTGAAAGGTCTTGTGGAAAAGGGATGAAGCTTGTTCTCCATGGGATGGACTCAGGGACAATGGGTGGAAGTTGTTAGATGAGAAGATGTGAAGGAAAAGAAAATGCTAATGATGAGAGCTCCCAAAGTGGACTGGACTGGGTTGGGCTGGCTGGGTTGGGGTGGGGTGGGATAATATGGGATGAAATGGGATAGGATGGGATGGGATGGTTTGGGATGGGTAGAGATGGGTTGAGATGGGATGGCATGGAATAGACTACTTGGAGGTAGGATATTTAGAAACAAAATAAGTTGGCCAATCACATGTTAAGGATGTTGTCAAGTCTGCAGGCATTGATTTTGTCCTGTGTTCTGGACAGTGTACTGCAATAAAAATTCTAGTTCCAGAGTGGATTGGTTAATAATACCCATTCACATTTTCTCTAGTGCTTCAAGATTTACCATACACATGGCTCATGATATTTTTATGAGATGGGTCAGGCAATGTGATTTTACCCATTTTACAGATGAGGGAAATTTAGTGAAGTTAAGGACTCATTGAAAGTCCCTAATAATGTGTCAGAGCAAGGATTCCAACGTGGGCCTGTCATGACTCCACTCGAGAACTCTTTCCCACAGTAGCACTCGGCTTTGGGGGACCTTTCCAGGTTTTTGATGCTGCAGTTCTAGATTCCGCTGGTTCTCTTGGAGGTCAGGGAACAAGGCTGGGGTGTTTGGTGAGAGCCACACACCCAAAGTCTTTGGACACCTTGGGAGAGATGGTTTTCCTTGTGGAAGAGCTCCCAGAGAAGCTGAGAGGCTGGGGATGAGGGGAAGAGCTGGGTTTTTAACTTCCATCTCCTTGTCACAAGGCCCGAGTCTTTGCTCTTTGGTGTAAGTTGGGAGGTAGTGCAGTAGTAATAATAAACACAATAGTAATTAGCACTTAATTTTATTTGATCCTTATTACTATCTTGGGAGGGAAGTGCTATTATTATCCCCATTTTACAGATGAGGATATTGAGAGGAAACTTTGTATTTCTGAACACAGATGTCTCAGTTTAAATCCTCTCTCTCTCTCTCTCTCTCTCTCTCTCTCTCTCTCTCTCTCTCTCATATAGCTTTTTATTTACAAGATATATGCATGGGTAATTTTTCAGCATTGACAATTGCAAAACCTTTTGTTCCAATTTTTCCCCTCCTCCCGACCCCCTCCCCGAAATGGCAGATAGACCCATACACGTTACATATGTTAAAGTATAAGTTAAATACTATATATATATATATATATATATATATATATATATATATATATATATATATATATATATATATATATATATATATATATATATATATATATATATACACACACACACACACATGTCCAAACAGTTATTTTGCTGAACAAGAATAATCAGACTTTGAAACAGTGTACAATTAACCTGTGATGGAAATAAAAAATGCAGGCAGACAAAAATAGAGGGATTGGGAATTCTATGTAGTGGTTCACACTCTAAATCCCATCTCCTTGTGAACTCTGTGAACCTCGGAGTTTCCCATCTATAAAGATTTTGGGCCAGCTAGTTTCCTGGGGGCCTTCTTCTTTCTATCTGGGCTGCCCTGATCCTTCCCCACTGGGATTCCCAGGAGAGCTAAAGACTACGGGGTGTTGATCTCAGATTAACCGTATTAGTTCTTAGTTGGCGAGGAGCCTGGGCTGTGAGCTGCCTTTGGGATAGGAAGGAGATGCTCCTCTAGAAGCATGAACCTGTGGGAGGCTCTCTCCCCCAGAAGTGGGAATGGGTTCACCCTGGTAACATCCACATCTGTCCTCATTCTCCCCACTTCCCTCTAGCCAGAATCGGCCAGGCTGGCTATGTAGTTTCTGGCTACCAAGGGGGATGCAGCTAATGTGGAATTACTTAGCAGGCTTTAAAAAAAGAAGAGAAGAAGAAGAAGAAGAAGAAGAAGAAGGAGGAGGAGGAGGAGGAGGAGGAGGAGGAGGAGGAGGAGGAGGAGGAGGAGGAGGAGGAGGAGGAGGAGGAGGAGGAGGAGGAGGAGGAGGAGGAGGAGGAGGAGGAGGAGGAGGAGGAGGAGGAGGAGGAGGAGGAGGAGGAGGAGAAGGAGAAGGAGAAGGAGAAGAAGGAGCAGGAGGAGAAGAAGAAGCAGGAGAAGAAGAAGAAGCAGGAGAAGCAGAAGAAGCAGAAGAAGCAGAAGAAGAAGAAGCAGAAGAAGCAGAAGAAGCAGAAGAAGAAGCAGGAGAAGCAGGAGAAGCAGGAGAAGCAGGAGAAGCAGGAGAAGAAGGAGAAGGAGAAGGAGAAGGAGAAGGAGAAGGAGAAGGAGAAAGAGAAGAAAGAGAAGAAGGAGAAGAAGAAGAAGAAGAAGAAGAAGAAGAAGAAGAAGAAGAAGAAGAAGAAGAAGAAGAAGAAGAAGAAGAAGAAGAAGAAGAAGAAGAAGAAGAAGAAGAAGAAGAAGAAGAAGAAGAAGAAGAAGAAGAAGAAGAAGAAGAAGAAGGAAGAAGAAGAAGAAGGAAGAAAAAGAAGAAGAAGAAGAAGAAGAAGGAAGAAAAAGAAGAAGAAGAAGAAAGAAGAAGAAGAAGAAGAAGAAGAAGAAGAAGAAGAAGAAGAAGAAACAACTTTTTCATTAGAGTGAGGGTAGGGGATGCAAAGAAACCAGCTTGTCAGCGTCCGGCCCAATTTCCAGTCCTGCGTGCAAACCCCTGGAAACGGGTGTCAAATACAAAGATGGCTTTTGGAGAAAAGCTTCTCTATTTCCAGCTTTCCTCATATCTATTTCCAGCTTTCCTCTTCTAGTTATTCTCCTCCCATGTTCTAAAAGGCAGCAAGGTCACTCAGTCTCTAAAATGCAGTCAGTCCTTAGTGTTAGGAAGACTTCAGTTCTTCTCTAAATTCTTACTAGATATGTGACCCTGGGCAAGTCACATAATGGCTTTCAAGCCTCAGTTTACTCCTTTGAATGTTTAGAACACCTGTTGTTGTGAGGATCAAATGAGACAACATATGTGAAGCAAAATGATATGGAAATATATTCTGAAAAGTAATTTTATTGATAGTTTTGAAAATAATATTATTGGGGCAGCTAGGTGGAGCAGTAGAATAGAGAACCAGCCCTGAAGTCAGGAGGATCTGAGTTCAAATCCAGTCTCAGACATTTAACACATCCTAGCTGTGTGACCCTGGGCAAGTCACTTAACCCCAATTGCCTCAGCAAAAGAAAAAAAAATGATGTTATAATTTAGCAAATTTAAGAAACCTGTGACTACCTCTAGTACTGGTCTCTTGTAAAAAAAATTTTTTTTCTTGCCAAAATTTACCTTTAAAAACCCCAAGTCTTTTAAGTTGATTAATATTTTAGTAATATAATAAAAGAGGAAGGGAGGTCTATTTGAGGTGTTTTTTTTTGGGGGGGGTATGAAACAAACCCTAACTCAGACTTGCACAGCTCCTAAGTGTCAAGGGCCTGAGACTGGATTTGAACTCCTGGCCTCCTGACTTGTAGGGGATGCTCTGTCCACTTCCACACCTAGTGGCCCCCGGAGACATTTTTTGAAATAAAGCGATTTTCTTTCCTTTATGCTGCCATCTTTCAGATGAATCTGACAGAGTTGCCTAGTGAAAGCCCTCGAGGCATCTGTTAGAATGAACAAATAAGTGCTCCAGAAATTCACAGTGAAGAATTCCTAATGAGCATTCCCACCTTGTGTTTTTCTTTGGTTCTAGGATCCCATGAAACTCTGAAAAAAGAGAGTGGGTTAGATCCTGTCCTGAAGAAGGCCCTTCTTGCCCCCCTGTAACTGGTGCTTACCCTTGTTAAGCTGGCAGGCAATGGTGGCTGTAGGGCATGAGTGCCCACCTCTAGACTATCCCATGTAAACTGTGGTTTTACCAATGCTCCGGGCTACTTGAAAACAGCCTGATTGTGCCTGTGTGAGAAAATGACTTCTTCTAAGGTCTTCCTTGCTTGTGGTATTAATTAGAACAGTTAACATGTTCTTTCTGGGAAGAAAGGCTTTGTTTAACGATCTGCCCAGTCCCGGATACGGAAGGTTGAAGGCTTTATTTACAAGACATTCTCCCGATCGCTAGCATTTCCTAACTTCTTCGCTGGGGCTCCTGGGACCCTATATCCCATGAACCCCTGCAGCGCTGAGAGAGTAACCCTTAATTTAACACTTAATTATCTTCTCTCTTTGGGCCTTCCTTATTTTGTTTTTTTCTGATCTCCACGATAATAATAAGCAGCATAATTCATTTTGCATAATGACTTACAGATCACTTTCCTGACAACAAGCCAGCGAATTAGGCAGGACAATTATCATTATCTCTGTTTTACAGACGAGGGAACAACTGGAGGTTTGGATGATTTAATTAAGTGAAGATTCGTTTCCTAACCTCAAGTGCACGGTGAGCTCGCTCTGTGAGCGCTGGGAGGGCCGCAAACTTTTGGGCTGACCCACTTGGGGCCTCTTGGAGCTGGGTGCCCAGGAAAGTGTAGAATGATAAATTATGGCGGACTGGATGAGTGAAAGAAAAAGCTTTTGTGAGGCACTTATGGCAGGCGCCATAGACACATGGAAGATAAAAGTCCTTGCCCCTCAGGGAGCTTACATTCTAATGGGGGTTACAACATACATGCAGAATATGTCTAGTAAGTACATGTTAGGGTACAAGCACGGTGTTGTGTGACGTGTGGGAGGTACCTGGGAAGGCCCCTTTAATGTCCATTTGAATTGGACATTAGAAGCTACAGTAGACCCAGGCTTGAATCTCAGTTCTGTCACTTACCGGATGAACTTGAGCAAGTTTTTTCAGTTCTGTGGGCCTCAGTTTCCCTATCTGCAAATGAGAGGTTTGGTCTTGATGACTTCTTAAATCCCTTTGAGCTTCAGATCTATGGGCCTCCAAATTCCCAGGAGGCTTAGGGCTAACAAAGGCACCAAGACAGGACAGTGATGAAAACCCTGAGCCTGGAGCATAAGCCATGGAGAATTCTTCCTGCAGGCCCTCATAGTATCACAGACCCAGAACTGGAATGACTCTTCAAAGCAGTTAGTGTTCTCCCTCAGTAGAGGGAAAGCTCCCTAAGGGGGGATGACTCCACTTTTGTCTTTGTGTCACAAACCTTTAGCACAGTGCCTTCTCCTTGGTAAGCACTTCAAAACTGCTCATGGATGATGGATGGTCTAATTCTTTCATTTTACAGATGAGGAAACTGAGGCAAGTCATGTCGCTTGACTTGCTAAGGTCACACAGATAATAACTATCAGAGGTAGGATTTGAACTCGGGTCACAGGAGCATAGATGTAGAATCAGAAGGGACCTCTGAGGCCTTTAGGGTCCAGTCATCTGTCTTCCCCTCACCCTATAGTGCCTTATATTACTCTCTGTAAGCCTGGGTGGGAGGGAGTCAGGAAAGGTAGACAAAGGAAGCTAAACTTTTATTTGAGTAGAAGTGGGGAATCTAGGAAGGATGTGGTCAAGTCCGTGTGAAAGGAAGATCTGTGTGGCAATAGTACGGAGGACGGCAGGCAGTCCGGGCTGGGGGGAAGCAGAGGTGCTGCGTAAATGCTTTTTTCATCCAGTCATTCATTTGCTCATTTATATTGAATAAGAAGTGCCCCCTTCTCCTAGCCTGCTAGTTCCAAGAAGACAAAACTGAATCTGAGCTCAACTTTGTAGCTCGTTGAATCCTCCTGCACATGTTAGTGCATCTTTGCTTAATTAAATTAGCCCCATCTCTGGAAGGGGGGTTTGCAATAGCAGAGGGCAGATGAACTCAGAAGAGAAACAAGGGGACCACGATGCAAGTAGTAACAGGACTCGTCAGGTGATCGGACGGGCAAGGCGGGGAAGAAGGAAGGGTGGTGGGATGGATGGGTGGAGCCCTGGATGGGCCATGGATGGAGGGAGCACTGGTCCAGCTGGCAGCCGATTGGCAAGTTAGGAAGAGAAAGCCGTTAGAGGGGGAAGATGACAAGCTCTATTGCCTCTTTTTGTACACCCGGTGCTTAGGAGAGAGCCTGGCCCAGGGAAGTTTCACTCTGCTGTCCCTACCAAGAGTGAAGAGTGGGAAGCAGCAGCTATGAAAGCTGGGAGGAGCTGTGGGGACGCGATACACCCCTTGGGCTACTGCCCAGAACTTCACGTCAGAATTTACCTTGGCTCTTGCAGATACGAAGGACTCAGAGGCAGATTGAGACAACAGCTCCTGGGCTGGCCTCTTCATTGCTCCCCACATTGGCTTTGATGGGCTGGCGTGTGGGTCCACCTGGACATTGCTTCCCAGTGCACACTGGGGAATGAGCTACAGGCTAAAGGGTGGCTCTCTTGCTATCTCTCTGAAGATCCATTCCTGAACATGGTAGCTCCTTTGGGTGAAGATGCAGATCCTCGAGGAGACATGGAGAGAGATGCAAAAAGCAGCACCTCATGATCTTTTCCTACCTTAGCCCACCCTCAGCCCCGACACCCATAGGGTCTCTTACCTGAGTCTTGGATGTGTTGGCCTTTCAAGTGATCTGCCAGTCACACGGCTTCAATAAATGTTTCCTGACCAACTAATTGCCTCAGGGAAACCATAGGTCTATCCGCCACCACCTCAGCCTGCCTCAGGGAGGCAGTGGGGAAATGGATAAAAGCCCACCGTCCTGGCCCTCAGCACAGTGCCATGTTCTCTTGGCAGCCCCAGTGGACCGCCAGCTAGATGGGTTATGTAGGGCCAGGCCAGTGGAGGTAAGGTCTGGAGCTTGGAAGTGTGGGGTCCTGGACAGTAATTGAAAACCTGGGGAGAGAGGGATGGAGAAGGAAAGGGCAGGCAAGGGATGCGGTCTCTTTCACACACGTTGAGCTTGAGATGCCTACAGAGGAACTTATGGTTTAAAATGTCCAGTTAGCAGGTGGAGGGTACAGGATTGGGGTTCCGGGGAGAGGCTAAAATTGGATATACAGAGCTAGGAGTCATCTGCATAAAAGATAATTGAACCCATGGGAGCGGCTGAGGTTGTGAAAAGAATGATAGAGAAAAGGAAGAAGAGGCCCCAGGACGGAGCCTCGGGGGTGCCCGTGGTTAGTGGGGGTGATGGGATGCTTTAGGGTTGGGAAGACAGATAGGAGGAGAGCCGGGAGAGAGCAATGTGTCTACAACAGAAGGGTGGGGAAAGTGGTTGGCAGTGACAAGTGCTACAGAGCAGCCGAGAAAAAACACTGGGGAAAGGCCATTCCATTTGGCAGCTGGGGGATTGCTGGTTTGGGCAATTAGAGGTGGTTTTGGTGGCTTTGGTGGTGGGGCTGGTGATAGTGATGGTCACTCATGCCCCATAGACCAGTGACATCACAAGGGGATGTCTTGACTTGCTTGTGAATTGATTAGGGATATTTGAGAAACTCAGTGGAAAAGCTCAGAGCACCAAAGAAGGCAGCAAGGTGGGGTGTTGGCTTTCTAGCTGTTTGACTTTAGGGAAGTCATGCAGACCAGTCAACCAAAGCCCAGGTTTCTTTCTGCTCAGTGAGGCTAATAATAGCACCTTCCTCCCAGGGCTGTTGGGAAGATCAAATGAGGTTATATTTGTAAAACTCACTGCAGCCTTAAAGCATTATGCACATAATAATAATATTATAATTATAGTGACAAAAAAACTTTGCTCTCATTTAGCTTATGTGATCCACACTTTTCAGGACATATATACTCCTGTTTTGGCCCAAATATTACGTGTGTGTGTGTGTGTGTGTGTGTGTGTGTGTGTGTGTGTGTGAGAGAGAGAGAGAGAGAGAGAGAGAGAGAGTTTAAATTTTCTTCTTGCTTTGTATAGAAAAAACATGCATCTAATATATTCCTTGGAGGAAGTAATTCGATAAATCAGCAAAACCAAGGCTTAGACTTTGTCTTTAGAGATGCTGGGGAAGTATCCAGACCATGAGTCTTCATGAGAAATGCCAGATATTGTTTATTTTCATCCTAAAGATCTTCTCTAAATTGGTGGGCTTTTTAAGAAATGGGAATAGTCTAGAGCAAGGCTTCTTAAACATTTTCCACTCACGATCCTTTTTCACCCAAGAAATTTTTATGTGACCCTAGGTATATAGACATCTAAAATAGGTGTACAAGTCATAATTTCATGACCCCGTCTTGAACCACAATGGAAGAAACTTTGATCTAGATGAGCTGAGTATACAACATGGCAGAAACAAAAAAGCTGATTCATAGTCAGGAACCCCTGATTTCAAATTTCACCACAGGAACTTAAGAGACAAGAGCCTGTGGTCAAGTCACCTGAATTCTTAGAGCTCCAGGCACTTCTCCAAGACTCAGGATGGCAAAATATCAGAAATCTCTGAATCCCAGAATTTGAGAATTGGGAGAGACCTTAGCAGCTAGTAGTCCATTCCCTTCTTGGAAGGAACCCTTGCTAGAGCACATGTGCCCCAGGCAATTAAGTGCTCAGGAACCCAGTTCCTTCCCAGGCCACCTCATCCTTCCCTGCTATGAATACTTTTGCATTTACTCACTCGATGTTTCATGCCCCCATTATTTACACGTGTCCTTGTCATCTCCTGCCTTAGAATGTCCAGGCTTTGCCAGTGGGGATTATTTCTTGCGTTGTATTTATATCTCCAGATCCAAGCCTAGCGAGGGCTTAGCCCAGAGTGGATGCTTAACAAATGCTTGTTGATTGATCGGTTCAGTGGCTGGAGGTCGCTCTTTATGAGGCAGACTATCTTTGCTGTCTGGCTTTACAAGGGCTCTATGGGTAACTGGTCATCTCTGCTCCTAAATGGCTAACATGGGATCTAGACAATGTTGCACGTTCCTCACGAAGTGTTAGATAGTATCCCAATTTGCTGGGTTTCAGCTTCAAATGAAACAAAATGTGATTTTTCTAAGAAGTTGGGGCTGGCCAAGGTATAGAATTTGTATCGTGAAAGATATATTGTTATTCTCCTCACAAAGTAACAGTTAGATCTTAGGTCCAAGAGAGGTGAGAAAATCCATACCCCGCATCCTGCACTTTGCTGTGAGTCGGTTTTGATGGCAATTGTGACTATTTAAGCAACTTCTTTTAACAAGAGCAGAGAACGTTAAGGATTGGGAGTCGATTACGTACATTATCTCTTCTGATTTCCACAACAGTCCTGGGAGTCTGCTACTGTTATGAACCTTCTTTTACAGATGAGGAAACTGAGAGTCAGCTAAGTTACAAGATTTGCAGAGGATCACCTGGGCTGCCGTGGGGAGATTGGGGGAAGCAGGGTTTGAAACCAGGCCCTTCTGACTCACAATTTCCCTGTGTTATCCATTAGGCCATCCTACCTTTGGATTCTAAAATGTATCCAAAAAGTGAGTTCTACACTTTGCTTTTTCCACTATAATAGATGAGATCATTTTAAGACTAATTTAGGAAGTTTTTTTTTTTTTTTTTTTTTTTTTTAAGTTTTCCATCACCTTCATTGCCTAACCTGTCCCTCTCTGCTCCTCCTCTTCCCCACGGTCCATCCTGTATAATTCGGACTAAAAAAGAAAGGGGAAGGGGGAAGAGTTCAGCAGCACCCACAAGTCAGCTGATTCTGGCAGGTAGGAGTCTATAGAAGACAACTTCTTTGAAACACAAAACTCCTCTTTGAATATGAACCCTTTGCTTCAATGAATGCAGTTGTGTTCTTCATGATCGGGATTTGTTTGTGGTGATACATACAGCGCAACCTTATTAGTCTGGGATTGTTAGAAAATGGGTAATTACCAAGGGTATCCTCTGGGCCGGGCTTTGGGCACCTTCCTTTATGTCTGGTGCCCAGTGCCTGGCCCATGGGGAGCACTTGGTAAATGCTGGGTGATTGACTGTGCCGAGTGTTTGGGGATACCAAGAAAGGCAAAGCCGCCGTCGTCCCCTATAACGGCACACGTGAGTTATCTTGGGAGGAAGAAGGAGATGGAAGTCTTGGGGAAAGCCCAGCATAATTTTCCTGAACTGATCTTAGAATGAGATGTTCCCTCCCCCACCACTGATCAAAATCTTTCCCTTCCTTAATAGTGGTAACTTTCTGGAGCTGAAGCAAAGTCCATCTTATATAATAACTGAAAGAAAAATGAAGCATCTTTCTTTTTTCAAATACTACCCATTTAAGTTGGCTTATAAATAGGTGCTAGTAAAAAAAAATGAGGCAACAATGCACATTATATTTGTATTCCATGATGGAATGCTGAGTAAAAATGAGTTTTAAAAATATTCTGAGAACAATTTCTTAGCATTGAAATAGAATTTGTAAAACTTTTCATGAAATGCTTTCACTGTAATAGAACAAGCTTTTCTTAAGTGCCAGCTGTGTGAGAGACTCTGCCAATAGAAAGATAAAAATAAACAAACAAAACCAGTTCTTGCCCTCAAGGAATTTACATTCTATTTGCTGGGATTGGAAGAGTAGAAAAGGAATTGATAGAAAATAAAATATAAGATATTTCATAAGTTTAACAGTGGCCACTACTCATCCCCAGTTACATAAGTAGGGACAGGCCATATTGATATTATTATTCTGTATTTGACAATCTCCAAGGATATGAACATTGCCGTGTAGAAGGAACAGAAAGAGAGGAGTGTATGTGAAATTGCAGATCTTTGTTGTGGACTGCTTGAATTATTTAAAAATGTATACAACAAATTCAACATACGAGTTTCAAAGATGGCCTGCTTGGCTTTTAATGTCTCTGAACTTCCTTCTCTTCTATGTCTTTAAGAAATTATTATTTTTTTTAATTTAAAAAATTTAAATGAAAAATCTCTTTTCTTCTATCTCCCCCTCTCCTCCCCATTGGAAAAAACTCTTAAAGCAGATCCTCATGGTTGAACAAAATAATTCTCTAATTTAAAAAATTGTGATATATATGTGTATTTATTTGTATATAAACATATAAGTATGTGTATATATGTTATGTGTACGTATGTAATAGGTTTATATACAATGTTATAATATACATATGAGTACACATATGTGTACATATGAGATAGATGCTCATGTATGTAATAGCAGTCAGGCCAGGGTGGAAAAGAAATACCTAGCTGGTTTTTATTTCAATTATTTTTAAAATAACTCAAAAATTATATCAGCTAATTATAGTGTGTATGTAATGTTTATATAAAGGTTATACATGTTTATATGTAAATATATATGAATGTGTATATGCAGTGGTCCTCAAACTTTTAAAATAGGGGCCAGTTCACTGTCCCTCAGACTTTGGAGGGCCGGACTATAGGAAAAACAAAAACTCACACTCTGTCTCAGCTCCTCAGCCCATTTGCCGTAGGCGGGCCGAATAAACATCCTCAGTGGCTGCATCTGGCCCGAGGGCTGTAGTTTGAGAACTCCTGGTGTATATGTATACACATATTGTGCATGTGTGTGTATGTGTGTAATATTTCAAGTTGTACCCTAATTCTATTACCTTTCTCTCAGGAGATGGGTAATATATTCGTTTCAGCACTGGTCCTTTGGAGCTCTTCAGTCTTTCAAAGTTATTGATCTTTACAGTATTGTTATTTGGTATAAACTGTTTTCCTGATTCAGCTCACTTTCCTCTCATCAGTTCATCCAGTCTTCCCAGATTCTTTGAGATTATCCGTTTCATCGTCTCTTGTGCATAGGACTGTTCCCCTCGGTTCATGAATCATAACTTGATCACCTTTTCTCCATGGTCCTCTTTTCTGTCTTTTGGGCATCATTATCACTAGATGCTCCCTTCACTCCAATGCTGTCCTTCTTCCCTTAAAAACTTCTTGTAACATATGAGCATAATTAAGCAAAATATGTCCAAGTGTCTCAAAATGTATATTTCATTCTGCACCATTATTCCATCATCTTTCTGTAGAAAGGTTCTGCCCGTTTCATCTTCAGCCCTCTGAGATTATGATTGGTCAGTCCTCTTTTCCTTAGTATTTTGAGTAGTTTTTCATTGCACTTTTTGCAGTCTTTGTGGATATTATTCTTTTGGTTCTCCCCACTTCCCTGTGTATCAGTTCACACAGGTGTCTGGCTCAATCATCAGTGATGTTCCATTAAAATCACAGAAGCAAATTTGTTCAGCCATTCCTCAGCAGATGGACATTTCTTTAGTTTCTGTTGCTTTGATATTGAAAGAAAAGTGTCCTTATGAATATTTTCATACATCTGGGTCTTTGGGGGTAGGTTTGGCTTGGGGAGGGGCAAAACAGACTTAAATAAAATATAACACTTGAGCCGGGCTTTGAGAGAGACTAATGGTGCTGTACGGTGAACCTGAGAGGGGAATGTGTGTGTGTGTGTTTGAGCTTTGGGGGCTTCTTGTGCACAGTCCAAGAGCTAGGAGGTAGATACTCACAAAAGTAGTGGCAGCCAGGGCAGGATGGAAAAGAAATACCTCCGTGGTTTGTATTTCAGTTATTTTTAAAACTGAAAAAGGTCAAAAAATTATCAACTAATTATAGTCTTTAAGAAAATTATATAATTAGAGGAAGGCACAGATATGTCATGCGAATGAGAAGGCATGGATGGCTTGAGGGAGGACTCAAATTAGAAGGGCATTGAAGCACATAATCCTTACGGGAACGAAAGGCCAAAATTGGGCAAATAATTATGAGAAAGGAAGTCCCAGTCTCTGCCCTCCTGGAATCTGTAGGGGAGCTTCTAATCACATGACTAAAGTTGGGCCATTCTCCACTGATACTATCTCCAAATCTCCATAGGAAGAAAACTAATTGAAGCTTTTTGATCTCAACCCAGAATATTTTGTTTCCCATTCATACAGAATTTTAAGTTTTATGAAGCAGGCATTGTAGGTACTACTATACCCATATTTCAGATAAAGAAACTGAGTCTCATAGAAGGGAAATCATTTGCCCTTTGTCATACACTTTGTATCGAAACTGATTACACACATTTCTTCTCCTTTTTCAATGCTCCATCATTTCTTCTGATGATGTCCCTGAAAAAGCTTTAATTGGCTACTGCTTTGTCTTTAATTCTTGCTTCTATCTCTTGACAAAATGGCTGAATGGAGGGCAGGAGCAACAATTGGGGCAAGTCTGAGTCGGCCTCAGAGACCATAGCATCTCCAACTCTTTATTAGGGTGCTCAGTGCATTTGGACCCTCATCATTGAATTGTGAATTAGGGTTTCCTATATTAAGAGGTCAATACAATGACATTTCTAGCATCTCTTTGAAATTTGTACTTTGATGGCGCTCCTGGATCTCCCAGATGACTGAGCAGAGTTTGCAAAAATGGACATTGAGATTCAGACTTCAAGGTATCCTTGATGCTCGTCTCTTTTTGCCATAGCCTTGTGGGACTCGCCTTCACTCACAGGATAATATATGGTTTTGCCTTTGGAACTCTAGTGCTTTGTACATTTATTTATTTAATTTTGGTCTGGACTTGGAATTCCATCCATATGGAAATTTCTGTCCCTGGTCCCCATGGTAACTTGTCTGGAACACAGTCTTCCAAGAGTGCCTTTGAGGTAAGAGGTCAGGTGGCTTGTAGTTATTTCAATGCAAGTAGGTGACGGACCTAGGACTCCAAAGCTGATATTTCTGCATCCAAAGCCAAAGCTTTGTCCACTATACCACCGTGCCCACCATCTCTTATGCGTGATGGACACTTATCAAAATAACCTGTCAAATTAAATTGGACACCAATTAGAAAAACAAAATAACCATATTCTACTCGGTGGTCTTGGAGAGGATAGGATATCTTATTATACATCAAAGAGAAAATTATTGTTTTTAAACTGGGCTTGTACAAAGAGGCAAATATAGGCTTGAAGCAAGAAAATTTTCCTACTCATGTGATATCTCTTTAAGTAGAAAGGGCTGCTTCAGGAAGTATTGAGTTTCTTCTTTTAGGAGGACTTCAAATATATTCTGGATGACCACTGGTCATGTATGCCCTAAAGGAGGTTTTACATAAGCCTAAATTAAACTAAATGCCTCCTTAGAGCATTTCCAATTCTGCTGGTGTAAGATTCGTGGGTCTTTACTAGATGCTTCATTAATATCTAATTAGTAGAAACTCTTTTGTTTTAGATGACTTCCTTAAAATCACAGTTTCTTTCATCTAAATATTAGACAATTTATTTGTGTACTCTTTCCCCTGCAACTGAAATTTAGGAGTATTTGCCAACTCCATGATTTTGTAATGGCAGATGGAAGGGCTCCCTTTTCAATATGATAAGGTTTCCCATTTGAAAGGATTAAAAGGAGAAAGACTGAGACTAGACCTGGAATGGAATTTCCAAGAGAATCCTTGAGTGACGAAATAGTCTCTATTAATGTTGGCTGGTACCTTCTCTACAACATATACTTTTAAAGAGCAGCTTGGGACTCTGGGAAAGGGGTTAAATGATGTACCCAGGGCCACAACTAGATTTTCAGAAGAGGGACTTGGATCATGGCCTTCTCAGCTCTGTCTTACATATACATACATATATGTATATAATATATAAATATATATTTATTTATAGATATATGGTTATATATTATATATCCCTTATATGATATATGTGATATTCATATATTAACTTCTAAAATATGTTAAAATAATATATAATAAAATATAATTTTCCAATACAAAAGTTATATTGCATTAGCAACTTCTCAAAATGTATTGCAATTCTCTCTCTCTCTCTCTCTCTCTCTCTCTCTCTCTCTCTCTCTTTTTTTTTTTTTTTTAATGAATGGATGTACTCCTGTAATTTTCTCTTTATGAGGAACTCTTGGAGTAAAAACTCCCTCTACTGATGCTGCTGGGCATCTCAGTAGTAACATGGCCTTAGAGAGTTAGCCCCAGGATTCTGAGAAGTCAAGGGACTTGTCCATGGTCATGTGTGAGAAGGAGAACTTTGGCTTTCCTCTTTCTTAGGACCATCTTCTCCCAGGGCACTCCACCTCTCCTTGTCTGCATCACTTGAAAGTTCCTGACACATCATCTTTTGAAAAAGGAAGACTGCTTACGCTGGATAGTTGTTCAATCACAATCTGTTAGTTACTAAGAAATGTAATCTTTGAATTTCTCAGCACCATAGATAGTCCGGGCCACTGTAGGGTTAGATGCTTTGTGATTTTTAGCTGGGAAATCCTTCGCTAATTTAGTCTGGCTTTTTGTTTTTCTGAGCTTTAAAATTCTGTCATTTTTTCCATTTGTTGCCTTAGTCCTTCTGACTTTCATCTATGTGTGTTCTAAATGACAGGAAATGAATAGTTCAAGAATCTTTGTCCATGACCTTCCATTAATGTTTTGTTATGGATGGAAAGTGGAGTTTTGTTCAGGGTCTGCTTTCTGAAATTGATGACTATTAAAGCTTAATGGAAAATAAAAGGGGAAAACAGTGAATTTTCCTCAGCCCACAGCACTCATTCTGTACTTTTGAGTATAAATGTTGATGATTCTGAGACTTGTGACCCTCCAGTTGCTAGAGCAGGGCTCAATCAACCAAGTGATCAAATCAAGTAGCCAGCAGACCCCCAGCACCATTTGGGAGTGGAAAGCAATTTGAGGATATCTGTTGGCCAAAGGGAAATGTGGTTCTGGCTGGAGGGTAACTAAGGGGAGCACAGATGTAAGAAGCAAGCCCCAGCCTTCCCTGACCTGATAGGACCCCATTCTAGAGAGGACTCTTAAGTGATATGAAATGGTAGGGATGACGGATCTACCCAAAAGGTGCAATATGTCCCTGTGGTGGGAGGGACGATGATGGATTCGAGGGCATCCTCCCCAAAAGGTGCAATGTGCCCCCTGTGGTGGTAGGGACTTAAGACTCTGCCTGGGCTAAGATAGGAGTTTTTTTTTGTCTCCTTCCTGTGACCAAGTAGTGAATCATATATTATATTGTGTTCAGTTCTGAGCATCACCTTTTTGGGAGGATGTTGGTAGGTTGGAGAGTTTGCAGAGGAAGGCTGCCAGCGTGGTGAAGGGCCTTAAAATCAGGCCATATAAGGATCACTTAAAGAAATTGGAGATGTTTAACCTGGACAAGACTTAGTTGGAGTGTGCTAATTGTCTTTGAAGGACTGTCACCCAGAAGAAGGATTATAAAATCACAGATTTAGGGTCACATGTGGACTCAGCTAGTCTGGCAGTGCATTTTATAATCGAGAAGAGAGTCAGAGACTTTAGCTTACTTGACCAAGGCCATTTAAGTCATTAAATCATGGCCCTCATATGACTATCATCCCACTAAGATTTATAAATTGCCTACTCAATGCCAGGCAATAAGTCCTGGGAGACAAGGAAAATAAAATCACTACTCTCCGCCCTCAAGAAGTTCACATTCCATGAGAGACAGGAACATGTACACATATAATACAAACAAGACACATAAGAAAAAGCAGATGGCAATAAGCTTGGATGAAAGGGCTGCTGGAAGGACCAAGTAGATTAGAGGTAGCAAACTCAGATAGAAATGGAACCAGTAAACTGTATCCCTATGACTGCATTTTGACTTAGAAAACCACTAGGTGACCTTATCTTACATCTAGTTTTATTTTCTTTATTTTGTTAAATATTTCCCAATTATATTTTAATTTTTAAGCTGGGAGTATTGTGGGCGGCCTGGCCCTATGATTGACTCCTCTGTTGTAGATAGTCAAGTCAAGTCAACAGGCATTTCTGAAGTACCTACAAAGAGCCTGGCACTGTGCTAAGCTCTGAGGTTACATAGAAAAGCAAAAACAGACCCAAAAGACACTCCCTGCTCTTGAAAAGCTCAAACATGCAAGCAACTCTGTGAGAACAATACAGAGAGAGCCTAACTTGGGGAAGACTCAGAAGAGACACAAGATTAAGTAGAACCAGGAAAAGCTTCTCACAGACTTGAGCTGAGAGTGGCAGGTAACCATGGAAGCCAGGGGGTGGACACAAGGGGAGTCTTCTAAGCATGGAGTCAGCCAATGAAACTCTCAGAAATGAAAGACAATATCTTCTTCAAAGTACAGCAAAAAGGCCAGGGCCACTGGATCACAGAATATACAGAATGGAAGATTGTATGGGGGGGGGGAGTATGAAACAGTGAGATGGTCCATTGGATAGAGCACCAGGCCTGGAGTCAGGAAAACCTGAGTTCAAGTTCTGTTAGGATTACTAAGTGAGAACTCAGGTTGTCTGGACAGTGACAAGGTGAGAATTCAGGTTTTCTGGACAATTACAAGGTGAGAACTCAGGTTGACTTGATAGAAGGAGCAAGCTCATTGGCTGAAGTGGTTCTTCCCAGAAGCCCTTGCATTATCCCACGCCCATTCTCTGGGAGGATAAAAAGCAACAGTGGGCCTGGAAAGTGAGTCTACATGGAGAAGGATAAGAGCTGGAGGAGATTCAAGGAGAAGACTCTGCATTGCATCAGGCTTGACGGGGCTCCCTGCAGGAAGGGAAGTCACTTCTCTGGACAAGAGTTAACAGCAACTGCCTGGAGACAACGGTTCGTTACAGGAAGAAGAATCTGTCGGAGAGATTTGAGTAGAAGACACAGCAGATCTCTTCCCAGAGAGCGATCCAGCAGCTTCTGGAGACGACAGCTCGCTACAATTTGGCGCCCAACGTGGGGTTTCTTTTTGCTCAATTTCCTCACTAGTAATATTAGCCTCAGTGGAAAGGGCAAAGCACTCTAGTATCATGGCCAGGAAAAATACAAATGGGTTATGAAGACTGGAATAGCCCTGAAAAACAACCAAATAATAACCAACGTAAACAAAAATCTCATGCCATGGCTTTGGGATACTTGTTGAGAGTATTAGGAGATCTTTGATCATTTTAAGAGGAGAAAAAGATCCTGAGATAACAAAGGTTAAGATTTGGTGGAGTTTTTTCCTAAGTAACTCCTAGATTTGGCTTCGTTGAGTATTCAGTGATTCCTCGTTCCTCCTTCTTGGTCCATCCCACTGACCTGCTTTTCAGTTGTTTAACCAATTCTATGGAGTTTTGAAGTCTGTTGCTTTATCATATAAAATCTGGACATAGTATTCCTTCTTTATCTTTTCTCTTATTATTTCCCTTGATATGTGATCTTTTGTTCCTCCAAATGAATTTTAGCATCTTGTTTAGTTCTATAAAGTACTATTGCATGTTGGCAAGAAAGACATATGAAAAAATCCAGGAACCATTTTGAGGAAGGGTGGTAGAGAGAGTCCATGGTGGCAAAAAATGGGATGGCTTCCTTATTATCTGAATGGAAAGTGGAAGTAGGTGAGAGTATCCATCACAAACTTATCACAGAGGGATGATATGTTCAGGAACTGGAGATCTTTCTTTTTATTTTTGTTTTCCCAGAACTGAACAAAATGCCCAGCATACAATAGTTACTTAATAAATGCTTATGGATTGACTGGAGCTTTGGGCCAAAAGCTGAGTAGCTCCTATTTCTTGACTTGCCTAACTGATCATTTCATCCTTTAAAAGGGGACTGGCTCTTCTGAATCTTTCAATTCTCACTACCAGGAAAGGATTAGTTGCTAGAAACATAAACGATGGAAACCTTGCAGCCAAGTGACTACTGTCTCTTACAGTGTCTGAGAGAGGAGTGGAAATCTTGGCATTCCCTGACAGATAGCCTAATTTGGTGAAAACCAGATTTTCAGGAAAGAATGGGTAGAATCACGTGGAATAAAATTCTACAGAAGTCAGCCGAGGGAGGATGGGAGATTCTCAAGAATGAATTTTTAAATATACAAAGAGAATAATTCTGAAAAGCAGTCAGTGTCTATTCCAGCCAGGTAATGTGCTAAGTACTGAGGGGATAAAAAGGACAAAAACAAACAAACAAAAAAGTTCCTGCCCTGCTGTCAAGGAGATTCATTGTTTTAAGAAGACATTGTGGATGCACAGGGAACTCACCAAGTGATTTAGATTTTTAAAGGCTATTCACAAGAGACAAAATTAAAGTAGGTAACAGAAATCAGCAGTAAGAGTGGGACGTGGTCTGGTAAAAAATAGTGTAACAAAGAAAACGATAAACTGAGTCTTATGAGGTTATAATCAAGAGAACCCAATTTCCTTATTTGAGAGGGTTACTAGACTTGCAGATCAAGAAAATGTTTTGGTTCCCTAGAGTTTAGTGATGTGTTTGATCAAGTTTCTCATAATATTTCATAAATTCATAATTTCATAAATTTTCATAATCTTATGGAAAAGATGGATAAATGTGTGAAAGATGGATTTGGAACTGGTTGAATGATGGGGCACTAAAAGAAATAGTTCTTTGTCCTTCAGTCTCAAAGAGGACCGTGTCATCCAGAAGGTGAGCCTGTGATATGCAAGTAACAGAGGGCAGTGCAAAGACCCCAACCTTATTTTCTGAATCTGGGTCTAGTGGTAAGATATGGATAAAGCCAATTGGAGATGGCTCTGGACTCAGTGGGGGACCTGGGCATTAAGCTCTTATTAGGTCTGAGTTTGATTGAGACAATGCCCAATCAACAATTAAGGCTGCAGAAGAAATGAGGCATAGAATGGCCTCTTTTACCTAATACAAAATAAAACATATATGCATCTGGGAGGGGAAGGCCCTCGGGGTTTCTGACCAAAACAAATAATCCCTTTGTAAACTAAGAGTAGTGATTAATATTTTAATGTCTGTGTTTCAGCCAAGATCTCAGGGGAAATTCTCCGGGATCTATCCTTGCTCTTTTCCGGATCAATACTTTTATAAGTGACTTGGATAAAGACAGAGATGTAATGCTTATCAGATTTTCTAATGATTTAAGTCTGGGAGAGATGGTTAAAAGAGAATTTAAAAAGATGAGGTCATGATCTAGAACTATATTATAAAGCAACAGTCACCAAAACCATTTGGTATTGGCTAAGAAATAGACTAGTTGATCAGTGGAATAGCTTAGCTTCACAGGGCAAAATAGTGAATACAAATAGCAATCTAGTGTTTGACAAACCCAAAGATCCCAAATTTTGGGATAAGAATTCATTATTTGACAAAAACTGCTGGGAAAACTGGAAATTAGTATGGCAGAAACTAGGCATGGACCGACATTTAACATCACATAGTAAGATAAGATCAAAATGGATCCAAGATTTAGGCATAAAGAATGAGATCATAAATAAATTAGAGGAACATAGGATAGTTTACCTCTCAGACTTGTGGAGGAGGAAGGAATTTGTGTCCAAAAGAGAACTAGAGATCATTATTGATCACAAAATATAAAATTTTGATTACATCAAATTAAAAAGTTTTTGCACAAACAAAACTAATGCAAACAAGATTAGAAGGGAAGTAACACATTGGGAAAACATTTTTACAGTTAAAGGTTCTGATAAAGGCCTCATCTCCAAAATATACAGAGAATTGACCTTAATTTATAAGAAATCAAGCCATTCTCCAATTGATAAATGGTCAGAGGATATGAACAGACAATTTTCAGATGATGAAATTAAAACTATTTCCACTCACATGAAAGAGTGTTCCAAATCACTATTGATCAGAGAAATGCAAATTAAGACAACTCTGAGATATCATTACACCCCTGTCAGATTGGCTAAGATGACAGGAATAAATAATGATGAATGTTGGAGGGGATGTGGGAAAACTGGGACACCGATGCATTGTTGGTGGAGTTGTGAAAGAATCCAACCATTCTGGAGAGCAATCTGGAATTATGCCCAAAAAGTTATCAAACTGTGCATACACTTTGACCCAGCAGTGCTACTACTGGGTTTATATCCCAAGGAAATACTAAAGAGGGGAAAGGGACTTGTATGTGCCAAAATGTTTGTGGCAGCTCTTTTTGTAGTGGCCAGAAACTGGAAAATGAATGGATGTCCATCAATTGGAGAATGGTTGGGCAAATTATGGTATATGAAGGTTATGGAATATTATTGCTCTGTAAGAAATGACCAGCAGGAGGAATACAGAGAGGCTTGGAGAGACTTACATCAACTGAAGCTAAATGAAACGAGCAGAACTAGGAGATTATTATACACTTCAACAATGATACTGTATGAGGATGTATTCTGATGGAAGTGGATATCTTCAATATAGAGAAGAGCTAATCCAATTCCAATTGATCAATGATGGACAGAATCAGCTACACCCAGAAAAGGAACACTGGGAAATGAGTGCAAACTATTTGCAATTTTTTTTTTGTTTTTCTTCCCAGATTATGTTTACCTTCCGAATACAATCCTTCCTTTGCAACAATAACAACAACAAAATTTGGTTCTGCACATATATATTGTACCTAGGATATACTATAAGATATTTAATATGTATGGGAATGCCTGCTATCTAGGGGAGGGGGTGGAGGGAAGGAGGGGAAAAATTCGGAACAAAAGGGAGTACAAGGGATAATGTTGTAAAAAAAAATTACCTATGCATATGTACTGTCAAAAAATGTTATAATTATAAAATTAATTAAAAAAAAGATGAGGTTAGTCCATTTTGCTGACTTTACTAGTATACTAAGATTAAATGTGGGATGAGTTAGGGGGGTGATTACCCGAAGCACGTGACATGTTCCCTTGACCCCATGGGTGGATGAGAACAGTCTGTTCCAGCAGCTGGAAGTAAAGGCAGCTGAAGCATGTGTTGTGGAGAGCTTAGAGCTCGGTCAGACATTCAAGACAACGAGAACGTCCTCTGCTATGGGACTGTCGTTACAAAGTCTTTCCCAAAATTGCTGGAAAATTGCCTTTCCAAGTACAAGATAGGGGGGATGGCTTTAGATTAGAGTGTTTTTTGGAAATGTTGGTAAACTTCAAGTTCATTATTAGTGTGAGAGACTACTCAGCAATGCTCATGTGACTTGGGGCTTCATTCAGAGAAACACAGCTTTCAGATAAAAAGATAAATAGGTGGGACCATTCTATTGGTACTTGGTCAGATGATAATCTAAACTATGGTGCTTGGTTCTTGGTGCCCCGGTTCAGGAAGGAAGCCGCCATGCTAAAGGAGGGCAACCAGGAGAGTGAAAGGCTTTGTGCCATATCGCTGAGAAACTGATGACACGAGGGGCATTTGGCACAGAGAAGAGAAGATTCAGGGATGATGGAATGGTTACCTGGAAGTTTGTGCCATGTGGAACAAGGATTAGGTTGATTTGGGTTGGTAGAAGGAGATAAACTGTTAAGAAACCCTTCCAATCAGGTCAACCATTCCAACATTACAAAGGCTGCCTTGGGAAGGAGTGCGATTCTTGTCTCAGATGTTCTTCATCTGGTCTGGAGAAGGCCTCCTGGAGAATGTTGCTGAAGGGCCCCAGGGAGAATACCCTAGCAGAGCCCATGGGGCAGTGGAGAGTGTGCCTGGGGCCCTGATATGTTCTGGGACTGGAGTCCTATCTTCTCATCTTTGTTTCCCAGCACCGAACACGATGCCCAGCGCACAATAGTTACTTAATAAATGCTTATTGATTGACTGGAGCTTTGAGCCAAAAGCTGAGTAGTTCCTATTTCTTGACTTGCCTAATGGATAATTCCATCCTTTAAAAGACAGAGGAACTAGCAAGGGGACTGTGTCTTCTGAATCCACTTAATTCTCACTACCAGGTAAAGCCTGGTTGCCAGGTGGCCTGATATGGGCAGTGTTGGCCACAAGGGCCATCCAGTGGGCTTCTCTGTGCTCTTTGATCTCAAGCTTGAGGTCGTTCCCCCCTGGTGAGAATCATGTGCCGGGCACACCCGGTCCATGCTACAATGCCAGGTTGGGGTGGGCTCCCCTGAGACCAGTGCCAATGCCATGAATGATAGCTTCCTTACTGGCCATAGATCTTGGAGAGGGAGTCCTGCCTGTAGGCCCCAAGCTGAGGTCCTGCATCACAGAGCCCCTACTCAAAAAGTGAAGGGTCCAGCCTTTCTCCTTCAGAGACTGGGAGAAGCTAGATACAGAGGAAGTGGCTCAGGGTCAGTATCTAGGAAGCTGTACGAAAAAGTGGTGCAAGTGCTGTAGCTCAAATGGCTTTGAATCTTCATCTTTGGCACAGGCCCCAAAATTTGGCCCAGAGAGTAGAAGGGCTCAGCTCAGGGGTCCAGTTCACTTGGACCAAATCAGAGAAGGGGCAAAGAGGTAGAAAGGACAGTGTGCCCTTGAGCTTTGTGCTCCCTCCACCAGGGCTTGCTGTCCACCTCTCCTTTATCACAGGCCCCTGACCCGTGCCATACTTTCACTGCCCTGTATTTATTTATTTTTGATATGCCTTCCAAATCCAAGATTCTGGCACACTTGATTACAGTTAAACTCATTCTATGCCTAGAACTCTTATATACTTGAGTTCTCCTAAAGGGAGCCTGACAGCCATTCCGAGCTATTGCCAGATACTGGTTGGGGGCAGTGAGCCAGACAGGGAATATGTTCCACATCTGCCACAAAGACTTATCTGTCCAGCTGGGTTTTTTTTTAAGCAAACAAGCAAACAAAACCTGTTGTTCCCACTCTGGTTCAAAAAAATAAAATAAACATGGACTGAATTAGGATTGGAAAATAGTAGCCATAGCATTCCAGGGTTTGGAAGCTTTGGGGTTCTAACAGAATGCTTGGGTGCAGGAGACCGCAATCGTCTCTCCGACACTATGTGAATCATTATGAGAATTTTTAGGTAAGCTCTACTTAGAGACATCTTAAAGATGAAAGTTAACAGGGCCCAGGAGGGGATGACAAGCTATTGCTTTTCCCGCTTTTTCAATAATATCATCAAGAAATTCACATTTCCACCCAAACTTCAATCTAGCACCTCTCTGATTTTTAAAGTATATCTGCCTAAAGACTAGGAGAGAGTGCTCTCCATGGTCTTTGATGGGCATTCTGTCCAGTCCCCTTAAGACTCAAGAACTGTTCTAAGACTTCCATTCATTCTCCTTTCAACAGCTACAGAATATTCCACAATTTTTATTTATTTATTTTTGTGAACCAAAGATTTTTTTTTATTAATTTTATAATTATAATTTTTGACAGAACATATGCATAGGTAATTTTTTTGACAGCATTATCCCTTGTACTCACTTCTTTTCTGAATTTTCCCCTCCTTCCCTCTACCCCCTCCCCCAGATGACAGGCAATCCCATATATATTAAATGTGTTACAGTATATCCTAGATACAATATATGTGTGTAAAACCAAGTTTCTTGTTGCATGGTAAGAATTGGATTCAGAAGGTAAAAGTAACCTGGGTAGAAACACAATATTCCACAATTTTTGCAGTTAACTTCATGTTGTCTTGTATTTTTTTTTGTCTCCACTCCCTCCATGTCTTAGTTTTGTCTTTAAGACTACATTGGAAACTTCCCACGTGCAGGGATCATAGCTTTTATTTCTTTCCCTCCCAAAGAGCCTAGCCCTGTGCCAAGCATAGAGCAGTAATTCAGCAATGACATTTTTTTTACACATATGTGATTCAATATAGAGATTTACTGAATAAAAGACTGAATAAGTGAATGTAGTTTTTTACGTAATAGTATTTTTCAATTACACGTAAAGATAGTTTTCAGCATTCACTTTTGTGAGATTTTGAGTTCTGATTTTTTCCTCCTTCCCTTCCTTCCTTCTTTCCTCCCCAAGATAGCAAGCAATCTAATAGAGTTATACATATACATTAAATTTAAACATATTTCCATATTAGTCATGTTGTGGAAGAAAAAATCAAAGTAAAAGGGAAAAAAACAAGAAAGAAACAACAAAAAAGATGAAAATAGTCTGCTTTAATCCACATCCATGGGTTTCTCTGGATGCAGATGGCATTTTCCATTCCCAAACTATTGGAATTGCCTTGAATCAACACATTGCTGAGAAAAACTAAATCTGTCGTAGTTGATCAAAATATAATCTTGCTGTTGACGTGTACAATATCTCCTGGCTCTGCTCACTTCACTCAGCATCAGTTCACGTAAGTCTCTCCAGAATTTTCTGAAATCAGCCTTCAGCAAAGACTTTTCAAAGCCATTAATATCATCCAGAGGATAAGGAAAGGGAACAATCAAAAACAATTCCAAGGATTTTAACCTTGGGGAGGAGAATTTATTAGAGAATGACATCATTGAGTGAAATAGAGGAGTTGGGAAGGTATTCCTTTCATTCATTTTTCAGTCTTGTTCAGTCCTTCATGGCCTTATTGGGGGTTTTCCTGGCAAAGATACAGGAGTGGTTTATCCTTTCTTTCTCTAGTTCATTCTACCAGATGAGGAAATGGAGGCAAATGGAATGAAATGACTTGCCCACAGTCACACTGTTAATAGGTATCTGAGGCTCAGAGATGAATCTTTCTGATTCTGGGCCTGCTACTCTGTCCAGCTGCCTTTCTTGCTCCATAGGAGCTTCTTTAGATCTTGTTAAATTTTAATAGATTTAAATTATTCCACTTGAAAATAACAGTCCTTAAATCTAATATACTCCCATGATTTGTTTAAGAGTACCCGTGGTGGGGCAGCTAGGTGACACCATGCTGGAGAGAGCATCAACCCTGGGGTCAGGAGAAGCTGAGTTCAAATCTTGCCTCAGACACTTAAGACTTATTAGCTGTATGACTCAGGGCAAATCACTTAACCCCTATTGCCTCTCAGAAAAAAGAGCATTCTGTGGCCAAATACTTCATGATGGTTGATTTTTATGAAGAATAGAATTTTTTTTCTTTTAAAAAAAATCTTTTCTGAGAGAAGTATTTTGGATAAAATGATGGTCTTCGAGACAGGAAGACATGGTTCAAATGACTCCTTTGATAGGAGCTGACAAGGCTGGGTTACTCGCTTCTCCCATCAAGTCCTCAGTTTCTTCATCTGTAAAATAAAGAGCGGGGTGGGATGATCTGTCAATCCCCTTCTAGCTCTAAGAAGTTGGTGAATCCTTGGTTATTTTTTATGGAATAGAATAGGCTGTTGGACATTTAGTGTGCAGCATATTTTCATTCATGTTCTGTTCTTTATCAACCCATGGCAGTTTCTAATATTTCTCTTGACTAGTCATTGACTCTTCTTCAGAGAACACTGCTTCTTAGATAACAGGGTCATTGATACAGAAGTGGAAGGGATTCAAGGAGACAGTAGAAACTCCCAATTTTATAAATGAAGGCCCTGGAACCCAAAAAAAGAGGTTGTGCTTTTTGTCTAAAGTAGCATGAGTAGAGAAGGAGGGTCTTAGGCTTCCAAGTCCAATAATAATTATGATTAATGGGATAGTTCCACATTTGGAAAAATAAAGTCATTCAGGCATTAACGGTGTTCACCCACTGTCAAAAAGGGATGATTTGGATCGCTTCTAAGAGGGAAGGATTTCAGATCTGTTTCCTTCTAAACACAATTGCAAGTGGGTTTATATTTAACTGGGGAAACCAAATTGGAGCCATTTTTATTAGGAAATCATGAATAATAAAGTGAGTCCAGGGACCCTCAGCAGGTACAAAGACCCCAAATACAGATTTTGTACACACACAGAAAAAGATAATAAATAGAAAGGATACAAAATAGTTATGTAGGATTAAGTAATCTAATTTCTTTTGGGAGGAAAGATTAGGGACTTTCTGAATGGGAGGGTAGGGAGAAGATGGAGCTGTTGGAATTTCCCCAAATCAGGTGATCTCCAGGGATAAATCTCAAAATGGAGATTGTTTACAAAATGGACTCAGTCTGGTTCTTCCAGGACAGTGATTGATTAACGTTTTCACGGGGTGGTAAATGTTGTGAATTTTCCACTTCTTGAAGGTGGTATTAGATCCTTTTTTATTTTCTCCTTGGACTCTTTTCAAAGTATTTTTTGCAGCTAGACTCAGATTCATGCTCCTGAGTTTTAAGGCAAAAAAAAGTTTAATCTTTTTATTTCTAGACCAAATAGGTCTTTCTAGACCAAAAATTTTGTGTTTTCTGGTAGATCATCAAGAATGGTCGAGTTCTTGGGAGAGAAACAAAAAGGCACCTGCCAAACGTCCCCTTTTCCTGCCCACTTGTGCCTGTACTTTACCTTTCTAGAGGGGGCCAGATCTGAGTCATCAACTTAGCCTTTCTTTTTTGTGGGGGGGAGGGATCTTTTGTATCGCCAACATTTAGTGCAATGTTGGGATGCACAGAAGGCACTTAATCAATACAAGGTGATTTCACAGACCTGCAAAGCTCGCTGACTTATGAACTTCTTTCCCATCATTCCTTTCCCCCCCACCCCCACCCAAGGGGTCATCAGTGGGGTCTGCTATAATGGAGACACTGAGCTGGAAGCTGAAGGGGTCCAAAAACCCCTGAACTGTCCTTTAGGAGACAGGCCCAGTGGGAAGATAAAACCCGTGTCTGAAAAATTGCCAGTATTAACTTGGAATCACAGTGAAATGAGGGGCCCAGCAGTGAGCTTATCTAGTCCTCTCCAGCCTCCCTTTTGTGATTGTGGTTCATTTCCTGGCACCTCCTTCTCCAAAGCTGCACGTCTCCCCTGGCAGCATGGTGGTTGGCCAGGTACCATCTGGGCCCACTACTCTCTTGGGGTTGGGAATTGTGTTTGAAGGATCCCAAAAGAAGACAAAGGTACTAACTCTTGTCGCACAACACCATCTCTGTTTGCCATAGGCTTGATGCTTCAAATTACTAGACTTTTAGAAAATTTATTTGACCCTTTTCTATGAATAGCTATTATTTCTCCTCTCTCCCTCCTATTCTTGCTTCCCTGCTCCCTTCTTCCCTCTGGTCCCAGCCCTGGAATCCCCTACCTTATTAAGCTGGGGCCAAGAAGGACCTTTCCCCTTCTACCATTCCCTTTTCCTCCCTTTGGAAGGCTTTGAACCCTAGCTTTTTAGATTGAAGGTTTTTTCCAGCTCTTCAATCCCCCTGTTGCCCCTCAGCCAGCCCATGCCAAATTAGAAATAACCAAAGGGGGTTGGATGCTGAGAACTCACAGGTGGGAAAAGGAAGAGTTCCAAACTAGGGGGTGATGGGATTTCAGATAATTGATGATCTCAGGTCACCATGAAATGGCTAAAATTGTGTTGTTATTGAAAAAAAGGGAGTGAACTATGGAAAACGCTGTTTTACTGGTTAGAACTTTATTGTTCTTGGACAGAGGCTGTCCCAGAAGCCCTCTCCCCCCCACATACACACATACACACTCATGTGAACTTAAGAGTGAATTATATGGTTGTTACAAACAGAATAGAGTGAATGTTTGAACGTAATGCTTTCTCCTCTGCTCTGTGCTCGCTGTTTTGATTGACATGCTGAGCCTTCTTTCAAGCGCGGGTGCAAAAAAGGAAAAGCTCTGCCCAGGTCCGAGAAGTCACGTCTGTCAGTCTCCTGTTTGGGGTTGTTTTGCTTTAGCCTGAAGGGTCCTATTAGGCAGAGAGTGGAGTTGTGGCGGCTCCTCAGGGCTAGCTCCCAGATCTTGGTCCCTTGTCACCCAGCCTCATCCGCCATCTTATTCGGAGCCTCCTCAGTGGTCTCCCAGCCTCCAGCCTTTACCCTCCAGCTCTCTCAAAGCCTCCATATTCCTTCCCTTTATACCCCCAAAGCAACTTGACTAAGAATCTCATTTTGCTCTCTTCCACTGACTAATAGACAGTTACGGGCACCCACCACGGAGGAGACGCTGAGCTGGGAAATGCCCTTTTGTGAACTTTGTCCACCTTAGTTCCTCCTCTGTTCTAAAATCCCCAGCTCCAGGTTGACTCCCTCCTGACCCCCTTGATAGCAGCCTGTTCCCATCCTCCTGCCCCATAGGCGGGCCCTTCCCTTCCCCATCACCTTGCAGTTTTCAGACCATACATGCCCAAACTGCAGAAGAATGAATGCAGGTTACCCAGTGGATAGAGACCTGGGCCTAGCATCTGAAAGATGTGAATTCAAATCCAGCCTGAGACACTGACTAGCTGTGTGATCCTGGGCAAGTCATTAAACATCAGTTTCCTCCTTTTCAAAATGGGTATAGTACTAGCACCCACCTCTCAGGATTGTGGTAGGATCCAATGAGATAATACTTGTAAAATCCTTTGCAAACCTTAAAGTAGTTTGGTAATAATAATGATAATAATAATAATACTAAATGCTAGCAATAATTATTATTATTATGACACATATGTTATCTCAAAAAAGCTCCTTGAGGATGTATTTTAACTTTTGCCCACTGCATAAAGGAGTGTTTAGTGGTACCTAATTAGGAGGAGGATTTACAGATTATCCTTCATAATCGTATTGAGTTTAGACAGTCAGCCAAAAACAAGTGGAGGGAAATTTTTCTGCGAGCCACTTGAAAGAGAAGAAAAGATTCTAAACTTGGCAGTCCTTGCATTATGGCTTTAAAATACACGTAAGGTTAGCAGTTGGATGCACCCTGGGATGGATTTGCTCCTTCATCCCTTGACACCTCAAAATCACCTCTGTCAAAGGACCCAGATCTTACTTCTTATTCTTCCTGCAGAGTTGTTAGTGCAGGGGCAGGGGGAGGATCTATTTGCCTGTTGATAATTATGGCAAGTAATTAATGAGAGAACTCGAGGAGCCATCAAAAATGACCTTGAGCCGGTTAGTAAGGAAAGCCTTGTGTGTTCTGTTGGGTCAAACAATCAATAAAGTTTTATGACTATTGTGTCCCTCCCCTTAGGAAGCCACGGCCTTCGGGGAGGGTATATTTGCTGTTGGATCTTTGGAGGCTGATACCGTGCTCAGAGGATGTTGAATGTGTAGCTTGGAGGCTACATCCAGGAGACTTAATAAGTGCCAAACTCTTGGATCAGATTTATCCTACCCCTTGAAAGGACGGATTTCAAGCCAGCAGAGGAAGTGACTAGTGTTGACCCAAGTGACGGAATTGGCGGGGATCTTTATCTCCCAGTTAAGAACTTGTTGAAAGAGCTCACAGGAAAAATACGTTCTGCCCTGATAGATCTGGAGGAAAGAAATGCCATGGGAAGCAGCCCTGATAAAGCAGAGACCATTGCTGGGGACAGGGGTCTAAAGACGGGCACTCGAGCTGAGGGCTGGGCCTGCTTCTTCATCTAAAAACAGGGGATGATAACTCTCCCTCCTCTCTACTGCAAAGGCAAAGGCAACGTGAAGCCATTTTGTAACCTCAAAGCATAGGGGAGAACCTCAGAAATCAGAGAACAGCAAGGGGCTTTAGGCCAGAAGTTGGAAAAAGACTTGAGTTTGAATCGAATCACTTGACATTGATTTCCTCAGTTTTTCAGGGGGGAGAAGTAGGCTTTATTGTCCATACAGAATGGCCAGACACTGTGCTCAGAGCTTTACAGATAGCATCTCATTGGCTCTTCACAACCACTCTGTGAGTAGATAATATTATTATCTCCACTTTACAGTTGGACAGACTGAGGCAAATGGGAGTTGGCTTGCCCAGGGTCATTGTTGTTGTTTGTTCTTTGTCCCTTATGACAATCGGGAACATGCAAGTGAATTGGATTGAAGTGAGGGAGGGCTGTGCAAGGTCACCTGCCTCACTTTCCCCTCCAGCACCAGCTGGGTTCAACATAAGTAAGTATCTGGGGCCAGATTCAGACGCAGTTCAGATGTGATTTCAGACCTGCCTAGATGCGTGACTCTAGGCAAGTCACTTCACTGGATCTGCCTCAGTTTCCTCATCTGAAAATAAGAATAGTAATAGCACCTATCCCAGAGTTGTTATGAGGATCAAATGAGACATTTGTAAAGTTCTTAGCACACTATCTGCCATATAGTAGGCATTTAAATACTTCTTTCTTCTTTCTTTCTCCTTAAGATTCCAGCAAAGAAACTTTAGATTGAAGATAATTCTAATAATGGGAGCAAAAGTGAACAGAAGAGCTGGTCAGAGCTCCGGCTCCCCCTCCTTCCTGGCACTGGCTTTGCTAGCCTCATTACAAAGTCAAAGCCTTGATGACCTAATTAGCCCTGATGGCCTGGCAGCCAGAGTCATTCCAAATTATCAGGAAGATGATTAGAAACACGGCTTTAGATCAGCTAATCATTTATCAATTAGTCAGCTGGACCAATTCATCATTAATGATTAATGATGGATTTCATGCCTTGAAATGTCAACTAAGAATCAGAGGAGTTCCAGAGCGTCTGAGGCCCTCCTTCGGTGTCTCTGTCACCCGTCCACACTAAAAGCTGGGAAAGGCTTTTTCGGATCCCTTTCAAAGGCCTCTGAAATGCAGAGCTGGCAGGGCATTTGGAACTTTGGCTTCATTTGTACAAGTAACTGGTTGATGTCAAGGAAAATGGAAATGTAACAGCTGAGTTTCAATGAAAATTCATCTGTAATTGATGGATTAAAAAATAAGCCTCCTGCTTTAGTCAGCACGGTGCTGATGTGCTTCTTCCATTTACAGATGTGTCTTTAAGGTGTAGATTCTTCGGCTTTGGAAGACTTTAATACCAAATATTACAATCGCCGATTTAGAAGGATATTCTGAGATTTCAGCGTCACAGAATGTCAGAGCAAGGCTTTTGAAAATCATAACATGTGAACAGAAGGTTTCGCAAGGGTCAATGATGAAAAACTACCCATGCTTATGTTTTGTAAATAAAAAGCTATAAAATTAAAAAAAATTAAAAACGAACAAAAAAAGAAAATTATAACATGACAATATGAAGCCATATTGCTCTCCGAATAATTAGTTTATTAATTAATCAATAGTGTATTTAAGGGAAAGAAAATGTTTTGCAGTATTTATAAAGGCAAGATTAAAATATAATTTATCTCATTTTAATTTTTTTTTGTGCTGTGTTGTTCACATAGCATGTTATCACAACAGGATATGTATGTGTTTTATACATCTATGTGTGGCATAAATAAATATAAATATATTTGGAGTGCTCAGTTTTAAAAATTGATATTGGTATGATCAAAAAAGTTTGGAATTTACTAGTGAAAACCCAGAGATCATCTTAGTTCTGTGAGTCTCTGAGTATCAGCATGGAGAGCAGTAAAACAGGGAGATAAGTTTTCATCCACAGTTGTATTAGCTAGTGTAGTGCATGTTCCTCTATATTTTTTTTTTTTTTTGTTTTTTTGTTTTTTGTTTTTCCTGAGGCTGGGGTTAAGTGACTTGCCCAGGATCACACAGCTAGGAAATGTTAAGTGTCTGAGACCACATTTGAACTCGGGTCCTCCTGAATTCAAGGCCGGTGCTCTATCCACTGAGCCACCTAGCTGCCCCTGTTCCTCTATATTTTGATGCTATTAAAAGTTGAGGATTTGTCCAAAAAGTTTTTGTTTCATGAGGTATATTTGTAGATATTTACCATATTAGAAATAAGTCTGTTTTGAACTTGTAGACCTTCTGAAAGGGTTTCAGAGACCCATGGGATCCTCTGGACCATACTTTAAGAAGCATTGGGGTAGTGGATAGAGAGCTCTGGACTTGGTGTCAGGTTTGAGTTTGAATCCTGCTTAGGATATTTAATATTTGTGTGATCCTGGTCAACTCACTTAACCTCTGTGGGCCTATTTCTTTATCTGAAAATAGAGGATGTTTAGAAAGAGATTGTAAATACCCATCAGGAACTGGAAAGTGTAGTGGATTACAAAGAAGGCTAGATTTGGAACCAGAAGATCTCAGTTCAAATCTCATCTGTTTCTCTGTCTCTCTGTCTTTCTTTCTCTTTCTCTTTTTATCTCTCTATCTCTGTCTTTGTCTCTTTCTGTCTCTCTATATCTCTGTCTCTCTTTTTGTCTTCCTCCCCATACACACCCCAATGAACTCCAGTGGCTCCCTGTTACATACAGGATGAAACATGAAGTCCTCTTTCTATTAAAGCCTTCATACCCCAATCTTTCCTTCCTTTCCAGTCTTCTTGTACTGCATTCCCCCTCCGGGCTCTCTGCCATACACTTCCATTGGCCTCCTTTCTGTTCCTTACAAGACACTTAATTTCCTGACTCCGTGCACTTTTCCTGGCTGCCCCAACTGCCTGGCTATCTCTGTTGTCATCAGCATGCAGGATGGGCCATCTCCCCTCCATCTTTTGGCTGGCTTCCTCCAAATCCCAGCTAAAGTCCCACCTTTTTCAAGGACTCTTTCCCAAAGATCCTTAGTGCCTTGCCTCGGTTTATCCTATCTGTAGCTTTGTTTGTATGGGCTGTTTGTGTCTTGTCTTTCCCATTTGAATGAACACCTCAAGAAAAAGACTTGGCTTTTGTCTTTCTTCTTATCCCCATTGTTTGCCTGCACATAGTAGGTGCTTCATAAACACCTCTTGATTTGACCTTCACTCCCTTTGAGATGAAGGGGAATTACCATACTTGGGGATTTCATTCTTTCTCATCTGTGGAAAAGGATTGGACTGGTTGATTTCTGAAATCATTTCTAGGTCCCAATCTGTGGTTTTGCCATTCTTGGATCTCCTGCACTCAAGAACAAGAAGCTGAGGAGGAAACTGATCCAAAAGGAAGTTCCCACCATGAAGCCGTCTGCATTCGTCTGCACTTTGGTCAGGCTGGCAGCCCAAGGGCTAGGATCTGTTAAACAAGTGCCCAGGCTAGAGGCACTAGCATGGCCAAGAGATCTCTCTCTGTTTGTTCTCTAAGAATTCAGGGAAGAGAGTCAGCTTTGAGGAAGGAGATTTCAAGAAAAATACAGTCCCTCCGTCTTCAAAGCAACAAGATTTAGGCCTGAGGGACTCATGTTCTATACGTGGAATGGAAAGGAGCCACAAGCTCCCTGGAGTTTGGGAAATGGGAGGCAGGGGAGCAGCCCCTCCATCAAATGCATTCCATTTCCAAATGGGGAAATGTAATAATCCCTCCCTCCCTGGGCTTGTGAGAATCAAATGAGATAAATCAGAAAGTGGTCGGCAGAGTACAGAGTAAGTGCTAGGTAAATGCTAGCTATCATCAGCATTATTATTAGCTATTAGGTAAGGAAGGTGATTATTACAGGGGTTAAGGTTCCTCAAAATTTAATCATAACTTACCCAGGATCCCACAGCTAAACACTTTGAGGCTGGATTTGAACTCAGGTCTTTCTGAGGTCTTTTCCACCATTAGTGCTCTAGCCATTATACAACACTGTCTCTCCTAATTAGGCAGACTTAGTGAAATTTAAATGGGTCCTTGTTCCAGGAATTAACGTTCTAGGAAGAGCTCAAGAATTGCACTAAAACCGATGTGGATGAGTGCTCTCTGCTGGCCTAAAATGGAAGAAAAGGAAAGATAATAAAAAGAAGAAAGAGAGAAGAGAAAAGATCTAATTTGAACAAAAATCTTGGTTTAGGGATTTTATATACTATCTAAATCCTAGGTTATGAATTAATTCATGACAATGAAAATCCTCAAATGATCTACTGTTTCTCTTAAGCATCGTATGCTTAAAAGAAAAGAAGGACTCTGGGAAGTAAAGATAAGGAGGGAATGCATTTGAGGCATTGAGAAATAGTGGAGGACAGCTAAATGGCTACTTAACCCAGGTGTGTGTGTGTGTGTGTGTGTGTGTGTGTGTGTGTGTGTGTGTGTGTGTGTGTGTGTGTGAGAGAGAGAGAGAGAGAGAGAGTGTGTGTGTGTGTGTGTGTGTGTGTGTGTGAGAGAGAGAGAGAGAGAGAAAGAGAGAGAGAGAAAGAAAGAGACAGAGACACACACACACACACACACACAGAGAGAGAGAGAGAGAGAGAGAGAGAGAGAGAGAGAGAGAGAGAGAGAGAGAGAGAGAGAGAGAGAGAGAGAGAGAGAGAGAGAGAGAGAGAGAGCAAAGACAGGAGGATGAGAGATGAAGCCATCCAGGAGAGGCTGTATCAGGAGGATGATCAGGGGACAAATGCAGGAGATATTGTGGAGGGAGTCGGGAGAAGAATGGGCAAACAATTTGAATAAGGGGGAGCAGTAACTTAATCTTAGTAGTGAACTTCATCTGTTGGGAGATACTTGATGAGGTGAAGAATAGAATCATGTTTTATTTACTGGCATTTGACAGCTGTTAACCAGGGAAATGAGATACTCCGGCCTGTCCAAGGCCTGTCCAGGGTACATCTGATCCTTTTCAGACAAAACCACTTTACTCTGGACATCAGGTGGATTGATTGAATGAACAGATTGCCGAGCTGCACCTGTGGGGCTCATACAGGGAGCGGGCTTTCTTAATGAGAGTGGGGTGGATCTCTTCTTAATTCCCATGAACACATGGAAGCTTGCCAGGCTCCTCATTCTATTGCCCTGATATTAACTGATCTTCCAGAGTGTCAGAGTCAGAAGGGACGTTGAAGGTTTTCCAGTCCAATCTATACTTCAAACAACTAGTAACTCATTTAGGTATAATAGTATTCTTGTAATTCTTTAGGCATAATAATAATTCTTAAGTATAATAATAATCATTGTAATAATTCCTTAGATATAGTAATAATTCTTCAGGATCTAGCCTTGTAAATTGTCAATTATATATATTTTTCTCTACTAGTATTTTTTACTTTTTTTCCTCAATGGTATTTTATTTTTCCAATTACATGTAAAGATAGTTTTCAACATTAATTTTTCTAAGATTTTGAGTTCCAATTTTCTTCTCCCTCTCTCCCCTCCACCCCCCTCCCAAAGACAGCAAGCAATCGGATATAGTTTATACATGTACAATCATATACATGACTATACTTGTCAAATATAATTGGGGAAAATGCTTATGGATTATTCCCCCAAATAAAATGCAAAATCACCCACTAACAGCCTTTGAACTTCTTCATTTTAGGTGTTTTAGGCAGCTACAGCTTTAAAGTTTGCAAAGCACTTGGCAAATGTAACACATTTGATGTAGGATGTGAGCTGGTGGGCAGGGCCCATCTTTGATATTTGTATCCCTTGTTCTTAGCACACAGTAGGCTCTTTATAGATGCTGAGTGATCGTATGAGTCTAAATCATTCTCTAATCTTTTCCTATCCATTATCACAGTTTAATGGGGGAAGCCATTTTCATTTCAGGAAGATAGATCAAATTCTTGCTGAATTTCCCAACCTGTCTCTTAAGATTAAGTCTTCAGCCTCTTAGTGTTCTCCTCTTTGTAAATTGTCTTTTCCCATGTCATAATCTGCAGGACTAAGAGGTGATGGCTGTTCTCCTTCACTCAGACAGATAATTATTGAACTGTATTTCATATTGTTTTAACAACCTTCAATACCACTTTTTATTAAGTCATAAATGGGCATTTTATTAGTATTTGAGGTAGTATGGCTTTCCATAATTAAGTCAGTTAAATCAAGAGGTAATAAGCAATCTCTGTTCTTTGGCCATCTGTTTCCAGTTTCAGTCAACTATGGTAACGGAGCAAGGGTGTTAAACATGCCTCTTCGCCTTGGGATCTGAACTCCCTCCAACTCCCTCTAATGACTGTAACTGTTGGGTAGGAGGCCTCGGCTTCTTCATCTAGTCTCTGCATTTAGTTAACAGATTCACCCTTCTGTCTTTTTCAGGAGGTTCATGATTTGCTGAAAGACTATGAATTAAAGTATTGTTATGTGGACAGGAACAAAAGAACAGGTAAGAACCTTTTTGCATTTCTGGGATCTTCCCTTTGGACTTCCTTTCTTTCCTTAAGAAGCTGATCAATAAATAGTTATTCATTACCTCCTCTGTTTCCAGGCCATGTGTCTCAGTTTCCTCATCTGTATAATGCACTTCCACATCTATATCTTATAACAGCTACATTTCTTTAGCCCTTTAAGATTTGCAAAGTGCTTTACAAATATCATATCACTGTATCCTTACAACAACCCGTAGAGCTGAGGGGCTAGTATTATCCCCATTCTACATTTGAGGAAACTGAGGCAAATCAGGTAAGTGATTTGCCCAGTGTCACACACTGTCTGACACTGTATGAGAATCACGGTCTTCCTGACTCCAGGTCCAGTGCTTTATGTACTGTGGCGCCCCTAGCTTCCCATATTATTTGTAGTATCCAAATCTCAGCCACCGTGTGGAACCAACAGTAGAAAGAATATTGGCTCTGGGTTAGAATTCTGCATCAGTTGCTTACTCCCTGTGTGGCTTTGAGCGAGTAATTTCACCTCTGTGGGTCTCTCTTTCCTTATTTGTAAAAGGAAGGGGTTGGATCATAATCATCGTCACGATGTTGATGATGAGGATTTCTTTATGTAGCGCTGCCTGGGTACTTTATAAATTATCACTTTTGATCCTAACAACAATCCAGGAAGTTAGGGGCTTTTATTATCCCCATTTTACAGTTGAGGAAACAGACAGGCAGAGGTTAAGTAACTTGCCCAGAGTCACACAGCTAGTGTGACTTCACTGTACTATCTAACTTCCACCATGGTTGTAGATCAGCCCAATCTTTGTTGTTGTTGTTGTTGTTGTTGTTTTTTTGCTGAGGTAATTGGGGTTAAGTGACTTGTCCAGGGTCACCCAGCCAGGAAATGTTAAATGCCTGAGACCAGATTTGAACTCAGTTCCTCCTGACTTCAGGGCTGGTGCTCTATCCACTGCACCACCTAGCTACCCCAATCAGCCCAATCTTGAAGTAGAAATTCTGTACAATTAAAGGATGATAAGAGTATGGTGATAGCTTTTGACCATTCATGCATTCAGTGTTAACCCTTTAAAGGATGAGACAGCAGCTACATTGGGGGTGGGGAGAAGTACTTTGAATAAAGTCCTGTGTCTATCCCATCAAGCTGGCATTCTGGGACATAGGCGATAGATCAATCGGTAGGAGTTCATTAAATGGCTCTTCTGGGCCAGACTCAGCACCGTGCACCAAGAAGAACAAAGAGCAGCTCTGGGGCGCAGGGAGCTTTTCTTTCTGACATGTCGGTCCCAACTCTACAACAAAAGTTTTTTTCCTTTGATTCCAAGCTTCTCCTCAAGCAGATGGACCAAATGGGAAGTACATGTTTGGGCTCCCTCTGGATCATTTTTTTCCCCCAACCTCTTCCCTTCCTCTCTCTGCTCTGGGATAAAGTTGTCCACTGTGTAGTGATGACATTGCCTATTTGTACTTAATGCTTTTAAACAGGATTTTCCATGACTTCTCTCCTTGGAGAGAAGCTTAGAACAACAGAAGCCATTCCTGGCATTTCAAAAGCAGGAAAACAGGGGCCCCAAGAAATACTGGCAGACCTGAACCCCCACGGGTGGTGATGGCTGCGGCCTGGATCTCGACTCCGAAGTTTAGCATTCTTCCTGGGAAAGTCCCTTTTGTCCTTCTGTGATTCTGCTGGGCTCAGGGGAATTTTCTCTGTCTTGTTAAATGTCACCCATTTCTAGTATATTTCTGTATGAAAACACACCGTACCAGTAGGAGCATCTCTTAGAAAGGGGAAGTTGTAGGAGGAAAATGGGGCCTTCAGTGGCACAGGCAGTTACTCCTGCTGATTAAGAGAGGACCAGTTGGCAAGGCTGGCTAAGAAGACAGGACAGGAGAATGACATTTGAATAAGGAAGGAATGGGAGGCTCCTGGCCTGGGAAGAGTCAATCAGCAAACATTTCTCCAATGTGTGCTATGAGCCAGACATCATGTCAGGGCCTGGAAATCCAAATACAAAGAAGTAAATGATTCCTGCTCGAGGAGTTTACCTTTCTATGGGAGCAAATGACCCTGACAGATAGAAATAATACAGCCAGTTGGTTCCATAGTGTGTGGTCCTGAAGTCAGGAATTCAAAAATGGCCTCAGGACACTTACTTGCTGAGTGGTCTCGGACAAATCATTTAGCTCTGTTTACCTCAGTTTCCTCAGTTGTAAAATAAGTTGAAGAAGGAAATGGTATATCTGCCAAAAAAAAAAAAAAGACAAATGAGGTCACGAAGAGCTGGACATGACTGACATGGAAGAAATAGGCAAGGAATCGATAGAAATAAATGCAAGGTGAGTTCAGGGTGAGGAATCAGGAAAGACTTTTTTTGTTGAAAGTAATTCTTGAAAGGTAGAGGTGGTACAGCCTTGAGATACTTTATGTTTCCTGTACATAGAGAAAAGTGATTCCTGATTGGCTGAGACCTCAAACCTGTGACGCAGTTTCTTTTTAGAAACCCTTCACAAAGGAAAGAGAGAAATATAGTTCTCTCTAAAGTCTGACCTTTAAAATGTCTCATGGGAACCCCTGGAACCTTAGGCACGTGGAAAACGCACTCCCCTCCTCAACATGTCCCTTGATTTCCAGGACCTACAAGCCTAGAGAACATGAAAAATAGACTTTCCTGGTGAGATTTCCCAGTTGAACTGAGATTTTATCTTCTCCCAGAGTTTATTTACTCTTGGGTGTGCTATTGTCTACTCTCAATGTATAACTTCCCCAATTTTTGTTTTACTGTTTGTTTTCACTATTCGCTGTTGTCTTTGTGTAACCAGTAAGAGGGAGCTAAGCTGGCTGTGTTACTCTCCCCTTTGAAAAAACTGGAGAAAGTGTTTTTTTTTTAACACTCCCAAAATAAAACATATTGCCACCAGACTACCCATACTGGAAGTACAGGAGATACAACTCTACCCCCCTAATTGAAGGAAGAAGGAGTACTTCTCTTGCTCCCCAAAAAGGTAGAAATCAAAATCTACCTTAAAATGGGTTGGGCCAACCAAATCGGTTCCAATTGAGCAGTAATGAACTGAACCAGCGACACCCAGCGAAAGAACTCTGGGAGTTGACTATGAACCACTACATAGAATCCCCAATCCCTCTAATTTTGTCCACCTACATTTCTGATTTCCTTCACATGCTAATTGTCCACTTTCAAAGCCCGATTCTTTTTGTACAGCAAAATAATTGTTTGGACATGTATACACATATTGTATTTAATTTATACTCTAATATATTGAACATGTATTGGTCAACCTGCCATCTGGGGGGGGGGAAGGAGGGGAAAAGTGAGAATAAAAGGTTTGGCAATTGTCAGTATTGTAAAATTACCCATGCATATATCTGGCAAATAAAAACTATTAAAATATTTTTTTAAATGGGTTGGGCCAGATCTTAGATAAAATTTCTATCTATCCATGCTATATATTGTGCACTCATTTTATGTTAGATAGCTGTCTAACTGTATTATACCCAATTGCCACTTTATATTCAGAACGTTTTCTGATTAGGTAGGTCTGTAGAATGGGTCACTGAGCTCAATTTAGCATTATTAGCATATGGGCAGATTGCAAGGTATGCTGGGAGATGTTCTGGTGCAAAAGAAATCATTTTCGTCTGGGACCTTTAGAGGAAATAGATTCTGCAGGATAAGAGAGGCCCATAATGGACCAGTCTAGTTCTGATGAACCAAAGATAAATAAGATTAGTAAGTTTGGTACCATCTGTTTGGGAGATTCTGTCTCTATGTGCATTTTTTTTCTCTGTGTCTCTGTCTCTGTCTGTCTCTGACTCTCTCTCTGTCTCTTTCTATGTGTGTGTCTCTTTTTCTCTCTCACCAAAAATAGCATATGAGGATAAGGATATGTGAAATGTGATATATATGCATACACACTTACACATATATAACACATATATACATAAATGTATGTGCATATATCTATAATGTATAAATATACATGCATTTCAATATATTCATTCCCATATGTACATACATACCCACATATAGAAATATTCTTATCCTGGCATACTATTTTTGAATTTCTGTATTTTCTTTTCCTTTGTAAATAAACCTAGGAGAAATAATAGAGTGTGCTGTTTGAGCTACGTGTTGAAAGGATGTATTCCAAGAACAGGAGAGGAGGAGGAGCAGCATTCTAGGCAAGTGGGCTAGCCTGTGCCAAGGCAGATGGGGACGGAGTAACATACGTGCCGAGCAGAGAGGCCATCTTGTTTGGATTTTGGAGTGGCGGAAGGGCAGCAGTAGAAGGATAAGTGGGGATGCTTGTAAGGGAATTTATAATGAAATAGAAAACTTATATTTGATCCCGCAGACAACAAGAAACCACTGGAGTTTACTGAGCCCCATCTCCTGGAAAAAAACAATAGGGGAACATGTAGAAGTTTTAGCCTTGACAGGAAGAAGGGACACCTCACCAGAGACTGGGGAAAGGGAGAGAGAATGGAAGGTGATGTTAGAAGGTTTAAAGATGATGAAACAAGAGGAAGAAAAGAGGGTCATTAAGCAAAATAGCCTCTATTTTCTTGGGAAAGTATGAGGCAAAAAACTCAGCTGAAAAAGAAAGGATAATAGATATGGTTGACTTTTAGAGGAGGGAAGAGAAGGTTCAAAATAGCTAATGAGGTAGGAAATCTGTCAGTGTGCTGGGAAGCAAGTGATCTTAATGCTACCTCATGGGAATCGCTGAGACTTTGGAAATAATTCATAATTGGACTGTGACAGTGGAAGGATATCAGTTATTCTAGAATAGAGTCAGTAAAAACAAAGAGAGTGATGGCGTAATATTTAGTCTTCAGAAGAAATACTGTTTTGTGAAAATCTTACCTTCCTGAACTAGCATGTTGGAAAGCATTAAACAGAGAGACAGGGTATATTGTGGATTATCTGTACAGAAGAAGAAATAATAGGGGGATTCTTCAAGCAGATAACCAAAATGGTACAAAGAGAGGATTAAATTATGATTGGAAGGCTCGATTCTATGTGCATGCTGGGTCTCTGCTAAAAGGGTGCTTATTGATTGTTGATTCACTTTATTTTGTAAATTGGGTAAAGTAGACCACAAGGGGAATTATTTGGGACTTGATTCAGATCAATAAGGAGAAAGTGATTTTCAAACAGAAAGGAGAGGAACTGGGGGCAGCTAGGTGGCGCAGTGGAGAGAGCACCAGCCCTGAATTCAGGAGGACTCGAGTTCAAATCTGGTGTCAGACACTTAACACTTCCTAGCTGTGTGACCCTGGGCAAGTCACTTAACCCCAGCCTCAGGGGGGAAAAAAAGAAAGGAGAGGAACTGTGGGAGAAAATGGCAATATAGGAATGTGTGTGTGTGTGTGTGTGTGTGTGTGTGTGTGTGTGTGTGTGTATGTGTGTGTATGCAGGGAGGGAGGTGCCAAACATAGTCTACAATGAACATTAAATTCTAGAAAATTTAATTTCCAAAATAGGATATGTGGGATCCCATACATTGAAAATCTAAAAAGAGTTGATTTAAGAGGACAAGGAGCAAGAAAGAGCAAAATCCTGGCAATTTGGTTCCCTATGATGCCATGAAGAAGGGGGAGGTTGACAGAGGCCAGCATGTCTGTGCAAGAAACTTATTAGCCAACATGGATTTTTTTTAAGTATAAAAAATGGATGGATGGCAGTCCAAAGCAATCCTAATAGACTTTGGACAGAAAATGCCATCTGCATCCAGAAAAAGAACTGAGGAGACTGAATGTAAATCAACACATTCTATGTTAACTTAGTTTTTCTGTTTTTTAAATCTCTCCCATGATTTTTCCCTTTTGCTTTAATTTTTCTCTCCCAACATGATTCACAAAGCAATGTGTATTAAAAATAAATAAATTTACTAGAGAAAAAATAGATGGAAGAAAATAGATAAGTGAAGACAAATATAGAAGTAACACACTCCCATTACAATAGTGTCAGTATTACAAGAAAAGCTTCGATGAAATCTTTGAACAAATGGTCTTTTTGTTTTGTTTTTGGTAACACTTTCAGGGTATATTCACAATCATGCAATCATTGTGTCAAATAGTGTTTGTCACTTTGACAGCCTATGTACTGGCAGATTTTTCTTCAAAACATTTTACCAGTTTTCATTCACTTCAGTTTGGTGGTCTTCCTTTTGGACAGTTGAGCTGGACTTTCTGCCTCTGCTTCTCTTATCCAGCTGTCCCCCCCATTCTGCAAACCCTCTGTCAACCTCTACTTCAGATGCCAAAATTCAAATCGATGCTACCGCTCTTGGAAAGAATTGGCAGTTGTTTTATGTGTGCCTCTACTTACCATTCCTCCCTGACCCCTCTTTCCCTTTAAGTGTCATTTCCCTCTTTTAGAAGGTAAGCTTCTTGTAAGAGCAGACACTGTTTTGCTTTTTGTATATTCCTTAGCATTTGTATAGTATTTGCTCCATAGTAAATGCTTATTTATTTAGTTACTCATTTGTTTATTTGTTCATTCATTTATTCCATTCCATTCCATAGAAAAGAATGTACTTTTCCAACACCTACTTTTGAGTTTTGTTACTTATGATTATTTTTGCCAAGCTAAATGGTATGAAGGGATACTACAAAATGATTTTAATTCACATGTGCTGTATTATTCATGAGAATACATTTTTTTCAAGTGGATACTTATAATTTTTTGTTTTCCCTTTTGAAAATTGTTCATGGTCTTTAATCATTTCTTCATTATGAACCTGATGTTACTGTCATACAATTTAAAAGCATTTCTTGTGTATTTTAGATTTCAAGTTCTTATCCTTCACATTCAGTATATTTCTCCCATGTTATTTTTATTCATTTATGTTGGTTTTGTTACCTAGAATTTATTTTTAAAAATTTAATATTGTGGGGGGCAGCTGGTTGATATAGTGAATAGAGTGTCAGCCTTGAAGTCAGGAGGACCTGAATTCAAATCTGACCTCAGACACTTAACATTTACTGGCTATGTGACCCTGGGCAAGTCATTTAATCCCAATTGCCTCTGCAAAAAAAGAATTAATATTGCCAATCAAATCTGTCTTGTCCATAACAATTCTTTGCTGAATAGAAGAAAAATATTTTCCTTCCAAAATTTAACTAAACACCTCATCTATATTTTGCTTCATTTTAATATTTTGTTACTTTTTATATCTAAAATCTAAGTGAAATATGCCAAAGTACATGGTGCAGTATGATTATCTAAATTCATTTCCTACTAAATTTCCAATCAGTTTTCTCAAATACATTCATTAGAGAATCCTTTTCCCTGTTTTAATTTTCTTTTGATTTATTAAACATGATTTTTTTGCACTTATAGTTGAATAGATATTCTATTCCATTGACCTCTTTTCTTGTCCAGTGTAGGATGGCTTTGGTAATAACTTCTACATAGTAGGTTTTAAAGTCTAGGATGCTCTTTTCTTGTCTTTTTTTGTTTTTATATTTTTAACCACATTCCAAACACAGGGTCTAGTGTACACACAGAAGACATTTACCAATGAATTGGTCACTTCAATTAAATTGCTATTCCTAAATGTCTAGTGAAATTGTGGCCTGGTTCCCACTGGGAATGCCAGCAAACTTGGTCTAAGGAGCTCCTGCTGACAATTAATGCATTGGCAATAGAGCCCTTTCCCTTATTCTCTCTATATCTCTTCTCCTAGTCATTTGCCAGTGGCAGGACCTTCTGAGGCTATCTTTGTTGATTCCAAAATAACAATATTAATAACCTTTAATAAATGGATATTCTGGGAATAAGGAAGAACATGAGAAAAAGCATGGAAGTATCCAAAGTCTATTCTTGTTAGCGCCATAGGCTAGAAAGTAGAAAGGTCATTAGGTGGTGGGGTGAGTAGGGTATTGGACTGAACTTCATGAAGACCTGGATTCAAATCCTTTCCCAAATATGTAGTAGCCGGGAATCCTTGGGCAATTCATTTCATCAGTCTGTTTCAGTCTCTTCACCTGGGCAGTGAGGGCACTCTACTTAGTGATCTCTCCCAGCTCTCATCTGAGAATCTTGTGATTTGACTGCAGAGATGGGACAGGGTCACATTGTAGATAACTACAATCTAGAAGATAACTTCTAGAACCAAGGTCAACTTATGTTCCAGGTTTCCTGGTTCTAGAAGATGCCCTAAATGCCATCAATAGGGAGCTTTTGAAGGCTGGTGAGCAGAAGAATATGGGAGGCACCTGCCTGGGGAGCCTTAGTTACCTTCTAGCTGATAGAATCAAGAACGTGGGGAACAAAAGAGCTCATTCAGTTCCCTCCAATGGGTCAGTTAGATTGCCTTCATCGAGAAGAAGGTGACTTTCTTTTAGGAAGAAGGCAGAATCCTTTGGAGTCCCTTGGGAAAAGGAACTGCCCTCTTTATCTGTCAGAGCTCTGAATAGGAAAGAGAAGATACTGCCTTCTATGTTCTGTGAGGAGAAGCTAAAGATTTAACTGCAGTTGGTTGGTAGGGCTTGAAGTAATAAGAATTCTTGAATCACTTTGACTTTCTCTTCCTTTCCAGCTAAGCTGAAGGACTGAACAATAGCTTATTCTTTAACTGTAGTTAAAAGCAAAAAGTGTGGGATTCTGTTCTCTGACCTGTTTCTGTTCCCTTCTAATAGATCAGGGGAGCAAAGCTCCTTCTCTGACTTGTTTCTTCCCTCCTTCAAATTTTTACAATTGAATTGTAAAATCAAAATTTGAAAATCAGCAACATTTCTCTCTAATTATAACAAAATTCAAGAAGCAGAGGTAGAAAGAGAAATCCCATTCCAATATCTACAAATTGTGTGAAGTCTCCAAGAAATCAACCAACCGAAACACACAAAATTATGCTTAAGGAAATAACAGAACCAGAAGAACATTGTACACAGTCACAGCAGTATGTGCAATAATCAACTGTGTGTAACAACTGTTTTCTGCAATGCAGTGATCCAAGATGATTCTAAAAGATTTATAATGAAAAATCCTATCCACCTTCAGGGAAAGAATTGTTAGAGTCTGAATGCAAATTGAAGCATACTTTTAAAGTGTTCTTTAATATTCTTTTTCTTGATTTTGAGGTTGTTTGGGGGTTTTATCTATGTTTTCTTTGGCAACATGGCTAACAATGAACATTTGGCATGATGGTATTTGTATAATCTTTATCTAATTGCTTACCTTCACAAGAAAAGGAGAGAGAAAGGAGGGAGAGAATATGAAATTCGATTGTAAAAAATGTTAAAAATCTGTGTATGTTTAATTGAGAACAAAAGAAAATAAAAAAAATGAAATAACAAGCAACTTGAGATAACGAAAATTATTCAATTCTCATAGCTGGGCTGTGTCAGTATAATAAAAATGATAGCACTATCAAAATTAATCTACAGTTTTAATGCTGTAATAATCCAATTGTCAGATGGATAGTTTACAACATTATAATATAAAATTTATTTGGAAAAATAAAATATTTAGAATCTCAAGGAAAACAATGAATAAAGTAGAGATATAGGTAGGAGGTAGTACTTCCAGATAGAGACATGGGGTAATAGTAGTTCCAGACCTCAAATTACATTATTGAAAGCAATACCATATGGTATTGGTTAAAGAGAGAGAAGGAGGAGGGGGAAGAGAAAGAGAGAGGGTGAGGAAGGAGGAAGGAGAAGGAGATGGAGAAAGGAAGGGAGGGAGATTGGAAGAGAGAAGGAGGAATGGAATGAGGGGGTCAGAGGAAAATAGAGAAATATCAGTGGAATAGACTAGACAAGGGAGAATCAGAAAAAATGGAATATAATAAACTGGAAAACATAAATCACTTAGGAAAGTACTCTCTAGTTGGAAAAAAAAATTTAGGAAATCTGGAAAGCAGTGTGGCAGAAAATAGGCTTAGGCCAATACCTTCTGCTAGGTTTCACAAAACACTGTGGCTGTTAAAAATCATGTCATTAAAAAGCAGGAGAAGATCATATTCTTTTACAGCTGTGAGTAGGAATTGAATTCTTAACCAAACCAAGGATAGCAGAAATTTCAGAACATAAAATAGATAACTTAATGTGAATTTGAAAAGCTTCTGTATAATAAAATTAATGCACCTAGGATAATAATGAGAAAAAAATCTTTGAATCCAATTTCTCTGACAAGGTGTGATATCCAAGATATATCAACAATTAAGAAACAAATGGAAGATCCAAAAACATTCTCAGAAGAAAAATGGATATGAATGACAAAGTATTAACAGCTACATGGAAGAATGCTCCAAATCACTAATAAGAAAAATACAAATCAAAATAACTTGAGTTTCACCTTATACTCTCGGCAGAGGGATGACAAATTGGCAAAGATGATAAAATTTGGTGCAGTTATGGGAAGATAAACACACTGATGCATTATGGGAGGAGAAGGGGAGACTGACTTGGTCCTGCTATTTTGGAAAACTAAGGTGGTTAGAGTCTTCATGCCCAAAGATTCCATTAATACTCCAAGGAAGCCAATGATCAGAAGAATAGTCCCCTAGACACTAAAGTATTTTTAATGGGGCTTTTTTTGTGATTGCAAAGAATTGGAAACTAAATAGATGTCCATCGCTTATGGAATAACTAGTCAGATTGTGGGATATGAGTGTAATGGAATATTCCTATGCTATAAAAAAAGATATATGTACTGAGTTCAGAGTGCTACCTGAACTAATGGAGACTGAAGTAGGCAGAACCTAATGGACAATATATACAATGACTGCAATAACAGAAAAACAAAAGCACAAAAATAAATGCTAGAGCATTAGAAAGAAAAAGCCTGGCTCAAAAGAAGAGCTAAAGGCAGATAATTCTACCCTGCTCCCACTTTCTTCCAGAGGTGCAAGATTCAGAAGTATTGTACACATATTCGGTATTTAGATCAGTTATATTCCATTTTTCCTTGTTTTGTCTTTTAAAATCTCATGTGTTATATGGAATGTCTCCTGAGAGGCGGAGGTGAAGAAGGAAGAAAGGGGGAAATGATGAAAATATAGAAAAATACATCAGTATATTTAATTTTTAAAAATATGCTATTGTAGAAACCAAGTAGGTGGTACTAGAGACTTCTAGGTTCTTGGCAGTGGAAACAGAAAAGAGATAAAAGGAAGAAATGTTACAAGAGATATTTAAGGCTCATTTATAATCGGGCTAACACCTACTTTTCCAGATTTATTTCACCTTATTTCTCTTCACTCTTTGTCTGTTCCAGCCCATCTGAGCTATCAGGTGTTCCTTGAATGTATCATTCTATCACCTGGAAACTTGGACTCCCACAAACCATTGCCTGGGGCTAGAATTCACTTCCTCTTCAACTCAGTCTGTCTCAATGTGTTTTCCTGGTTTTCTTTCTGCAATTGATTCTCAATTGCCCTCTATGTCATTGCCCATCACCTGCTTTTAGTATCTTCTCTCTTTCCATTATCTTCTATCCCTTTTGTATCAGTTTATTTTATGTACATGTCATCTCTCCCTAGGACATCAATTCACTGAGGCCAGAGGCCATTTTGATTTTGATTTTCTTTGTATCTGTGAAACCCAGAATAGGACCCAGGCTCTGGAGTGGAGTATTTGCCAAATAAATGCTTGTTGAATAATTGATCTTCATTCAGTGCTTTGCTTAGAGGGCACATTTTTTTTAATTTTTTAAAATTAATTTTATAATTATAACTTTTTTTTGATAGTACATATGCATAAGTAATTTTTTACAACATTATCCCTTGCATTCCCTTCTGTTCCGAATTTTCCCCTCCTTCCCTCCACCCCCTCCCCTAGATAGCAGGCATTCCCATACATATTAAATATGTTATAGTATATCCTAGGTACAATATATATGTGCAGAACCGAATTTTGTTGTTGTTGTTGCAAAGGAAGAATGGTATTCGGAAGGAAAAAAATAATCTGGAAAGAAAAACAAACAAACAAAAATGCTCACAGTTTACACTCATTTCCCAGTGTTCCTTTTCTGGGTGTGGCTGATTCTGTCCATCATTGATCAATTGGAACTGGATTAGATCTTTTCTATGTTGAAGATTTCCACTTCCATCAGAATACAGCCTCATACAGTATCATTGTTGAAGTGTATAATGATCCCCTGGTTCTGCTCATTTCACTCAGCATCAGTTGATGTAAGTTTCTCCAGGCCTCTCTGTATTCCTCCTGTTGATCATTTCTTACAGAACAATAATATTCCATAACCTTCATATACCATAATTTACCCAACCATTCTCCAATTGATGGACAGCCATTCATTTTCCAGTTTCTAGCCACTACAAAAAAGGCTGCCACAAACATTTTGGCACATACAGGTCCCTTTACCCTCTTTAGTATTTCTTTGGGATATAAGCCCAATAGCAGCACTGCTGGATCAAAGGGTATGCACAGTTTGATAACCTTTGGGGCATAATTCCAGATTGCTCTCCAGAATGGTTGGATCCTTTCACAACTCCTAGAGGGTACATCTTATGCCCTTCCATGAGAATTAGGACTTTCTCCTTTCTCAAGTTGCTCTTTGCTTCCTTATTTTTCTTTATTCAATCACTCAGTCATCAAGTTTTTATTAAGGGTTTCCTATGTGAAGTCTTGGACTAGAACCTGAGCATATTTTTCGGGGTGTACAATCATCATTGTTAAAACTTATCAAAAGTTCTAGTCCAAAGGAATAAAACTTTTAATGTGCAACGTATTTCTCCTGTTGAATAGTTGTTTTTTTTTTTCCTTCTCAATTGTCACCATGCTCTGGTATCAGAAGAAATAAATGACTCAGAGGTGAGCTGGTAAAAGATGTTTACCATTTTAAGTTATAATCTTGCCACCAGAGCTTCCTGGAAGCTGAATTTCAGGAAAGGATTCTATTGAAATACAGAAGATCAGGAAAATCCGTTGAGATTGGCCTGGCATCATGTTGGCCCGTCTGATAGCAGGCAAAACCGTGACACAACTGGTAGGAGGATTCCAGCTTGTAATGGGATTCCAGTACCAAAGTCAAAGATTTCTGTGTGTTTGTTGAAACTTTCACAAGGAAACCCATAAGTAAGCAGACACTTTATCTACAGGATAATAGGTTCTCTTGACTCCTGTAGCTCTTCTCACACGTTGACTCCACCATCACCAATGATAGGATGATCATTATTTAAATAACATTTTTGACATTGTACAAGCATGGGAAATGGAAAAAATGATGCTTGATATTATTTGTCATTTAATTTATTTATTACAATGTTCTATCTTTTATCCTCTATTCCTTTAGAAGGCAGGGATTTTCATTTTTTATCTTTCTATCTTCTTTATTAGCACATGGTAAACACTTAATAAATTGTTGGTGAATGAATGAACTAGGGATGATTTAGCAGATTTAACCTGGAAACATTCCCCAAAAGAACTCAGTAATTTTTAACCCATTGCCCAAAAGCGTTTTCCTAACACAATCTTTAATTTTTTACATTCTTGCTACATTCTACTTCAACAATGAAAGTCTTCTTGACTTCGTTGGTGTGAAAGTGGTCTAAGTAATCAGTAAGACCTGTAATTTTATGGGTTCTGCATGGCTAATATGGAAATAGGTTTTTGCATAATTTCACCTGTATAATTGAGTTCATATTGCTAACCTTCTGTTTCTTTTTGTCATTCCCTTTTATTTTCTTCTTTAAAATGGCATTTTTCCAGTTTTACATTAAGAAATTTCTTAGCATTTATTTTTATAAGATTTTGAGTTCGAAGCTTTTCTTCCTACCTTTCTCTCTTCTTTTCCTCTTAAAATGGTAGGCAATTTCTTATGGCTAATTGCCTTCTCAATAGGTAAGGGAAGAAAGAGCTGGAGGGAGAGAGACAATTTGGACCTCAAAATCTTTTTAAAATGTGAAAGATAGATAATTCACTTTAAAAAATTATATGTGTTTCATAAATTACAGAATTGTAGAATTTTAGAGTTGGTAGGCACTTTGGTTACTATCTGCTCCAACCCATATCAGAAAGGAAAGGTCAGTATAATAATCCTGGCAAGTAGACCTCTGACCTCTGATTGAGGATATTATATTGAGGGAGACCCTACCACCTTCATCTTCTTTCCACTTTTGTAACTGGGGGTGTGCTGGGCCAGTTCAGACTTTTCCAGTTGATTTGCTAAATTCTCAGCGTTTACACCTAGAAATTGATAAATGCTAAAATTCTGAGCTTGCTTTAGTTATTTATTCTTGTCTAAACTTTAGAAAATGTTCATGATTCAAATTAAACTTTTCCCAGAGAACTGATTGGTGGTTGGTTGGTTGCTGGTCTTTATTCTCTAGGAGGACCAAAATGATGGCCCTGTGTGTGTCCGCCTGTGGCTGAGGAGACCAATACGAGTACTCTACCAAAGTCTGGGCATGAATAGTCCACAGAACATTTGGAGTGGCGTGTCTCTAAATTTGTGCATCTCATGTTTCCTTTGAGCTACTGTGATTCTGTTTTGCTCATAGAGCATGATGCTTTCGCTGATGCTGGTAGCCATGCTGGGCAATACGGTGCCATTGTCTCCCATGTCGCACAATCAATTCCAAAGTTCTTCAGAGATACCTTGAGAGTGTCCTTGTGTCACTTCTCCTGAGCTCCACGTGAGCCCTTGCCTACTCTGTAAAATATTCCTTACGGCAAACATTCATTTGGCATTTAAACAATGCCAAGCCTATCAGAGTCATGCTCTCTGCAGTAGAGGATGAATCCCTGGCAGAGTCAGTAAGCATGCTGTTCTTGTCAACATCAGCATCCAAGTTATTGATCCTTGATCTAGAGCAGTAAGGGACTTCAGAAGCCTGGGGACAGCTAGGTGGTGTAGAAGATAAAGTATCTGGAGTCAGGAGGACCTGAGTTCAAATCCAGTTTCAGATACTTCTTAGCTGTGTAACCCCAGGAAAGAGACTTCATTCTGTTTGCTTCCATTTCCTCATCTGTCAAATGAGTTGGAGAAAGAAATGGCAAACATCAATTTTTTGATAAGAAAATAGATACCTAGGGAAGATAGGTACCTGTCCAGGTCACCCACATATTAAGAATCAGAAGTAGGATAAAAAAAAATTAAACATGCAGGACACAGCACAGATGCCTGGGGTTTTCCACTGGAGACTTCTTGCCAAATCAACATTGTGTCATCAAGGATTACTTTTTTGAGGGCAGCCATTCAACCATCTCCAGAGCCATCAGATTATATTACCCTCTCCTTTCCACATTTCTACTTTTTCTGCAAGAATAGCATGAGTTATTTTATGAAATATTTGGCTCAAATCTAGGTCAACTATCTCTGCATTTGATCAGTTCATTTAGTTATCACATCCAAAAAGAAAGAAAATTGTTCTGGTGTAAACTGGCTTTTTGTAATCACCACTTCCCTTTTGAGGGGGCCACTTGAAATGTCTTAGAATCTTCCTGAGAATTGAAATCATGCTCATAAGCCTGGAGTTTGGGGCTTGTTCCCTCCACCCTAGTTTTTCCTGAAAACTAGTTATTTGCCTTTCTCTAGCTTTGTTTTTCTTCATCTGTTTACCATAATTCTTCTAACATCACTGACAATGATTTAACAATCTTATTTGCCAGGTTTTTGATTATTGAAGGATGTAGTTCATTCAAACCAGATGACTTCAACTTGGTATTCTTTTATCATAATTGTTGATCAGTCATTTTCAATCTTGCCTGACTTTGAATAACTTCATTTGGGGTTTTCTTGACAAAGATACTAGAGTGATTTTCCATTTCCTTCTCAAGTCCATTTTACAGATGAGAAAATTAAGACCCACAGGGTAAAGTGACTTGTTTTGGGTCAACAGGTAGTTAGTAGTTGAGGCAAGATTTGAACTCAGGTCTTCCTGACTCAGGGACCCAGTACTCTATCCACTGCAGCATCACCTCATTGCCTCCTTATAATAATAGCTAGTAATTATAGAGCACCTTAAGATTTGCCAAGAATTATATTTTCTCTTTTGATCTTCACAACAAGTGAAGTGAATGTGTCATTGTTGTCCCCATTTGACAGATAAGGAACATGAAGCAGACAGAAGGAATTAATTTGCCCAGGATCACATGGCTAAATCTAGATTTGAATTTAGGATTTCTTGACTCTGGGTCTAGCACTTTATCCATTGAGCCACCCATCTGCTTACATGCCTGATGTAATTGATTTCTGAATAAAAGTGTTTCCAGAATAGTCCTCTACCTATGGAGTACTTTCTCTGGTATTCATCAGGAATTTGTTTGAAAATGCTAATTAAGGAGGCCGAATTGCTTTCTCTTGGCTTGCAGATCTCCTTTCTTGGATTTTTCTCCAGAAGGTAATATCCAGATTAAATGAAAAGAATATGGACTTTTGTTTTGAAACGCTTGTGTTGACAGGAGAACAAATCTATTCCAAAATATTACATTCTAAGTGTCTATGTTTATCATCAAAACATACATTTTAAAAGAATTTCAACATTTATAATAAATAATGTAAGCACCATTTAATTTTAATGATTTCTTTTTTATTGTGGTTATAATTTATTTTTGACTACAATATTTCACAATACTTACTGATATCTTACTTTTCATCACCTTCATTTGCATCTTTACACAAAAATCATCCCTGATAACAAAGAATAAAGAGATTAGGGGGAGCAGTTTTTAAAAAGCCAATTTAATGAACACATGATCCAAATCAAATGCTATTTACAATATTCCACGTCTTCTCTTAGGGGCCAAGCTTGAGGTACACAATGTTCCATCTATTTTGGTGCTTTTCCATTTCCATTATTGTAGTTATCCTTCTCTTATACTCTGGCTCCTGCTTACTTCAGTTTGTATCTGTTCATCTAAATTTTCTCATTCCTACCTGTGGAAGAGAGACAAAGTAGAGTAGTGGCTGGAGAGTTGCCCTTAAAGTCAGGAAGACCTGGATTCAAGCTTCTATCTTTTAAATACTCTAGGACTTCAGGCAGGTCTCTTACTTCCAGGGCTGCAGACAGCTCTCCAAGGCTAAAAGGTAGAAAGAAGGTACATTAGTAGAGGAAATTTCCTCTTGAAAGTCTAGTTCCCTCCCTGTTAGGTTCTTACTAAGTGCCCGGCTAGCTCAGTCGGTAGAGCATGAGACTCTTAATCTCAGGGTCATGGGTTCAAGCCCCACATTGGGCACCAATTTGTAATGTGCTGTTGTCTCTAGAAGCTGCCGATCGCCCTCTGGGAGGAGATCTGCTGTGTCAACTCAGATCTCTCGGACGCTCGTCCAGATGAAAAAACTCTTTTCCTCCAGAGCTGCCATCTTTTATCCTCCCAGAGAATGGGCGTGGGATAATGCAAGGGCTTCTGGGAAGAATTACTTCAACCAATGAACTTGCTCCTCCTAAGCATGCAAGCTCTTCCCCAGGAATTCACAAGCAAAACTCCCAGTAAAGGCCGGAATTAGAGAATTGTCAAGTACCCACTTAGCACTTAGTAAGAACCTAACACCTCCCTAACTATACTTTTCAGATTCATTGTTTCTGGTAATATCTTCATGTATCAGTTTGCTTCGACATTTCTCACAAGCTGGGCATCCACTTTGTTTCCAATTTTTTGACACCACAAAAAGTCTTGTAAGGATTTGGGACTATGTAGCACTTTAATTTTTATCTTTGACTTCTGTGGTATGTCTCATGATTAAAAGGATCTTAAAACCATGGGCATTTTTTAGTCATTTTCTTAACATAACCCGACATTTCCTTTCTAGAATGGCTGGGCCCCAATTCTTAGCTCTACTAAACCCGGCATTTTTGCCCTGGTCCCTTTGATTGTTTCTCATCATTCGCCATCTGTGCCAATTTGCTGAGTTGGGAAATGAAAACCTTAAAATTTTGATTTACATTTATTTTTTCTTATCTTTAGTGACCTAAAGCAATCTTTCATGTGATAGCACAAAACTTGTCATTCTTTTGGGTACTGTTTGTCTATATAGTCTGACAATTTATACACTGGGATGTATGACTCTTGACTTCATATATTGGATGTTTTCCTATATATCCTAGAAATCAGGTTCTTATTAGAGATATTTGATGCAACAAGTTCCTGTGTACAGCTGACAACTTTCTTTTTCATCCCAGTTTACATTGATTTTATTCATGCCAAAGATTTTTTTAAATTTTAAGCGGCTGAAGTAATGCGCTTTATCTTTTGTGATCATCCTTTTTCCCTATTCATAACTATAAAATGGCATTTTAAATTTTTTTCTGTTTTTTTTTTAATGTGACCTTTAATAAATAAGTTACTTGCCCATTTTTAGGCTATCAAGGGGTACAATAGGAGGCCTCAATTAGCCAGAAACTCTAGGGCAGGTCAGTGTATTTGGTTAACTGCTTTCCATCCATGTGGCTGCTAAACAGCTTTGGTTTTGGTTTAATGATTTAGTAAAAAGGCAACATTGAATGATAATATATATAGCCACTAAATTCTTCATGGTTATTAACACATAAAACTCTTCATTGGGATGCATTGACTTAGTGTAAAGAGAGTTCCTTTGTCTTAGAAAGAAATGCATCCTGAGCCAATTTAGTGAAGCAGATGTTAGGAAAACTCCTTAAAATGAAAATGGTTGATTCCAACAACAACAACAAAAAAAATCAAACCTTTAATGGAATCTTTAAATTGTTTTTCATTTTTGTCAAATATCTTATTTCTAGTAAAAAAAAAATAGGATTTAGCAATCATAGTTTTGCAAAGTATTTTTAAATTAGTTCATTTTATATAACAATTTTGTGAGTTAGGGGTTATGATAGCCATTTTACGAATGAGGAAACTGAGGCATAGAGGGTCACACAGCCTAAGGAGGAGGAGAATTTGAATTTGGATCTTTTTTACTTTAAATTGATGGTTCTATGAACTGAATCATCCAGTTGCCCCTAGGGAAAAAACGTCATTTGAAGGCTCACCTCTAAGTGGTACAATAGATTGGAACTAAGAACTCATTTCATATATTCAAATCCAGCCTCAGACACTAGTTATATGACCCTGGGCAAGTTACTTACCCTTGTTTGCATCAGTTCCTCATCTGTAAAAATAAAGTGGAGAAGGAAATTGAAGATCAATTAATTAAGATGCAAAGAGTAGCCTACAAACTGATGGAACTTGCCTCAGCACAGTGCCTGGCATACAGTCGGCACTTAATAAATGTTTATTGAATTTATCAAATTCTCTCTTTCAGCCTTTGTTACCTTATTGGATGGGGAGCAAGCCCAAAATGCCATCCAGACATTTCACCAATATTCTCTCCGTGGAAAAGAGATAACTGTACAGCTCCAGCCCACAGATGCTTTGCTCTGCATCACCAACCTGCCCCCTTCTTTTTACAATCGAAGAATTTGAGGAACTGGTTCGGACATTTGGCAACATCGAGAGGTGCTTTTTGGTGTACAATGAAACCCACAGGCCATTCCAAGGGCTATGGATTTGTGGAGTACATGAAAAAAGACTCTGCTGCAAAGGCGAGGTCAGAACTGTTGGGTAAACAATTAGGAGGATTCACTCTCTTTGCACAGTGGATGGATGTGAATCAGCTGGCCACCGATCTCATTCATTCTAAGTGCCTATGCATCGATAAACTCCCCAGGGACTTCACAGACTCCCAAGAGCTCTTGCAAATTTTCTCCTCTAGTCATAAGCCTGTATTTGCTCAGGTAGGTACCTTTCTGAGATCCTTGGTTTGAAAGCCGTCTCCAGTATGGAGAGAGACTTGGCCATCAATGGTAGACACACACAGTTCAATCTTTGGGAATAATAACACTTGTGATTTCAGACTTTTTTCTGCTCCTTCCTTAGGCTGTAGTTGAAGACACTTGCCTCTGTGGCATTTGAAAAGGGATTTCTTCTCCTATTATCCATGAGAGAAATTTGCCTTTTAAATAATTTAAATATGCCCTCAGCAAATCTATTTGAACAAAGTTTATCAATAAAGCTCTGGAGTAATGGAAATTGTTGATCCCATGGAAAAATTAAACCTCTGTTTGTCATGGGAGGTTTGATAAATAGCTAACTTGAAAAACTCGGAAAAATATTTTCTTATTTTTGTCAAATAACATAATTCTAGTAAATAAGTAAGAAATTTGCACTAGATATCCTTTCTGCTAGGATTTAAGAACACCCTCACCAAGCTATCTCAGGCTTCAAATTGATGGCCAAGCAATTAGTTCTTTTGGGATGTTTATTTTTTAATGTTACCCTATAGTAGTATTATAAGCATATGTAATTTCCTCAGTGTAGGCACTTGCCTGGAATATAACTTATTAGGTTACATTCCTAAATGCACCTTTAAGTGTTCTTGTGGTAAAAATTATTTAACCCACCTGAAGTTAAATTGATGATGATCCCCTTTTAATTTTCTTAGCCTGGTTCTAAGACAATATTACTAGTCCATAACTGATCACTTATTAGCATGGTAGGATCTACCCTGCACCCCACTGTCCTAACTTTGAGAACTGAGTTACCTGAATACTCCAGTGAAACATTGGAGTAAGACTGATAAAAGTTCATGACATAAAAATAAGAAATCGCAAAACATCCCCAAAGTAAATGCACTTTTGACTTAACAGACATCTATCTAACAAACATGTAATAAATATCCATATACAAGAATTCCTTCCTTCCTTCCTTCCTTCCTTCCTTCCTTCCTTCCTTCCTTCCTTCCTTCCTTCCTTCCTTCCTTCCTTCCTTCCTTCTTTCCTTCCTTCCTTCCTTCCTTCCTATCCTCTTTCCTTCCTTCCTTCCTTCTCATCCTCTTTCCTTCCCTCCTTCCTTCTCTCCTGCCTTCCTTCTTACTCTCCTTCCTTTCCTCCTTCTTTTCTTCCTTCCTTCCTTCCCTCCTTCCTTACTTTCTGCCTCCCCTCTTTCCTGCTTTCCTTTCTTCTTTCCTCCCTCCCTTCCTTCCTTGCTTTCTTTCTTCCTTCTTTCTTCCCCTTCCTCTCTCCTTCTACATCTGAACTTAAGTTATAGAGATCCAAATGACAATATTCCCTCTACCAATGAAGTCATCACCCACTCTGTGACTTATAGACAGCCCCCTGAGACACAAAAAAGTGCCCAGAGTCCAAAAGTAAATATGTGTCAAAGTGCATTTTGAACCAACATCTTAACTTCATCTCTCTTGTTGACTTGCCTTTGTTTCTCCTTGATTAGCACACAGTAGGTGCTTAATAAATGGTTGTTGATTGATTGATGCACACTACCATGCTATCTATGCAATGGATATACTAGAGATCACTTTAGAAGAAAAAAAAAAAAAAGAACAACAAGATTTATGACATCCTCTTCCTTTCCATGACATCAATTTTAGCAATACAGAAGCACAAGGGCATCTGAGCCCTTCTTCAGCATGGGGAATAAGGATTCATTCTTATCAGATTAAAATGACATTTTGAGACATTTAACAAAATAATTAAAAATATAATAGAACCTAGGTAATGTTAATATGTTGTCAATTGTGCAACCCACAGATCTTTATGTACATTTAATGACTCCCCGTTTCTATTTGAATTTGACACCCTGGTTTATAGAATCATTTCCTCATCACTGGAAGTAGGCACAGCTAGATGGTATGGTAGATGGAGCCCCCGCCCTGCAGGAGGCCCTGAGTTCAAATCCATTGTCAGACATTTGACACTAATTGTGTGACCCTAGGCAAGTCATCCTACCCTGATTATCTTACACAAAAAAAAAAGAAAAAAAAATAAAGTTGATTTACTATATTTTTGAGTATTGATAGTCTGATAGGCACTTTTAAGAAGGGAAGTGGGGCATCTAGGTGGCGCAGTGAATAGAGCGTCAGCCCTGAAGTCAGGGGGGACTTGAGTTCAAATGTAGCCTCAGACACTTAACACTTCCTAGCTGTGTGACTCTGGGTAACTTAACCCCAATTGCCTCAGGGAAAAAAAAAAGAATAGAAGTAGCCCAACTAAACTTCTTAAGACTGATGTGCAATTCTTGAAATGAAAGTAAAGAAAAACAACCCTGCACTAGTCATTATTTGGACGCTATGATTATGCTTTTGGAAAGACCTAAAATGGTATTACAACATAGACACATGTGAATGATGAAGGTGATGATAGAGATAACTAGCGTTTATAGGATATTTTATAAACACTTTACACATGTTATCTTGTTTAATTTCCCCGGCAGTCCTGTGAGATAAATGCTCTCATTATCCCCACTTCACAAATGAGAAAACTGAAGCCGAGAGAGCTTGACTTGTCCAGGACCAGCCAGTTGGCAGTTATCTCAGGCAGGATTCAAATTCAGGTCTTGCTCCCTCCAAATCCAGACCTTCCCTGAGAGACCAACTGGCTGCCTATGGGTATTTTTCCCTACTGCACAGCCTTAGAGGTGAAAGGAGCCTCATTAGCCATCTAGTCATACCTGGAAAAATCCCTTCTAGCACATAGAGAATCAGTGGTGATCTAGTCTTTCTCTCAAATGAAATTATATTTGAAAAGTGCTTAGCATGGTTCCTGTCACTAGATAGCATTTAATTTGTTTCCTTCCCCCTGCCCTGTGCTTATACACCTCTAATGATGGTGGAAGTCCCTACTCCCCAAAGCAGACCCTAAATAGTCATTAGGAAGGACATTTTCTTTTCTACAGATGTATATTTTCTTCTGCATCTTCCATCTCTTGTTCTCCATGAAAATCTCCCACATCTACTCAGCCCAAACAATTCTTATGCATGTTTTTGTTTTTTTTTTTCAAGGATGTCAGAAATCCAGACCAATATGGTGGGGGCCTTTTTGGTGTTTTTGTGTCCTTGAGGCACCCGTTTGTCACTCTACTCTCCCATTCTCCAGAGGGTATCTCCCCTTCTGGTCACATATAGTCTTTAGAGCAAGTTACAGGTACCCCATTACCCACAATGACTTGCTTAGCCGATCAGCCTCATAACCTACAATCAGTGGTCCTTGAAAAATGTAAAAATATCTTTCAGACTAGATGTATTTTATAAACAAATATTTCCAAGCTGTTCTGAGTTACCTCTTTGCAAATGAAATGTGTGTTCCATCAGTTGGCACAGGATGAAGGGAACTATGCAGGCGGGTTTGCAGTAGTTGAATACGACACTGCAGAACACGCTGAGGAGGTTCAGCAGGTGGCTGACGGGATGACCATCAAAGGAAATGAAGTCCAGGTGTCCTTCTGCGCCCCTGGAACATCTGGACGAAGTACTTTAGCAGCGCTGATCGCCGCACAAAGAATGGTAAGGAATGCTGCATTTGAAAATCCGGAGAAGTTCTCGGAAATGAAACAGTTGCTTCATGTAGATCCCAATGTCGCTCATTGGATGCCTGTCTCAGTTCTCTTTATCCAAGACCAGTGAGGATTGTGTTTTCTTATTCATTCATTTTATTGATTGAACAACAACAATAGTAATAGTTAGAGAACATCTTAATTATACAGCACTTTAAAGTTTGTAGAGGACTTTACATATGTTATAAACAATACTAAGAAGTAGATACTATTATTATCTCATATTATATATAGATGGAAATAAATATATGTAGAAGATAGATAGATAGATGATAGATAGATAGATAGATAGATAGATAGATAGATAGATAGATAGATAGATATCTTCTACATATATTTCCATCTATAGAGATGGAAACTGAATCTGGGAAAAATTAAATGGCTAGGAATCATCTAAGGATCATATGGCTAGGAAGCATCTAAGGCAGTATTCTAGCTCAGATCTTCTTAGTCCAAGTCGAGGACTATCCACTATGACAAACTGCCCCTCCAATTTGCTTTCTGTCACAAGCTTTGGAAGAAGTGCTTTTAGCAGGGAAAATAAGTAATTGACTAACAGTTCCCTACATCAAACCAGAAACCATTGCAGTGGAAGGAAGATATCGGTTCCTTATGTATTTGCAGTTTCCCGTCCCTTCCTGGCAGAATTCTGGAACACATGATGAAGGGGATAGTTTGTGAACATTTAGAAAGGGGAGTGATTATCAGAGAGAGCTGGGGTGCCTTCAGCAAGGGCAAGTCTCACCAGACTAACAGGTCCTTCAATATCGGTCAGGGAAAATGTTAGTTCTTTCAGCAAGGCAATTGACAGTTTCTCCTGGATTGCTCAGAGTTAAAATGGAGCTGTACAGAAAAATGTATTTGGATGTCCCTGAATGAACAGACCCAGAGAGAGGCCATTCATGGGTCATTGTCCATCTGGAGTCCAGACCTTATCACAACCAGAATAATTACGGTGTTTTGTTCAAGACCATTCGGGTCAGAAAAGGCATTTGTAATGTCCAGAGAAGGGCAGCTGGGAGTATGAATTTGTGCAATATGAAGGTCTAATAATAGAATTAAGTATGTTTAATCCGAAGAAGATAAGGCTTGGGAGCAAGAGAGGCCATGATAGTTGTCTTCAGTTACATGAAAAGATGTCCTGTGGAAGAGAGATGAGACTTCTGCCACTTGGCGCCATAGGCCGGCTCTGGGAGCAGTGGGTGAATGCTGTAAAGAGGTCCCTAGCCATCCAGAAGTCCCTAGAAAAGTGTTCTGGGTTCCCCCTCTGTAGCTGTCTTCAAGTAGAGTCCACATGACTTTTGCCCTCATTGGGGGAACTTAGTGAGAATCCTTGCTCAGAAACAATGTGAACTAGATGCCCCCCAAGGTACTTCCCTCTTTACACTGAGCTGCTGAAATTCTGTGACCCCAGACTTATTATCACTGGGGGATTCTTTCATGTCCAGGAAATCTGTTTCTAATCTATCATTCTGATTTCTTTTATACCTCTGTCATTTTTAACATGAGTTAAAATGAGTTTTATGATGAGAGGATCCATTAAATTGGTAATACCACAAAAGTTTTATACTTGATTTATCTTGTGATGGTCTTGAAATGTTTTTTAGTCCCATAGGACTATAGTTCAAAAATATTGTTACCTTTAAAATGAGTTTGAATTTTATAGCCATTGATTGCTATAAATAAGCCTCTTTTGAATGTAAATATGGAAGATTTAATTTGTAAATTTAGACATATGATTATTCTCCAAATGAGGATTAAACAAATGATGTCTTTTGCATTTGTCTTGGTTCTAATGTTGCTTCTTTCTGTATTCGTTTAAGATGCGCAATAATCGAAAGGGTTTACTTCCAGAGCCAAATCCAGTTCAGATTATGAAGAGTTTAAACAACCCCGCCATGTTGCAGGTTTTGCTGCAACCACAGTTACATGGACACGCTGGTAAGCAGGTGGACGTAGCTGTTAAAAATATCTTGTTTTCCAAATTTGGAAATAATGTTAACTTTGGTACTCTGATGAGAAAAACATTTGTAAGCCTCTGTTTAAAATACCATTAAAATAAGTAAACGTTAGAAATCGCTAAGTATTGAAGAAACGCACAGAATCTCAAAATTCTGGGTTGGAAGGGACTTCAGTGGCCATCCACTTCAATTCTTACACATTGAAAAATCTTCTCTACAAAATACTCAACAAGGAGTCTTTCCTCCTGTGCTTGTAGACCACCCTTGAAAAGGAACCCACCCTCCCCATGCCCTCTCCTGGCACCTCATTTCATTTTTGGACCCTTCCAATTATTAAGGGTATCGCCACACCTTTAGGTACCATGGGGACTCGATTTCCATGGCGAGGGTGGAGAATCGAAGGCTCTCGTGGGCGATGGTAGAAGGGGGGTCATCACAGGATCCATTAGCGCTAAGCTAGTGATAAAGAACTGCGACGGGTTTTCGTAGGGCAGAATCGACCTGTGACTTGATGAAAGTAGTTAGCTTGTTGAAGGCCCAGGGGCCGAAGGAGAGAAGCAGCAAAACACCTACAAGGGGCCCTAAAAGACTGGCTTCACTCTGAAGCCTAAATCTTTGTAATGTCTGGCCATCAATTCTCCCTTGGGACGGAGCAGAGGAAACCTAATCCCTTTTCCTTTCAATACTCTTAAGATCCTGCCCTCCCCAAGTCTTCTCTTCACCAGGCTAAACATCCTCCCAGCTCCTTCCACTGGTTCTCATGTGGCAGAAACTCTAGACCCTTCCCCATCCTGTCTCTTCTGGATCTGGCCCCGTGTGCCTTCGGTCCCTCCTTACCCGCACAGTCTTTCCGAGACCGCGACATCAGCTCCTCGGGCTCCTTACGCTACACTTCATCCAATAAATTACGAGTCTCTCTCCCAATAGTCTAAGATTATATTGTCTTTTTTGCTAGCTATCTGTAGCACTTTTTGCTCCTTTACTACAAATGGCGACTCAGGTGGATACATGGGTATGCACATAGATATATAGATTTAAAACATAGAGACAGATTTAGCATTATTAAATGTATACCATATTCCAGGCTAATCACCGGAGATACAAATACAAGGAAGCGAGACATAGCCTTCCCTTAAGAAACTTACATTCTAATGAAAGAAGAGAACCCAAAGGGGAGCAGGTCTGTGGGGAATGGCAGGAATGGGGAAGAAAGGAGGTCAGTGACTTTGTTAAAGACCCAGATTTCTCTTAAAAACCCAGATTTTTTTCAGATGATCTGTTGTCGTCAGAACTGCTCCATCTTATTTATAAAGCTGGGTTTTGGACCCCAATTGTAAGATTTTACAGTTGTCAAATTGCAACTTCTTGGATGAAGTGAAGTATTCTAATCTATCGAGATCTCTTTGGACTCAGTTGTGCAGAGTGTTGTGAGCTCTCCCACCCAAGCCCACCCAGCTTTGGGTCATCTGTGTATCTGTTCTATTCACTGTCAGCATCTGGTGGTAAACTCCCCAAATACCCCATGTCCAGATCCCCTGGGCCCTACACTGTTTCTAAGATGATCCCAGGACCTTTTACGACTATCCCTTGGATATGTCCATTCATAAAGTTCTAATCAGCCTAATTGTATGATCATTCAACCTATATCTTTCTTCCCAACCAGAAGTTTTCATTGAAGTGTTTGCTAAAACTTAAATAAACTCTAGCATCCCCATATCTACCCGCTTAACAATGCCATTAACAAAGAAAATGAGGTTAGTCTGGATTTAATATTCACAATGAAGCCTTGGCGGATTTTCCCAGTCATCGCCTCCTTTTCTAAGTGACTGCTGACTGTCCTTTTAGGAATAGGGTCTAGTTTGGGGCTAAGAATTGAAGTCAAGCTCACTGACTTTAAATCTGACTGTCCTTTTAGGATAGGATCTAGTTTAGGGCTAAGAATTGAAGTCAAGCTCACTGACCTTAAATCTGACTGTCCTTTTAAGGATAGGATCTAGTTTAGGGCTAAGAATTGAAGTCAAGCTCACTGACCTTAAGTCTGCAGCCTGCCTTCTCCTCCTCTTTCTGATCCTTAAGGGATTTTGTGCTTTTCCAGCTCTTTCATACCTCCTGGTCTCTATTCTCTTAACGACTCAGCCATCACACCTGCCACTGCTTTTGATCTGGAGCACAATTTTGCTTTCCCATCTCCTTCTTTTGGGGAGAGGGGAATAGGTATCAGTGCTTTCACCCACATCTCCCCCAGAACCAGACTTCCATGAAGCTTCCTGGCCATCCCTAGGCTTTGCAGCCAATCCTCTGACATCCCATCTGATTCCCAATTCTGCCCCCCCCCCATGTTTATGTTGTCTTCCCCTATTAGAATGGAAGCTCCTCGAGAGCAGGGGCTATCTATTTCATTTTTGTATTTGCATTCTCCAGTGATTGATACAGTCCTTTTAATTCATTCATTCATTCACTCGTTCATTATTTTTGTTCCATTCCTTCCGTTCCCAAGATCATTCTCATTGCCAAAGAAAATCAGAATGTAATAGCCATTAGCTATCACTGCCCTGTGTATAATCTTTGATCTTCTTTGATCTTTCCCTTTTCTTCCTATTGCTATTTTCTTCACTGATTTCTGCTCATTTTGACCTTTAACACGCAGCATTCTTCTTATAGGACCAAACCACACATTCATAGTTATCCTTTTTCCCCTCCCTTGCTTCCATCTTTTTACATGAATCTTTTTTTGTTTTTTTAAACGAGTTGGTTTTCTCTGCCCAACAGATGGGCGAGACTCTACCATGATGCTTTGGAGGGATCCTAACTGGGGTGCACTTCCTACAGTGTGGAGGCGGAATACTTTTTTGCGTTCAATAAGTATCAAACCATAAAGATAATTCTTGCAGTTGATATATGTTTAGCCAGCTGATAATGATTAACAGCAGAATGTTACTCATTTACTTTCACAGAGGTCAGAAGCTGGCTACGCCTTCTCTTTGTGAACTTGCAGATCTGCTTCCTCTTTCATTGTCATCAAAAGGCATTCTGTCCCCATCAAAGCGGCGATGCTGTCTAACAACATTAGTCAGTCTTTACTAAGTGCAGCTTTGTCTTCATGTGGGGCCAGCAGGCAGCGAAGGAACTATTTGTTCTCAGAGTTTGTGAGTGAGGTCAGTTGTCTGGAACAGGGAACGCACTTTCCTCTCCGGCCGTTGTTATAAATAGTGGGGGCCGAAGTTCCCGATCTGACTCTCAAAAACCTCTTTAACCCCTTTGGCAGCACAAGTAAAATCTGTGCCCCTGATGCTCTTGAAGCAAGCCTCCAAGGGCAGGAGTGTTCCTGGAGGAAATACACGTATACACCGCTCCCTCCACTGCAGCCCCTCAGCTACTCCGCTAGGTGGGGAGTGGATCTGGAGCTCTTTTTAGCCTTTGGCCTCTAGGGGAAAGATCGCAGGCTTGGGAATTTTGAAAAACACAATTTTACATCATCAGGGTTAAAGAAAAAAAATGCAAGGTAGACCAGGATTGGGGACTCTAGAGGATTATGGGTAAAGAGACAGTTCTTGGGGCTGTGGCCATGGTTGTGTATAGAAACAAGGTAATTTTCAGGTACCGAGACGTTCACAAATTTGAATTTGTAACTTGGGAATGTTCTCTATTTTTGAATGCTGATGAGCACACAGTAAGTACATCACACTACATTTGCTGCGTTAGATTGAATCAAGTTCAGAGCTTTGGGAGGGGAAGTGGGATCCTGTGATCCTCAGAATTGAAAGGAGCCTCAAAAGTCACCATAGATGGGGGGCAGCTAGGTGGCGCAGTGGATAGAGCACCAGCCTTGAATGCAGGAGGACCCGAGTTCAAATCTGGTCTCAGACACGTAACACTTCCTAGCTGTGTGACCCTGGGCAAGTCACTTAACCCCAGCCTCAGGAAAAAAAAAAAGTCACCATAGATTCAGACCAGGAGGGGTATTAGAAGTCATTGCATCCAAATCAGTTAGTTTACATTTGAGACAGCTTGAGGTCCAGAGAGATTGGGCCTAGGCTTGAGCCCTCCCAGCCACTGTGTGTCTGAGGCTGGATGTGAATTCAGGTTTTCCTAACTCCAGGCCTGGCGCTCCATCCCCTGCACCACCCTGCTGCCCCATGCTTCACATGGTTGGTACTTTTAATGCTAAGCAAACCAAATTCTGTTCACGTTCCACTTACTGTGGAACGTGTCCTTCCATGTACCTTCCATGTACCTTCCATCCATGTCCTTCCATGTACCTGCTCTGTGACTTGGGGGGACGTTCCTTTCCTCTTCTGTAAGTCAGGAGAGTTGGACTAGCTCTTTCCAACTCTCACAGTCTAACTGGAGAAAGGAAGTTGAAAGAAGAAAAGAAAAGAAAACATTCCACCATCAGGGTGACCTTTGGAAAGGTATCTGACTTCTGTATCTCAGTTTCCTTATTTGTAAAAGGAAGAGCGTGGACTCTTCTCCAAAGTCCCACTTCTGAATTATGAGGGTGTGCCCATTCTTTGCCCACTTGTCACTCCAATGACCCTTTTTGTTTTACAAACATTTTAGCATTTCATGAAGCTGAAATTTGCCATTTTCTTCCAGCAGTTCTTGGAGCTCCTCCCAGTTTATCCCATCTGGTGAACCCCTCCATCACCCCTGCATTTTTGCAGCTGAATAAAATACACCAGGTATGGTCCAGACCTGTGATCCCTTGGCCTAGGGATTCCTGGGCATTTCCTCTCCTCTCACCTGCCTTCTGACCAAGTCTGGGTAAGGTGGGGGCCCTGGAAGGGTGGAGTGGCACTCCACCAGAGTGTGATCGAGGCCTGACGTCAGGTCTTCCTAGTTCCAGCTTTCTCCTTCATATTCTTGCTCGCCACACCAAGTGTCTCAGAACTAAAGCGTATTTTAAGAAGTTTTTATTTGTCACCTCCCTAGTCATGAACAAAGGACAAAAACAACAATTTGCCATTAACTGCTAAAGTTCTCGGGAATTTTCAATTATACAATATTCAAAAATAAAATTATTTTTCTAAGATATATGACTTGGAAAAATATAATTTGGTTAATGACGTACTTCTTGATTGCTAGAAAGTCTGAAACAGCCTAGTCTTCAGCTTGTTGCTCATGCTTTGGCTCTGAGAAAGTAGGGAGGCAGGACAGCCAATTCTAAATGCTGCTTGTTTCCAGAGAGACTTTTACTCCAAATACATTATTGTTCCACAGCATCAAAAAGTATGATCATGTGCACACATTCTTAGAATTGGAGCAGTTGAAGAAGCAAAAATAATCCTAACTTGCAAAGCCGTACCCACATCTATTACCTTTATTCCTGAGAAGAACAGAATTTATACTCAAGTATGGCTACACAGCACACTGAAGCCTTTCGTTCCTGAGTAGTCTCAAGATCTCCCCATCAGCCACATCAGCCAGGTTAGAGCGTTCCTGTACCTCCTCTGAGTCATTTTGAGAAAGATTAGAACTTCAGTCCTCGGTTAAAGCTGAAGTTAAGCTGGAATTTCAATTAGGAGGCCAGTGGAAAAGTGATCAATCCCAGAGTGCCTCTCTACAGGACAGAAGGACTTGGGATTTTCTGTATTTAGCTGACGAAAGATCACTTTTTAGATAAATCCCAACATCACAGTCTTAGAGACTGGGCTAATAATTTCACTATGATGGGGAAGTCCTGAGTGAAGAAATTCCCTCTTCTGATGCAAGGTGGCCCTTCCTCTGTAACTTGTATTTTTAGAAAGATGCCTAAAACCTTCAGAGCTTAAGTGACTTGCTTAGGGTCTCTTAGTCTAATAAGTCTGAAATTGGATTTGAACTCAGTTCTTGACTCCAGACTCTATTCACTGGGAAACCCATTTATATTTTTACATTATTTTGCCTTTTTTTAAATTTTAAAAAATCATGTCTATTCAGTCAATCAATCGCTATGTATTTATTAAGCACCATTTGTGTGCCATACATTATGCTAAACACACCTTGAAATGTGTAGCCATGGCTCTGATGGTCCATGATTGCTCTAATCACTTATAGCTTTGGGGATGTTGATCAGCCAAGCTGGGAAAAAAAACCCAACCAACCCAGAGCTGGTTCTCATGCTAATAAATAAGGAAGCTCACATCTGAGTTCTAAGGTTCTTCATGCCTTTAAGAATATGGTGAACATTTTAATAATTGGAAAACTTTTGGGAAAATGCTCTCCGAATATTGGAGATGAGACATTTTAATTAGCCCCTAATATCTTTCCCATGAAATACTTCTTTGTATTTAATACAAGTAAATACAAACTTCATTTTATACAAATACAATTGCTTTTGTATTACAAATATCGCTGTTGTTTAATGCCGTTCACAAGATGATACGGCTTTTGATTGCCTAAATTCGGTTAGAACACAGAGCGATCCTATAGGATCACAAATCTGGAGGGACCCTAGTGCAGCCCTTTCATGAAAAGTTGTGATATATCCAAGAGTCCCACAGGTAGTGAGTTTTCCTCAAGTATTCTATTTTCTATGTGGGTAACATTTGGCACAGTGTGAGCCTCCCCTCCCCCAGAGTCATTGTGTTTACTTATCACACTTCCATGACCATTTGTCCCTTAGAACTGGAAGTCGGGGGCATCGGTAATAGCACTGGTTTTTGTGTGTGGAGCCATTCTCCGGCCTTCCCTCGTGCATCTTGTATTTTGGAAATGGAAATAAATTGTATTTTGGAAATGGACATAAGTACAATAATAATGATAAAGGATATAAAGATTTGGACATTTTGAGGAAAGTGTACTTTTATGTAAAATATGCACCGACCTGAAAAAGAACGGCATTAGGATGCAGTGGGAGTCGTACGACTCCGTTATTTCAGTTTCTTGGTGAGCATCACGTGTTGTGAGCGAATGTTTTTGTTATTAACTTTTCCCCATCATTTTTTAGCAGAATTCAGTTATGAGCAATACCTCTCGTTTATTGCTTCAGAATCTTTCTTATTTACAACTGGCCCAGCAGCAGCTGATGAAGATAGAGAATATTCATACAAACAGCGTAAGTGTAAGACTTAATTAAACCGTTCTGTTGAATGGACTTTGCCCTTTTTGCTCCTCAGTAGAGTTTACAAACAGGGCTGCAGCAGAGGCTGCCCAGAGGCCCAAAGCTACTGCTCATTGTGGGAGCCTGTTCTGTTTCTACCCTGGGCTCCCCTTTCCACTCCTCCTCCACTCCACCCCCCAGGATCCATATAACGGCACTCTCCTCCAAACTCCCAAACTCAAGTGATCCACCATCTGTGGCCTTCCCTGTAGCAAGAATTCCAGACGTATTAACCGCCCCCCCTTCCCAGCCCAGTGTGGTTCTATTTTTACCTAATTTAAAATTGCTGTGAGGAGGAGGAGAAGTACTTAAACAATTTCTCTTTTTTATAGAAACCTGGATTACTGGGTGAAGCCCCTGCCATGGTCCTTCAGACGGCACTAGGAGCTGGGCCGGCAGCATCACTCAAGTCAGAGTTGGGGCCCCGGGGAGAAGAACATAAAAGTAAATGACGTCTCTTTCCATACCTTTGTTTTTCCTGAAAAGCCAGGTGGGAGATTTAAAAAGTGACCCTCAGCTTCTTTTTCTTTAAGTGAGCTGGGAGTACAGTGGTAAACAGCCAGGAAACTTGAAATCAAATCCTCACAACCACGGGCAGGTTAACTTCTGCATGCCTCAGTTTCCTTGCCTGTAACATGGGGAATGATCTTTTCACCTACATCATAGACTTATTGTGAGGCTCAAATGAAATGTTATATGGGCTGTTCTGTAAAGTTTAAGAAGTTCTGAAAATGCCCTCTGATTATCTGGTTTTAGAGGAACACCAAACCGTAAAATTCTTTATGTTAAAAATATTATTAAGTTTCATCTTGAGGCAGGGGGTTGATTACAGAGGTATTGGGGTTTTTGAGGGTACTTATTTTCATGACAGGCAGTGTGATGATGCCTCAAAGTCACATTCTGGCTGTTAGTCACTGACAGCTGTACCAACTGTCGACTGCAGAATCTGTATTGATCAAGGACTCTCCCCACTGGGAGCTCCCTGACACCCGTGGAACCAAAGATTCATAATCACAACCTTTCCAGCTTATTTTGATGGCCAATTTTGAGACCCCTAAGGTCATCCCCATGACATAATGAGACATCAGAAGAGTAGGGATTGCCCTGTCCCTGCTGGATGACCTCCCTTTGGATGTCCCGTCAATATCTTAAACTGATCGAGATTCAAATGGAACCTTGTTCTCTTTCCCCCAGACTTCCCCCTCTTCTCAATCTCCCTCTTTCTTCATATCATTGGGTTCATAACCTCAAAGACAAATCTCATTTAATTCTCCTGAACTTCCTCCTTTCCATACAGAAACTCCCCATGCCTGTGTGCCTTTGCATAGACTGTCCCTTTGCAATTTCTCCTCTCTTCCGCCTCTTGGAATCCCTAGCTTTGTCTCTCCTTGGACGCCACTTTCTGTGCGATCCTCGGGATCCTCTTAGTTGGGACTGCCCTTCCCTGCCAAAAAGACTTTACTCATATGAGTGATGTGATTGATTTTTGCAAGTTCCTTTCAACAACAACAACAACAGCAATGAACTGAAACAACAACCACCACAACATCAAAAATACAAACCAGTGCAGCCCTTTATGATTGACAAAGTGCTTTGGAAAGTTCTCATTTGATCCTCATGATAGCTCTGGGAAGTAGGTGCTGGTATTATCCCTGTTACACCGGAGGAAACTGAGCCAGAAAGAGGTTAAATTACCCAGCACTGCACAGCTAGCAAGAGTCTAGGGTTAGGTTTGAACACAGAGCTAGTTTAGACCATCTAGGACTGTCTCAGGTCTGGAACCTCCCAGTGAGTAGCCTTCCACATCTGCTGAGATCACAGAGATGGCAGCCCAGCATCTAGGTATTTGCCTGGTATTCCTCAAGCACCCCTTATGTTCTCTTTCTCTCTCTAGTTTATTTACTAAAGTTTCCCCAGTAGAGGTCTAAGATTGGTTCATTCTTGTGTACTTAGCAGAATACTTAGTACACAGTGGGTATTTAATAAATATTTAAGAATGGATAGGAAATAGATGGAAGGAAAGAAGGAGGGAAGGAAGAAGGAAGGAAGAGAAAAGGAGGGAGGAAGTGAGAAAGGATGAAAAGGGAAAGAAGAGAAGGAGGGAAGGGGAAAAGAATAAAAAGAAGGAAGAGAGGAAGGAAGGGAAAGAAGGAGGAAGGAAGAGAAAAAAGAAGAAAGAGAAAGGAAGGAGGGAGGAAAGGAAAGAAAGTGACTCTTCTATAATATAAGCACAAGATGAATTTGAAGGGCTTCTATCATAAGTTAATAGCACTCAAAATCCTCCATTTGCTAAATATTTCTTGTAAAAGGCTGTCTGTTTTTCATTGATTTTTTTTCTCTCCTAATCCAACCGTACCCTTGACCTTCACTGCAGCAGGAGCAGGGATCTTGCCATTCCTTACAAATCAGCATGTGGTTGGCCAAGGTGGGCCGGGGCCAAGTACTTCTCAGGACAAACCATCGGCCACGTTGGGATCCACAGAAGGAACCGTCTCAGGACCTCAGACTTATCTTCCGGGCTTTACAAATCCTGCTGCTGGAACTCTGGGGATGGGTCAGCCCAGGCCACAGAATCAGCCCCAAAGCACCGAAGCAAGTTCAGGGGTAAGAAAATGGGGGGCAGCTGAAGAGATGGAAAAATTAGTTTTCCTCTTAATTATATTACATGAAATTAGTAAGAGTACATTACCTTTAGTTTAATGTGGATTGACTTATTAAAATTTCTTTATAATTATTTTGAATTTCAAAAGAAAATAATAATGCATTTGTTATGAAAAGGAGAAGCACCAAATACATAATTATATTAAACCGTATCTACAAGAATATTAATAATAATAGTAGCTATTATTTCTATCACAAGTTATCATTTCCAGAGAACATTAGCTAAATTACCTTATTTGTGAAGGTGCCATTATTATTTCCATTTTACAAATGAGGAAACTGAAACTATCAATTGCTTGTTTACTATTCATTTACTTTTCTTACGGAAATGATCTTCCATACATACACACACACACACACACACACACACACACACACACACACACATATATAGACTTTCCCTTTTGGAATGTTAGCTTCATCAGGGGAGAAATTATCTTGCATTTTAGATTTGTAACACTTAGTATAGCAGGGTGCCTAACTAAGGACTTATTTTTTTTCTTTTTTTCTTTTTTCTTTTTAATTAAGTGTCATATCTAGGGAAACAGGGCTACCAAGTGTCTGAAGAAAGATTCAGTCTCTGGTCTTCCTGATCATGAGCTCTGTCCTCCATCCCTTGCCCCATGTCAAAAGGTCGCAGGACTCAGCTGCTTCCTGTGGAAGTGAAGAGATAGAACACATAAGGGCCACAAAGTCTGGGACTATAGGGGGTTTGTTGGGAATCAGAGAGGGTTCCAAGGAGCACAAAGAAATTGCCCAAAAGATAGGCAAAAAAGGGTGGTGAGAAGGGCCTAGGTTGGCTAGGATGATGAATGTACATTTGGGGACAGTAAGGTCTGATTACCCCCAGGGCCAAAAGACTCTATGATCAAACTTGAGGAATCGGTATGATGGGAGCTAGGTTGGGCTGCCATGTTTTTTTGGTCAGGGCTTAAGGAATAGAGGCCCAACAGAGGTCACGTATCTCAGTGTTTAAGATATAATTGGGCATTCCAGTGTTTGTAGTGCCCCTATACAAAACCTCCCCCAAATTGGTTTTTGGCTCAGTGATAAAGCCTTGAACCCTCTGGGTAGAAAAAGGCCTATATTAATGTACTGTTGTTTTTGGTCCCAACTTGGGTCTTCTCAGTGTGGAGATTCTCTCCTCTGAGACACCTCAAGGATTCATCTTTAGCTTAGAGCCTTATCCCACTAAGAGATGAAATAACTTGCCTCATTCTTGCTAGATCAAAGGAGTGAACTCAGGTGTTCCTGACTCCATGCCATCCCTCTCTCCTCTGTCCCATAAGGTCTCTCTTAGATGGTTTCAATAAAAAGCTAGAGTCCAAATCAAGGGAGCCAGCAGTCCCCCCACATGCTTTCCCAGTTAGTTCAGAGTAGGCCTGTTTCCTGGTTCACATTGAAGAGGGACATGGTTAAGCGAGGCTTCAATGAGCTGAGGATGAACAAGATCAGAAGGAACTCTTCAAACTCAGTCATATAAAGAATTGCTCCAGAAGGCAACTTGCCGAGAGATCGCTTGGACTAAAAAAAAATGATGGTGGATTTCAGATATTTAAAGGAATAGCATGAGAAAAAGGGCCATTAACTCCAAAGGACTAAATTAGGGCCAGCACATAGACATTACAGGAAGGCGGATTCAAATCAGTATGTAAAAGAGCATTGTAATGACCATATTATTCATTGGAACAATTTGTCTTGAGTGGGTAGTGAGAGACAGCTCACTAGAAGTATTCGAGCCGAGTTTGGGGTTCCAGGCAAATTCTACTTCTTCTCTTTCTGTTTCTGTGACCCCAAGCAGGCTTGTTCTCTTACTGGGTCTCTAAAGCATCCTCATAAATAAATAACTTTTTTTTTTTTAATAGACTGTCTCTAAGAATCAGACTTCACTTTTGGGGGAACCACCGAAAGAAATCCGGCTGAGCACCAATCCATACTTGAACTTGGCGAGTGTATTGCCTGGGGTCTGTTTGCCAGGTAAGGAGAGAAGCTCTCTGGTTTGGCCTGTTTACGGTCCTTTGCAACATCGTCGGAAAGCTGTCTGGGCCATTCCCCATCCCCAGCGCTTCCTGTTCCCTGCACGTGGGCCAGCCAGAGCTTTAAGCACAGGTAGAATGTCTGTTTTTGTCATCAAAAGCATTTACTATTTGGAGCCATTACAAAAGCTCTGACCCCGGCGATGTAGGTCTTCCGACAAAAATCTTCTCAGCTCTCCAATAGAATTTTCCTTTGGAGGGAAAATATTTTTCATGTTATAAACATTTGCAGCCAAGATTCTCCAGTGTATCCTGCAACAGTGTGGTGGAAGATTAATGCCAGAGGGAAAATATGATGACCTTCTCCCCTCAGTTCCTATAAATATATAATAACACTACATTTAGCTGGACATCTGACTTATTTCAACCTCAGTTGGACAGATCAGAGCAGAAATGAGGCCAGCAGAGGGGGAGGATTAGGAATTAGCCTTGTCTGCTAAAGTAGTTGTCTCAAAAGCTCTTGCATGGTTTTTCCACCACAGAAGCCTGGGGTCCTTTATCAGTAATTTATTAACTCTACTTTAACATACAGTTTTAACATATTGGTCATCCGAGTTCTCCAACTTTAGCAAACAAACAAACAAACAAACAAAAAAAGGTTTGTCGGTGTACCAGTGACAGACCAAAATGACAGCTGAAGGAAGAGAGTTAATAAAAACCTTCTTGTGCTGTGGGGTGTACAATAGCTTATGATTTTAAGTCAGGAAAAAGGTAAATTATGTTTATGCGATCGGGGTAATTTATAGAAGAATTTCATTTTGAAATGGTGGAAATTTAAAATTTGAAACATACAGACTTGAGGTGTTACATTTCAATAGGGTTCCATTATTAGATAGTGCTAAATAAAGCCAGTTCTTCTATACTATAGGAAACAGAAGCAGATGCCATCTTGAGTTGTTTAAGGAGCCTTTCAGGAATAAAGAAGGGACAATCTCTTTGTCTTCTGCCCTGGTCAGACTTCATGAGTCCAAATCTGGACACAGAAGGGACACTGAGAAGTTGAGTAGGGCTTGAGGGATCTCCAAGATGATGAAGGGTTTGGGGTCCATATGAATCAGGCCAGGAACAGGAGGACAGAGGGTCACCGAAGATATGATGTCACATGGACTAGAGATTGGTATATTGCAGGGTGAGGAATCTAAGCAATGGGTGGGAGCTACTTTGAGGCTCATTTTGACCTGATATCAGGAAAAGCTCCATCCACACTAATAGGAGGTGTTCCAGAGTGGATTCAGAAGATGTGGTCCCTTCTCTTCCGGAGGTTTTCAGGCAGAACTGGACAACACTTTATCAGGGATTGATTTCATGTACACGTTGGGTTGGATGGCAGCTGGGATCCCTTCAGACTCTGATGTGTTGAGGCAAGTCTATGGTTACCTCACATTGGTAAATGGTGATCTGTGTCTGATTTAAAGATATGGTGACTATAGTAAGGTCGTGTCATTTTCCAGTAGGTTCCCAATGGGCTCAGTGTCAGGGTTGTGCTCTCGGCACTAACGCAAGCTTGTCACTTCTGCTTTCAGCCCCAGTTGCAGGTAAAGCCATGAGCGCTCTCCCCCAGACTGGAATCGCAAGCAACATACTGGACGCCATCTCTCAGGGAACCTCATCGCAACATGCATTGGAAAATTACATTAATTATTCTCAGCAATTTGGTGATTATTCACAGGTAAACAGCTGAAACCCGTTTCCCAATACTGGGAGAATCCAGGCCACTAGATTGATAAATATTTGTTGAGCTGCCCTCAAAGCCAGGGATACCTGGGTTCGAGTTGCTCCTTTAATAATATAACTTGGCTGTGTGACATTAGGCAAATCAATAACCTCTCAGGGTTATAGACACCTTTCTAAGACAAGATTTCATTCACATACATATGTGTGAATGTATATAAATATATGTGTGTGTGTATATATTAATATACATATATATATATATTTATATATAGGAATAATTTGTAAATAGTATTTGATTTTTTCCAGTTACATGTAAAGATAGTGTTCAACATTCATTTTTATAAGATTTTGAGTTCCAAATTTTCCTATCTCCCTCCAAGATAGCAAGTAATCTGATCTAGGTAATATATGTACAATCACATTAAATACATTTCCACATTAATCATGTTGCTAAAAATAAAAAGAAGAGAACAAAAGGGAAAAGCCATAAAACAACAAAGAAGTGAAAACAGTTTGCATCAATCTGCATTCAGACTCCGTAGTTCTTTCTCTGGATGTGGATAGCATTTTCGCTCATTAGTCTTTTGGAACTGTAAGATATGAACTTGTTTTTAACTGGCTCCCTTCGCACACCGATGTATTTTATTTTATATATCTGAAAACATGCTTCTGAGGAAGAATCTATAGGTTCCACCAGATTGGTGCCAAAAAGTTGTCAAAAGGGGGCTGATTTTATTGGTAGAGAGAATTTCTTCATCCTGTACAGAGAGTACCCTGTACAAAAGAAATCACAGACCCAATCACTGTCCCTTATTTGGCAGAGGTGACTAATACTATGCTAAGAATTATGAGCCATAGAAAGAATGAAGCATCAGCAGAGCTTGATGAGCCTCCTCCTTTGTGCCAGGCGCTGTTCTAAGTGCTGGAAATACAGAAGAGAAAATCAAACTGGCTTTAGTTGGACATTTTGGACATTCTTTGAGGCTCGGGGCGCAGCTTTCTGTTGCTCTTGGGATGGCTGTGGTTTTTTTCCAAGGAACTCACAGTGCATGTTGAGGTTCTGCTTTGCGAAGTGGGGGATACATGCATTTTCGGGGTTAAGCTAGTTCTGAAAGAGTAAGGGTCCCAGACAAACACTAGTCTACCTCTTCAGTCTCAGTATATGGAAGGATAAGTGTTAAGGAACAGGTCAATTCTCCAAGAGCCTCCAGATCTGTGGATTATAGCATCTGAAGGAGTTGCAGGGCATCCTTTGCTGACATAGGTGTTGCAGACTGGGAATGAGATAAATTGAAGGCAGAAGAAAGAGGAGAGATAACCTCTGTTTCAAATGTAAAATAAGAAAAGAAAAGAATAATAAAAAATAAAAATAAAATGATAAAAAATTTTAAAGAATTCCTTAAATTTATTCAATATCAATATCTTGAAAATTGCAATGATAAATCTGAAGAATAAATCTGGTTTCAACTGCAAAGCCTTAATAACAATAATTGGCATTTATATAATTCTTCCATTTCTTTGAAAGATTTTACTTAAACTCTCGTTTAAGTCTCCGGTGAATTAATAACCAATTCACAAATGAAGAAACTGAGGCTGAGAGAAGGAAGTGATTTGTTCAAGGTCATCTAGCTAGGAAGTGTCTGAGATGGGATTTGAACTTGTGCCTTCCTGACATCAAGCCCAGCCCTTTCACCAATATATCAGACTGCCTCACCTTTCCAGGATTCACAACAGAAAGTTGGTGACCTTGAGTTGTGGTTTTAGAATGACCCTCCTCAAGCATTGACGCTTTCAAGATCAGCTTTCAAGATCAAAAACTTAAAATTAGAAACAGGCAATATTTTTTTCTAATTTTAGGATCCTTTCCAGCAATATTGTTAGTATTCTGCTCATAGTGGCAAACATAAGAGTAGGGAAATTGGAAAATGAAGATCCTGAAGTAAAAACTTAACTAAACTTCCTTCCATATAATCTCTAAGGAAAGCTTCAAAGCAGATAGCTTTGAGTTGATCAACAACTATTTATTAAGCACCATCTGTATACCAAGCACTATGCTAGGTGCTGGAAACAGAAAGACCAAAATGAAACAGTGCCCGCCCTCAAGGGGCTACCATTCTAGTTCATTGGATGAGGCTAGATTAGGCAGCCTCTTGTATTCTCCTTCCTTCCTGCTGCCTTCCTAGCCTGAGCTGTGAGGTGCTTCCAAGCTCTTGTTTTGACAGGCAAATCTTCAAGGACATCTAGGTGCCCTAAAGTATCTGCTTTGCCTGCTCGGGTGGGTAGATGTGATCACTGGGCATCTGGAGGACTCCTTTGTGGAGAAGTGACTTGCTTTGCATAGGAACCTAGGAATCTGCCAGGGAAATGAGCACATGTATATTTTGTGGCTGGAAAATAGGGATGGGATGCTCCAGAGTTTTACAGTTGGGAGTGTCAGATGAAGTAATGTAGGTACAGCATTTTACAAACCTTAAATGGCTATGTAAGTGCTAGCTATTGTTATTAGTACTACTGTCATTTAAAATCACTTGGTGAGATACACACACACACAAATATCTTTACCTATCGATCTATAAAGTTTGTATATATTCCCATGTCAAATTACGAGGACACTTTACGACACAAATTACGAGGACATCCGGAAGGACCAGAATTGAAGACTGCCTCCAAGAATCAGGCCAATTGCTGCAGTGCATTTTTTGAAATCTGTAAGACAAAAGAAAATGAAGGATGAGAAATTTTATTTCAAAGAAAAATTAATAATGTACTTGGCCATTCGCTGTTAAATCATTTCAGATGAACAGTTTTAGGAATTGGTTTGATATAAAGAATTCCTTATCTATCTACTAAGATTGATAACCAATTAGGGATTGTTTCATTCTTATGCAGTGGCTTGTTCGGTCATGAGTTTGGCTTTTTATTGGTCAGTATATTTGGGGATCATTTGGTCCACTTAATAGAGGTTCTAACACCTATTTGCCTCATCTTTAAACCACATGTAAATCCAGGTATCTTTCAAGCCAGGAAGCTTAAGTTATATGAGAAGAGAGAAAGGAATCATGTGGGAAAAAAAAAAAAAAAAAAAGAATAACAAAGTTTTTGGCTCTTTAATAGTCTTTTGCTGCCACCCAGTGGGTAAAGAAAAATAGAATCATTGAGTGTTGTGAATTTTTTTTATTTTATTTTTTATGAGAACCATAAGAGATCAGAATAGCAAAATAAATTATGGAATTCTGTATTTTAGCAGAGATGGTAGAGTCCCAGATGATTGTCATTCTGCATTTGTTTGCTTTTTTTTGTTTGTTTTGTTTTTTTCTCTGAGGCAATTGGGATTAAGTGACTTGCCCATGGTCACACAGCTAGGAAGTCAAATCTGAGACCAGATTTAAACTCAGTCCCTCTTGACTTCAGGGCTGGTGCTCTATCCACTGCACCACCTAGCTGCCCTTGATTGTCATTCAACAAACAATAATCAAAAAGTATATGCCATTTTAACCAAGAAATGCTTGGTAGAAAATTGGAATTTAGGAATTTAACTGTTTTCCTGATATGTTGATGGTTCTCATTGTCATGCAGGTGGTGAGGTGGGTAGAGAGTTTTTGGTGAATAAGAAGCTTTGGGTTCAAATTGTGTCTCTGTCACATACCCCATGGCAGGACCTTTAACTCTCTCTCTGAATCTCACATGCCCAAGATGAGGTTTCTTAACTTTTTTTTTTTTTGAGTTGTGGACCCTTTTGACAATCTGTGGAAGCCCATGGACCCCTACTCAGAACAATGTTTTAAAATGTATATGTTAAAATATTTAAGATTTCAAAGAAAACCAGTTCTATGAGGGAATTATAAAAATATTTTTAAACTAAATTCATGAATCCCTTGCAATCCATTCATGGACCCTCACTTTGCCTTTGGCCTCTAGGTTAAGAATCCCATTCTAAGATTGTTTTACTTTCCCTCCTCATATATTTCAAATAGTTAAAAAGCTTCAGGTTAAAAGCAGAACATATCTTTTAAATGTTCCAAACTCTTAACTGAAATGTCAACACAAGCCCAAAGAAAGAGGTATCGATAACCTTTTGGGACGTTTTGGACCATCTTGTTATGGTCCAGATTTCATCTGTTTGAGGATCTAAATTTTAGATGAAATCTAGGATGACCTGGATGTTCTACCTATGGGGAAATTGAGGCATCAGGAGTTACCCAAAGTCTCCCAGAGGGAGGGAGGATTAGAATCAAGGGCTCTGCCTTATAAATTTGTTTGTCTCATTGATCATCATCTTATTGATCAGACAAAGAGATTTACTTCAAATTAAACACTATGGTGTGCATATGGAGACACCATTAACTTATTGCTGTTCAGTTATTTTTCAATCATGTCCAATTCTTTGTGACCCTATTGGGGTTTTCTAGGAAAAGATAGTAGAGCATTTTGCCATTTCCTCCTACTGCTCATTGTACAGATGAAGAAACAAGGCAAAAAAGGCTTAAATGATTTTCCTGGAGTCACACGGCTAAAAGTCTGAAACTGGATTTGAACTCAGAAAGCTGAATCTTCTGACTCCAGGCCCAGCATTCTATCCCCTGAGCTATCCTAATAATAATATCCATAGCTCTATTCCAAGTTGCTTGAATGATTGGATTCATAGAGTCAGTAGGAGATCCCCAACGGAGTACCTCGGAGATCTGTGCTCCAGAACATTTTTATCAGTGACTTGGATGAAGACATAGATAGGCTTATTATATCATCAGATGAAACAAAGGTGAGAGGTATTGCTAACATGCCAGGTGAAAGAAATAGGATCCAAAAATCTTGACAGACTAGGAGATTGAGCCAAATATAATAAAACCATAAGATCTTATACTTGAGTTTTTAAAAATCAGCATTCAACACATGATTAAAGAAAAGTTTGTCTGAAAAAGGGTGTGAGGGGAGAGGGTGGTTAGTGGATTTTAAGCTTATTAAGAGTCATAAGTATGACATGGAAGCCAAAAATCTGTTGTAATTCTGGGCTGTATGAAAAGATATTTAGCTTCTAGAACAAGGGAATGGCACAGTCTCTCTGCACTCTATTGTTTGTTTTTTGTTGTTGTTTAGGGTATTGGTCTCTTTATTTTATAGTTGGTTGTTGCCATTCATTCTTTTTTATTTAAGCTTTTTATTTTTCAAAACACGCATGGATAATTCTTTGATATTTATCCTTGCAAAACCTTGTGTTCCAATTTTCCCCCTTCCTCTAGATGGCAAGTAGTCCAGTATTTGTTGAACATGATAGAAGTATATGTTAAATTCAATATATGTATACATATTTATACAATTATCTTGCTGTACAAGAAAAATCAAATTAATCCAGAAAAAAAAAATGATCTTTGTACTCTCTTGCAATTATACCAGGATATTAAATGTTATGGTCAGACCTGTTAATAAATAATTAGCATCTATTATATCAATCACTGTGCTAAATCCTGGGAATACTTAAAAAAAGAAAGAGCTGGGTTTTGAATCAGGTTCTCCAAGGAGAAGCTATATTGTTGTGGAAGGACATTGATCAATTATCTCATGAACAGAAAAAGAGCCCAAGGTCATACCATATGAAGTTTAAATGAATTGGATGTATTCATCTGCTTTCAAAGTTTAAAGAGCTGTCATATGGAGGAGAAAATTAGGTTTGTTTGGCTCCAGAGGAGAGAACTAGAAGCAACAGTATGTAGAAGTTGCAAACAGGAAGATTTAGACTTGGAATCTAGAAAAACTTTGTGCCAGTGAGAGATATGGCAAAGTGGACTAGGCTGCTGTAGGAGATGGTGACTTATATCACCTTGGAAATCTTCGAGCAGAAGCTGAATGGAGATGTTCTAGTAGAGGTTACTTAGGAATTATGGGTGATAGCAGATGGTTTCTAAAGTCAATCCTTGATCTGAAATTTTGTGATTTTTTAAAAAATCTTACATGGTAGAGGAATTCAGACCTGGCTGCTTGAGCAAACTCAAAGCATCCTTAGTGGGATGATGTGAGAAAGGTCTGTAGTCAAAAGAGTTCCAGGATCTGTCCTTCCCTCCCTGAGATTTTTAACTTTATTCCAGATGGAACAGAGACCATGTTTGTCTGATTCCCAGATGTTAAAAATCCTGTAGGGGTTGGCATGAAGAAATCAGGCTCCCAGAAGATTTTGATAGACCAGACTGATAAGCCACATTTCATAATATACAATTTAATAGGGTATTCAATGTTAATTGGTTACCTATATAGATAAATGTACACTACCTAGCTGCAGGATACCACCAAATTATTTGGTTATAATGTCTTTCTCTTATGCTTGAAATGGCAAAAGGAAGTAAGTGATCAAATTGTGGCTGCTCATTAGGAATATAAAAAAGTAAACTTGTTGCTTGCATTTTTGTTTTCCTTCTCAGGTTTTTTCTGTCTTTCTAGATCCGTTTTCTTGTGCACCAAGATAGCTGTATAAATATGTAGATAGATAGTAGATTCAACCTATACTTTAACATATTTAACATGTGTGGAGCTATCTACCATCTAAGGGAGGAAGTGGGGGGAAGGAGGGGAAAAGTTGGAACAGAAGGTTTTGCAAGGGTCAGTGCTGAAAAATTATCCATGCGTATGGTTTGTAAATAAAAAGCTATAATAATTTAAAAAAAAAAGAAAAGTAAACTTGATTTTTCCCATATTGTTGCTGATCTACTAGGGCAGATCAAAGTGCCATCACTATGAAAGGAACTTGAGATGTGATGATTTTAAATCAGATCCAAAAGGAACGAATGCCTCTATGTTAGCAAACTTAGTGGCAAGCTGCAAATTCAGGGTCATTTGACAAAAGAAAGTCAAAGATTATGAGAAAAGTACCAAACTGTACCATCTTAGACTTTGTTTTCAAAAGTTACTCCAAAGATTTAGGTTTAACAAATAAAAGAGCTTTAACATATTTCAGCTCAGAGTTTTATGTTTAAAAAGAGCAAACATCTGTCAATCATTACTGCTTAAAGCTTAAAAGTTACTTATGGGTCTCCTGTGCAGCTCTGCTCAAGGCCTTACCACCTGGTGGCAGTAAAACCAAGTTCCAGTTCCAGTTTTTTAAGGATTCCCTGTTAAAGGTTGCATTTCTGGGACCAACACTAAGGATTCTCCTTCCATCTTGTTAATAGAAGGAAAAATAGATGAGATGCAATACTAATATCATTGCCTCTAACAAGCATGATGAGCATAGACAAGACAAATCCCTTAACCTCAGACATGAAGGAGGGTCCTTTCCCCTTTTTAGAGACTGTAATTCGAGTTTCCTGGACAATTAGGTGAGTGGCAAGTGGTTGACCATAAAATCCAGAGTATGAGAGTTAATGACAACTGCCAAGAAAAAGAAAAAGGAAATTCTCTTGTGACCCAGAAAAGTGAATCAGAAGGAAAGCCAGCATACATTAACACAAACCCCAAAGGTTTCCTTTGGCTAACCTTAAAATTCTGGTCGTTCTGAAGAATAAAATAAAGGTAGGTTCTTAGCCTTTTTGTGTGTCTGTGATCCTTGAGTATTCTGGTGAGACATCTCCCCTTCTTTGCATAGTGTTCTTAAATTCATAGAATCAAATACCCAAGATTCTAAAGGAAAACAATTATATGGAAATAGAATCATTAGAATTTTATTTTTTAAAAAATCAGAAACTCAATGGTCTTGTGATGGAGAGAGCCATCTATATCCGGAGAGAGAATTGTGGGAACTGAATGTGGATCACAACATAGGATTTTTGTTGTTTGTTTGCTTGCTTTTTGTTTTTGTTCTCGTTTTTTTTTCTTTTTGATCTGATTTTTCTTATGCAGCATAATAATTGTGGAAATATGTATGGAAGAATTGTGCGTGTTTCACATATATAGGATTACTTGCTGTCTAGGGGAGGGATTGGGAGGAAAGGAGGAAAAAATTTGGAACATAAGGTTTTACAAGGGTGAATGTTGAAAACTATCCATGTGTATGTTTTGAAAATAATAAGTTTTAATTTAAAAAATCAGGAACTCTACTTTAAAAGCTCTTGATGTGAATAAAGTGAAGAGGACAAAAATTGCCAAATATGAAGAGAAAAATAATGTACCAAATACCTGGATGGCATCCGAAAACAGTAGCATTTTATCCTTTGTGATAGACTTCAAATTAAAATTAAAAGGTGAAAAATTAGCTGACTTTTTAAAGAATTTCTTGTTGAGAATCAGAAATCCCTGATAGGGCTAAGGGGATCAGAATCTCATGTTTGCACAATGTCCCAAGGATGGCCCTGCTGGGGTATTTATGCCTGTAACAACAGGAATGAGCAGGCTTTTGAAGAAGCCGGGCTCACTCAATTTTCCCACAGTATTGGAAGAACTCAGAAATGTACATTCTAACACCAGATTAATAAATGTTTATTGACTGATTCATTGACTAAATACAGACAGCCATTAGATGCATCCTGTTGCTGTGGACTCTTGACTGTTGATAGTTTTGTATTAATTCTAATTTATGTATGAGGACATAGTGCAAAGAGCTCTGGCTTGAGAGTTGGCAAACCTGGGCTAAAATTTCAGCTTAGCTTCAGCTACTTAACATGGATATAACCTAACTTGAGCTCTGTGGATCTCCATTATCTTATCTCTAAAGTAGAACTATTGAGTGAGATTGGCTCTAAACTCCAAAAAAATAAATAAATAAATAAAAATTAAAAATGGGCAGAGCATTCTATATGGTATCATTGTTGCTGTTAATTGAAAGTATAATTTGCTGGAATAAAAGACCAAAATAAATCTTCTTTCCCCCTGCTTTAAATTGAATCAGCTTCCTAGTTTTTTGTTTTGTTTTTTAAAAATTTGAAACACTACTCTAAATGTGTATAAAGTGATTGAATTCTAGCTTGCCTTGTCCAGAGGATATTAAAATGCTAGGTTGGTGAAGATTTAGCCATATTCTTTGGCTTGTTTTTACTATTAACATGATGTACTAAATTAGATCCCTTTGAAATAAAAACTAGGTATTAAGTTCTTCCGGCTCTAAGTTCTAGGATCCTGTGGCTATATACAGATAAGAAAGAGGTAATAGAGTAAAGGTCTTGGAGACAGGAAGAACCACATCTGACTCATACTGTATGTATGAGTATGGACAAGCCACTTACTCTCTCTGTGTCCCAGGCAAAGCTCTTAAGTTGCAGGAGGTGCCAGAATCCTTTGGAAGAAGGAATGTTCTCCCTTGCATTTCCCTTTCCAGATGACATTCTATCTGGTTCAAAATGAATTTAATTTAAAAACAGGATTGGAGCTATATGAATTTCAAAGTTCTTCCTCATGCTAAGGTTTTGTTATACTGGTAAAAAAAAGTCTCTTTTTCTAGATTTTTGCTTATTAATGTGTTTATTTTTTGTAATTTAAAAAATAAATTATTGGGAAATGTTTGCACGATCAATAAAAGGGTTGTTATAAATTTTTATCAAATTGTTTTAAAGTACAAAGATAGAAAACATACAGGGGGAAAGGAAAGGGAGGTAATAATGTGCTAAGGACTGCTGTTACTGCTTTATAGCCATCAACTTATTTGAGCCTCATAATAACCTGTGAGGGAGATACTGTTATTATCCCCATTTTACAATGGAGGAGACAGAGGCAAACAGGCTTAAGTGATTTGTTCAGGGTCACACAACTAGTGTCTGAGACTGGATTTGAACTCATGTCTTCCTGACCTCTGCCCAGTGCTCTGTCTGTTGTGCCATATAATACACAAAGCTCTAATATTATTTCCTTAACAATCTTTTGTACTCCTTTGGTGTACAATTACCTTTACTATCCTAAGTTTTTTATACTCTATTTTTCAAAGCTGGGACCAAGTGATACTGGGATCAGTGTTCTGGAAAGCAATTTGTCAGCAATTGACATTGATCACTCCTGTATAAAACAATTTTTAAAATGTGTTTTCTTTTTAAAAAATGCATGCTAAAAACTATTAAAATGAAAAAAAATGTATGCTAGTCTTTTACCTCTTATTGGCTTTACTTGCAGATATAGCTTTTTTTCTCCACCGAGAATCATCCTATATAACAAAGACCAAGAGAGAATAAGGGAGGGAGGGAAGAGAAAGGGAAGGTTGTAGAAGAAGGTGGGAGAGAAGAAAGGGAGAGGGAGGAGAGGAGGAAAAGAGAAGGAAGAGAGAGAGTAAGAAGGGTGAGGGAAGGATAGAAGAGAAGGAAAGGAAGAGAAAGGAGAAAAGAAGGAAGGGAGAAGGAGAAAGGAGAGAAAGGAAGAAAGGAGGAGTGAAGAAAGGCAGAAAGAAGAGAGAAATGTGGGGAAAGGAGAAGAAGAAAGTGAAGGATAGAAAGAAGGAAAGAAAAGAGGAGAGAGAAGGAAGGGAGAAAGGAGAGAAAGAGGAAGGGGAAAGAAAAGAGATGAGGAAAGAAAAGATAGATAAAACAATTTGATTCAAATGTATAACATCCAGGAAGAGAAATGGAAAGTGATCTTCCTTTCACTCTTGTTCTCTGTAGCATATAATCTGTCAGTTCTCCTTCTGGGACTTTATAGAATCACTGCATGATTTTTTTTTCCTAGAGATTTTTTATTGTTTTAATTTATGACCATGTGAATTTCTGGGAAGAACATGCTGCATGATTCTTATGCCATTTTCTTTTCTATATCAGATGAGAACAGTCATGGGAACTGTGAGGCTGGAAGGCAGTGATCCCCTATACATATTTTTGATAAATGACAAAGCCTGATTAATTTTGTTGGTTACTATTTTTAATGGTTATGTTCTTCCAGGTATCTTCACCTTTAAGAAATGAAAAACGAGGCTCCTCATACCTCATTTCTGCCCCCGAAGGGAGCTCAGTGGAATTTGTCGACCAACATTCTCAGGGCACAGGAGGGTATTATGCTGAATCCTACTTAAAGAAGAAGCGCGTCTACTGAGGTTCCCTCCATCGGTCTTCCCGTATGTTATCACGTAGCTCATTTCCAGGACCTCTGCTGTTCATCGCTGCCTTAAAGTCGGCCAGACTAGCCATCTCCTTGAAAAAAATGGATCACCGTTCACAGGAGGAACTTTGAGCGCTTCACAGATGGCAGATTTGCCAAATGAAAATAAGAAGCAATAATTAAAAAAAAAAAAAAAAAGACATCCATTGAGTCCATTTCCTGCTAGTATTAGGTACATCCTAAATAATGTGTTAAACTTATCATAGATTGCTAAGATTTACAATGTTATTTTCTGACTGCAAAAACCAATTTTCCCATAATCATTTTGATACCTTCTCTAATCATCTAAAGCAATAAAGAGGAAACCCTTGTTTCCTGAACCTTAGAAGGGTGAGTCTAATGATAGGTTGATTTTTTTTTTCTTTTAATTTACCCTATCAGCCAATGTGCATTTCCATCCTGTTTCTGCTGCTTAGTTTTCTTTACAGGTGTAAGATATCATGGTGTAGCAGGAAAAACACTGAATTTGGAGTCCAAGGATGGATTTGAGTTCTGACTACTTCTTCTTACTTATTTGGTTGACTGTAAGCATACCTAAATTCCCTAGTTTTCTCATTTATAAAATGATGAGGCTGTACTCACTGATCTTTAAGATCACTTTGTACTCTCTCTGATCATCTGAGCTTTGCCCAGAGTCATAAAAAAGCATGTTCTAAGCAGCAGCCATGACCTTGTTTTGAAAAAGCTTTATGTGCAAAAAGAAATTCCAGGCATACATTCAGCTCTGCAGTACAAACTCCTTGTGGAGGCCTACAGGTAATGTGATTGTTTGGTAGAAGACAGTTAGCTGTTTTACTTTGAAAGTATGAGAATTACTTTGCATTTAAAAATCACTTTTAAAAAACTGACATGTGAAACAGTGAAAAACAACTAAATAGACTACATTCACTTTTCTTTCTCCATTGTAATTGTGAAAAACTCATTTTAATAATGTTGTTACCACTTCTTTGAGAATGGGTAACTGAATACTCAAAAGATGAAGCTAGCTAATTTCAATTTGGTTTTTAAAATGCTACATACTTTGGGGAAAGGCTTGCTGTGGCTTTTAGTATTCTGACATGCCCCTGAATTTAAATTGGCCTGTACCTCCTATCCCATCAAGTCTTGATGTTCATTCGCCACAGACTTGTGATTGGCAAGATGGCCAGAGCCACTCAGCCAGCTTCCTAACAGAGCGCAAAGGCAAGAGGCCATTCAATCACTAGGCCCACTGTCATTTTGGGGGCCATCTCCTTCATTCTTCCAAAGCAGTCAAGCAATCAGTATCTTTTTTCCTGTTACCCAATGAGACAAAGAAGCGCTTCTGCAAACGTCAAAGCACTCTATAAATGTGAGTGATTCTTATTATTATTGTGGAGGACCCTCTTGTGGTACCAGTATTTATTACCTCTTTGGTCTTGAGGATCAAATGAGACATTTGTAAAGCGCTTAGCACAGTGCCTGGCACATAGTAGGCGTTTAATAAATGCTTGTTTCTCCCCTCTCCCATGAGCTTAAAATTTAATTTACAATCTTTAATAGGAGCCCTAATCCATGTAGTACCTGTCAGTAAACGTGAATGATCCAGGAAGCCCCTGTAATCCAGAATATTTCCAGATGGATGAGATACAAATGCAACAATTGATCAAACATCAAACCTTGATCAAAGCTTGACTCTTTAAGGATCCCAAGCTTTTGTAAACTAGAAGTAAAGGTACCCTTGGCCATTTGTAAGGTTTATTACAAAGAAAATTTGCTCTGTTTAAATTATGTCGTATGGTATTGATGCTTAATAACGCTTTGTGTACTCTGTATAGAATTTTAATTTGCTTAGTTTCCAGCCTCTTCTTTCTGTTCTTTAAATCACATCTGTTTTAATTCCAGCATGTAGCCAAGTGCCTTGCACACAGTAGGCACTTAACAAATGCTTGTTGATCGAGTCGACATTTTGAAAATTAAACTAATGGAGTAGTTATATAACTTTCTAAGAATTCTCCCACTTGCAAATGATTTTATCAAGTGAGGCTGGGACTGGATTCATGATTTCACTGATAAAGGGAACTGCCAGTGGGAAATGGCATAGGAGCATCTGCTGCAGATTAAGTAGTTTGCCTAAGATCACCCGGTAAGGATGGCAGGGTGGTGATTGTGAGGGAGGCCTTGAACGTCAGGTATCCTGACTCGGAGGCCCATTTGCTCTCATGCCCACCGTGATGCTTCCCATCTGTAGCAATATATCATTGATTATTCAACAACTTGCTCATAATTGAGCTGTGCCCCGTGTTTTCCTTTCCCTTGTTCGTTCCTGCCTTGCATTGAACGTCTTCAGGGATCAGTCACCCTTCTCGAGATAGACAAACGGGAAATCAGAGAAAGAAAATTTGAAAATCGGGACTGTTAACAAGCAGCTACACAGACTAATCAAAGTTTGGTTGTGGAGGGATTGAAATCCTGGCCTAAAATGAAGAGTTGGGGTTCCTGGGAATTTTCTATCAGGGCCATTCCTATTGCTTGTTACTTCTATAATCAATAACTAGGCCCATTATTGGGGGGGGTAGAAGGGGAAAATCATGAAAATTCTGTATTATAGTTATTTTTCTATGTAATCAAACTAAAATGCTCTGTGTTCATTTAACTCTTAATATTAAAAAGACATATGCATGTCAATTCTTTATTTGATTTATTTGTATAAAGAGTAACAAAGTGCATATAGGTTGTACACAGGTTCTGAACAGGTACAAGTGTGGGTAATGCTGGAATCTTCCCCGACCTGTATAAGACAAACACATGTGGGCAAGGGGGGGGAAATGAAATCCTTAGCTCACCACAGATATCTGAACAGCGCGTCTCTCTGTCTCCTTATTGCCAGCTCTGAATCTTTCCAAAAAGCATTTTCGAGATAAGAAGGTAAAAAGTAATGGCACGCTAGTACTACTATGGAGTTTTGAATGACTTTGCAGACAGACGTTTCTTAAAACCATTCATGTTGGATTGGCGACCACGTCGCTTTAACTGTTTAGCAAGCTATCCCCAAGCAATCCCCGAAGTTGGCATCTTTCATCCAGTACTATATTTGAGGCAATGAGATTCCTCTAGGTGGCGATCCGCTGTTCCATGCTGCATGTGATGGGGATCCAGCCAATATCTGGCAGCTCCCCCTAATGATAACAGGCTCAGTGCCCATACCCATTACATAAAGGCATCTGCCTTTTCATGTCAAGTACAGAAAGACCCGAAAGTATAATACAATTCATATGGTGCGTCTAAATGTTTCTGTCCAACATAGAAAACCAGCTTGACTTCTGAAGTGTCAAAATCCTTAAGAATAATTTCTTTTTGTAGCAAAGTTTGAAAATTAAAAAGGTACACTTGCATTTTTACTTTTATAAAAGAAGGAAAAGAAAGCAAGCCTATTGAGTGGTATTAGGACTCTTAGCTCAGCCGGTTAGAACATGTGGATGATGACGTTGAAGCTGTCCATTCAGTTCCCAAGTCGGTCAGATTCAGACAGAAAGGGCTCTCTCCCATAGACACAGACTGCCTCTATTTGCCCAGCCGATCTTTTGGATAGATGGTCACCAGGAATACAAGACGATTTGTGAGAGAGCTCAAAATCATGTCAGTAGAATTCCCTTCACTTTCAAAGGGCAGTTTGTGAACTGGCATTTGACAGAAGGTTTGGTCCATTGGTATAGATGTTGAAAGTTTGTACAGGAAAAGGTAGCTTGATAAGCCTACAGCCCTTGGCTCCATTCGACACATCAAGAAAATGGACTCTGTTTCATCTCTTAATTCGTAACTGCCAGCAAAAGCAAATAATTCGATGTGGGCCGGGTTTCTTGAAATACCCTTCTCACGTAAGTCACGTGAGTGCTGTTAAAATCATCAGCGACCCACAGAAATGAGAGTCACCAACTCCAGGGGTTGGTGGTCAACATCTTCCAATAAGAGGAGTGCTTAAGATGTTGGTTCCTTTTATCCATCACCATTCTAAGATTATTTCCTTTAAAGAACCACCCGGAGATATGAAGCCCCTCAAGCATACAGTTGGCACTCAATAAATATTTTATGAACGAATGACCAAATCTGGGCAGAATACAAATGTTTTACATTTAAAAAAAAAAGAGCCCTCCACACCCCTCAACTGAGCTTAGGTACTTGACTTCTAGAGAGGGCAAACCTCCAACTGTTGGGCAATACAAACAAAAGAATGTTTTTTGGGGGAGATGCTCATGTCCCACCACTCAGAGGAGTGCCTTGCAAACAGCAGGCACTTAAATCGGTGTTTGATCACTGGGATCTTATTTTATAAGTGCTTCAAATCCCCGGATGAGGTTCTGAAAAGATGTCCGATTGTTTGGCTGATACTCCCAGCATTTCTTCATTAGCTGGTAAACCTGTAAAAAAACAGCAAGAGCACAAAGGTTGGTGTTGGCTCGGTTTGTGTTGGGGTCTGCTTTTTTAAATGAGAGTTATGAGTAAAAGAAATAGCTAAAATGAGATGAGAGTGTATTTGACATAAAGAGGCGATCGAAGTAGACACGATTTGCAAAGTTCAGTAAGCTTATCGACTCACTCATGGTCCACGCAACCTCAAAATGCTACCAGTTGCTTCTGTAGTTCAATCTGGAGATGAAGTCTAAGGTGATATACTGGAGCTGACTGATCAAGTTCCAGGCTGGTAATAATTTGTGGACCATTCATGCTTCATTTATAGCCTTTCCTCAATTCCTACTGCTCAATTATAAACACAATTACCTCCTATAACATTTTGACATTATAGTTTTGAATCTAATCATAAAAAAATGAAAGCTATATTGAATGCAGCAAGTAAGTAGTCAATATGTGGCTAATATAATTAGTTACAGAATATTCCTTTTCTTTTTTTTTCCGTGTTCAATTTCAAGGTTCTACCTGCCTTAGTGTGGGCTTGGAGATGGGAAAATATAGAGAAAAGACAGAGGGAAATAGAATATGGAGTAGGAGTCCCGACAAGGTGTGGAGTAATTTCCCCCCCTCATGTGTTAGTTAGCATCTAAAAAGTATATAAGACTATAAAGGAATAGCCTCTTTCTCATCATCTGCTTCCTCTCTACCCAGGATCCTATGTGACCCGATGGTCTTTAACATTCTGATATGATACGAAGGAGAGTCCCACGAGTACCTCTTCTGGGCAGTTGGGTGGGCACTGCAAACGTTTCCCTTCCTTTAATGCTCTCACAAGCCGGGTGACAGTCATCTGGCCTTGAGTTGGGCCGATCATCTTCAAGAACATCTGGACAAAACAAAACCAGCCGAAGTGTTTGACTCTGGTTGTGTTAGTTAACAATTTCCCCTCACTCTCTGTTTAAGGAGAAGCAGTAACACTGACTTAACTCTTTCCTTCACCTCTAGAATAAGGGCTACAGAACTTGGCATTCAGGGCCTCAACAATCTGGTGCATCCTCCCTTTTTCATTATTTTTTCCTCCCACCTCTATTATTACGGCTGCTGCTCCTGTTATTATTGCTACTGTTGCTACTAGTACTGCTACTGTTGCTGCTACTGCTCCTGCTGTTATTGCTACTATTGTCACTACTAGTACTGCTACTGTTGCTAGTACTGCTGCTACTGCTCCTGCTGTTATTGCTACTATTGTTACTACTAGTACTGCTACTATTGCTGTTACTCCTGCTGCTGCTGCTACAATTGTTACTGTTGCTGCTGCTACTAATGCTACTCTATTGTTAATACTTCTGTTCCTGCTATTGCTACAATTACTGCTGCTGTTAGCTATTGCTACTATTGCTAGGACTATCGTTGCTGCTTCTATTACTACTACTGATAATAATAACAATAACAACATGGTGATGGCTTCAGGGTCTGGTTCTCACATCCCACATGCTCTGTGAAGCTTCTCTGACCCTTCCAGGTTATAATGATCTCTCCCTGCTGGTCTCAGGACCTGCCTTTCTGTACTTTTTCTTTGGCTTTTAAAAGATATGTCAGGAAGATCTGAATTCAAATGTAGCCTCATACACTCTATCTGTGGAACCCTGGACAAATCATCTAACTCTGAGCCTCAGTTTCCTGTAAAACAGGGACAAATAAGAGCCCCTACCTACTTTATTATTAAGCTCAAATGAGATAACATGTAAACCTTAAAAATAATACTAATTATTACTGTTATTACTTTCCCACTCCTTGAGGGCTAGTTGGGTAACACTAGATTATTACCATTTTGTAGCATGTAATTCAAACATGTAGCACAATTATTCAATATTTATTTGTTGAATGAACTAACTTAAATGGAAAAAAAAACCAAATTTTTCCACCAGAGTTAAGTCTTTGTACTATAATACACCATTTTAAAACACTCCAAAAACTAGTTAGGAAGGGTAGTGAGGGCAGCTCCTTTTATTTGCATGAGCTTTGGGGGAAAGAACAATTACCGTCATGGGACTGGATTCTGAATCGCAGTAGGTGAGCAGTTCATGCAACGTGACACCGAATGACCAGACATCAGAGGCGATGTAAAATTTGCACTGAACTAAACATTCTGGGGCATACCTGGAAGGAAAGACAATATGAATCCCGTGATTTCTTTGGGTGAGAAATTGACAGACCTCATTGATCCCAAATGAAATAGACCAGACTTAGCAGGAGTTCTGGGAATGAGTCCAGAAGCCTGGCTCTGGATCTCACTTCTCTGATCCTCTGTCTCTTCTTCACTTCTTTGGGATAGGAGAGGAAAATGCTTTTTTTTAGTCTTAAAGGATATATAAAGGTAAGTGACAGTATGTTGGTACTCCCAAGATCTTATTTTCACTGATGCCTCAGTACTCCTCCCACTGAGCACAGTACTGGATCTTTTTTTTGGGGGAGGGGGGAACAGTTAAATTTCCTAAGTGTAGAAAGGTCTCTGATAAAGAAAATCCCTTCCCCAAAGCAGATCTGTGACAGTCCCGGCTGCCAGGAAGACTCACTTTCCATGGTCACATAGACATTATATATCAGCAGAAGCCCATGAACCCTGGCCTTCCTGGTGGAGGCTGGCTCTAACCAATATGCAATACTGCTTCTTTAAATCTTAGCAAATAATTATTGATTCTTCTGACCAATCTTAGGCTGATGAGCCTCTTCAAACATCCAGGCTAATCCTAAAACAATGGATGAAAAAGTACTATAGGTAGGTTACTCGAGCCTCAGTTTCCCCATGTGTAAAAGAGGGGGTACTGAGTTCTGAGATCCCATGAAATAGATGGAGGTATCTCTTACTGCACCCTAAACCTTTCCAACTCAGTGGGATCTTGGACTCAACAATGATTTCAAGTCTCCTCCATACTATAGGGATGAGTGTTCTTATCCATAAAATGGGAGCCTTGATAGCCCCTACCTCATTGGATCACTGAAAGGCTCAACTAATATTTTCTCTTCTGGACACTTTGGCTCTGTTCCTTACCAGAAGACGGGACTGTCTCGATCATCTTTCACTGTGTAGTACTCCTTGTCCGTTTCAATGGCTTTCGTTAAGCCAAAATCTCCAATCTTCACCCGGTGCTCATTCTCAACGAGGACATTTCTTGCTGCGAGATCTCGGTGGACATACTGACAGGATCCCAGATAGTCCATCCCCTAAGGAAGGAAAAAGAGAGTCAGAAGGATACCCGTGCCATAGTCGCTCAGGAAGGTCGTCTTTCAGTCAGGCCCCTGCGCCACATCCACCCAATGACCATCTGAAGGTCATTCTACTTGTTCATTTTTTTTTAACCGAGCTCTGACACATCAGGAAGACAAAGGCTTAGGTGGAGCCAGGAAGACCTAGCTGCCTCTTTGCCACCGTTTCTTGCACTATAAAAGGGCTACGGATGGCACTTCCATCGCAGAGTGGTGAGGATCAAATGAGAGGGTATTTGTCAAGTACTTAGCACTGTGCTTCCTGCAGATAGAGCTTAATAAATGTTTGCCAAGTTGTATGACCCTGCACAGGTCACTCAGCCTCATGGAGGTTCATTTTTCACATGAAAAATGAGGAAGTTGGACCAGCTAACCTAATTCTATGGTTCTAAATTTAAAATTTAGTAAATCTTACAAAAATAAAACCTTGAATGAGCAAGGTGAAAAACTGACAGTCAATCTGCATCTATTCTAAACCTCCCCAGGAAACAAGAGTAGCTAGGGGGCGCCATAGCACAAGTGCCAGGCTTAGAGTCAAGAAGACTCAATCTTCCTGACAGACATTTATTTCTTAGCTGTGTGACCCTATGCAAGTCACTTCATCCTGTGGGCTCAATTTCTTTTCTTTCTTTTTTATTTATTTAGAATTTTTTCCCACAGTATATCTGCATGAGTAATTTTTTTTATAATATTATCCCTTGTATTCATTTTTCCAAATTATCCTCCCCCTCCCTCCACTCCCTCCCCCCGATTCAATTTCTTTATCTGTAAAATGAGCCAGAGAAGGAAATGGCAAACCACTCCAGTATCTTTGCTGAGAAAACCCCAAATGGGGTCACGAAAAGTCGTTGCTTGTTGATCTTGTTTACTATCCAAGACAGAGCTAATTTCCCAGGGAAGGGGGCTTCCAACAACAAGTCATCTTCCTTACCTTGCAAATCTGAACTGCGTACTTCAGCTGCTGTTTGAGGTTGATTTTGTTCTTATTCCTGGGAAGATATTCCTTAAGGCTCCCTGAAGGCAGGAACTCCATAATGAGTTTAATCCGATTTCCTCCTGATTAAAAAAAAAAAAAGCATAAGAATCTAAGAATCTAAGATGGGAAATTCTTAATTCAGTTTAATTAGCTCATGGTCCCACTGGCTTCAACTGAACCATGAAAAATGAACTCAGGTGATCAGGTTCAAAATCAACTCATTTTTATATGATTTAGAAAGTTAAGGAAAATTTCAAGAAATCAAAGAAATGTTGTCAGTTATGAATATGGTGCGCATCCTTCAGACAGCAATAGGCTACTGCAAGACGGGCTGGGGCCACTTCAGTACCTGAAGGAGGCGTTTTGGTTCAGCAGAAAGTGTAGCCTCTAGAGCCAGGAAAGCCTGAGATCAAATCTCCACTTAGGCATTTTATTGGCCAATCGATGAGAGCCAAGGGATTTGAGTATAAGGTCTGGTCTTTAAAAAAGGAATCCAGACTGTAAACTCCAAGATATCAGGGAGATTTCAGTAAGCAAAATTTACATTCCTTTGGGCAAGCACCCACAGGTAAGGGTATAATACTCTAGGGGGACAGAGGGAAGGGGAGGGAAGAGAAGGGGAAGTGGAAGGGAAAGGGGAAAGAAAAAATGGAGAGGGGAAGAGGAAGGGATATAGGGAAGGGGGAAGGGGAAAAGGGGAAAGGGGAAGGGAAAAGGGGGAAGGGGAAGGAAAAGAGGAAAGGGAAGGGGAAAGGGAAAAGATGAGAAGGGAGAAGAAAGGAAAAAAGAAAAGGAACCCAGAAAGGAAGATAGGAGAGACTAGATAACAACAAGAAACACGAGCCATTAGCCATTATAGTAGTATCCCCCCATAGCCAGCTGCTGACCACTGTGACCAAAGAAGAGAGTAATGAGAAATCCAACACCAAAAGCTTCCCACCCCCTTGGTTCCTTCAATCTGTCCTGTCTTAGCTTATCTACACCTAAGGGTTTATACAGTTTCCCCTCCAATAGAATGTAAGTTCTTTTGGTGTCTTTTGCCTTTCTTTATATCCTCAGCATTTAATGAAGTTCCTGGCAAATAGTAGGTGTTTAATAAATGCTTATTCATTGAATGACTAATGGGCTGCTTTTTCTTTAACCAAGAGTAAGAAAGCTGGGCAAACAATCCAGTGTGGCTGCTCTGGGCTGAGCCACGCCAGTAGCCATGAGAGTTTATTTAAAACTAGAACTGCCCAGGACCCTTGCTCTGCTTAGGGGATTAGCCCGCCCAAGAGAAGCCTGCTGGGTAGCAGGGCACTGGGCACCTTCACAGGCTCTGAGTTAAAGGCTGGTTTGGTCAAGGCATTGGGTCTTGCTCAAGGCTAGCCAGTGGAACCTAAGGCAAGCTGCCCCCCCAGTAGGGGGGCTTCATTCTGTCACAAGCACAAGGCTTGGCAGCCCCCCATCCCAATGTTTAACTTTGACATCATGTGAACCCTGCCCCCCAGGGAAGCCCCCGTACCATCCTCCGTACAGATCCCCTTGTATTTCACAATGTTTTCGTGATAGAGGTTCTTCAGGATTTCGATCTCCTTCTTCAGGTCGGCGATCTGGTTGCCCCCGCTCTCCGGCTTCAGGGACTTCACTGCCACCTGTTCCCCTGTGTTGTCCCCCTCGGGGTCGTACCTGCACAGTTCAACTTTCCCGAAGTGACCCTGGTGATGAGAGTGAGATGGGGAAAGGGAGGGGAAGAGGGAATGGAGGGGGAGGAGAAGGGGAAAGGGAGGGGAGAAAGGGAGGGAAGAGAAGAAAGAAGGACAAAAAGAGGAATGGGGATAAGGAAAGAGAGAATGTGAGAGAAAGCGAATAGGGAGAGGGACAAGAAAGATGGAGAGAAGGAAAAGGGAAAAGAGAAGGGAGAATGGGAGAAGGAGAGAGGGATAGGGAGAGAGGGATAGGGAGAGAGGGACAAGAAGGACGAAGAGAAGAGAGAAGGGAAAAGGGGAGAAGCAGAAGGGGAGAAGGGAAGAGGGAAGATTGAAAGGGAAAAAGGGAAGGAGAGAGAGAGGGCAGAGACAGATTCAGATGCAAGCTTATTTGCTGTTTCTCCTCCACAAGATTCCATCTCCCATATCCACACCTTTGCACAGGATGGTCCCCCATGCCTGAAATGCCCTCCCTCTTCACCTCTACCTCTATTCTAGAGTCTCTGACTTCCTTCAAAGTTCACTGTCAGTACTCCATGAGAGACAGTGGTGTGGAACCTGACTCAGGAAGTTCAGAGTTCAAATCCAGCTTCAGATGCTTCCTAGGCAAATCGCTTAACTCCTGTCTCAATTTCCTCACCTGTAAAATGGGGATTATAATAGCACCTGCCTCCCAGGGTTATTGTGAAGATTAAATGAGATGATAATAAAAAGAACTCTGGCACGGGGCCTGGCACAAAGTAGGTGCTACATAAATGCTTATTCCCTTCCCTTTTCCCAGTCCTAGTCTGTGTCTGTGTTGGCTGGGTATGTACCCACCACCTCTCTCCCCTCTTCCTCTCTCCCCACCTCCCATGGTTACTCTGAGTTCAAAATTGTGATGGATAAGAAACCCTCAAGAGTATGAAAACGGCTGTCTGACAGAAGGGGTTCCTTTCCCGGCCGTGCTTTTACCTCTCCCAAGTCCCGGATCCTCTTCAAGAAGCGTTTTTCAAAATGGGTGGGATCTACCTCAGTTGTTGGCTGTTTCTCTGAAAGGATATCTGGGTCTAGAAAAGCACAAAAGGAAAGTCTTTGTTTTTAAGCCATTTGCTGTCCCCCTGTTCAGCTCTAATAAAAACTGGAGTTGGCCGGGTCCTTGGATCTTCAGAACGAGGAAAAACTTACTCTGTTCTTCTAGCCTATTGATGTCTCTCATGATGGCTCGGAAGAAGGGTCTCTGACTAGGGTCGTAGTTCATGCACTGAGTCATCAAGTCGGCCAGCTCCTTGCACGAGGGCGTGACCGGCATAACTCGACCTTCATAAAATCGTTCTTTCTGCAAGAGATGATGAGGGCCAGCAGTGAGCTCCAGAACAGCAGAGATCCAAGGGAAGCACTTACCCAGAGTTCCTTGGGACAGAAATTTTAAGCATCCATTGTTCCCTGTTAATGCTAGCACCTTCCTTTGGAGATTACCTCCCGCTCACCCCTCCATCTTGGATGTGATTTGAGGGCTGTATCTCCCACTGGAAGACAATCTCTTTGAAGGCAGGGGCTGGGTTTTGCCTTTCTTTGCCTCCCTAGCATTTAGCATAACATTGAGCACAATGCTTGGATTCTGGAGCAGACGCTTTACTTGTAACCCCACAAGCACCTTTGGGAGGGGGAAGCTTCCCCAACAGGGAGGGACATCTTTAAACCATACAAGGCTTGCTTTCCACTCAACAGCTTGCCTCCTTTCCAATGGGAGCACTCTGGAGCACCAAGCCCTCACAGTTGAGCTTTTGTTTTATCTTGCCAGAGCCAGGCTTCTGCTTTACTTCCAGTCAATCTCTCAATCTCTCAATCTCTCTCTCTCTCTCTCTCTCTCTCTCTCTCTCTCAATCTCTCTCTCTCTGTCTCTCAATCTCTCTCTCTCTCTCTCTCTCTCTCTCTCCATCTCTCTCTCTCTCTCTCTCTCTCTCTCTCTGTCTCTCTGTCTCTCTCTCTCTTTCTCTCTCTCTCTCTCTCTCACACACACACACATCTTTCCAGCTTTCTTTTACGTGTTTGTTAGTCTCCTTAGAATATAAACTCCTTGAAGACAGGGATCTACCTGGCACAGAGTAAGTACATAATAAATGCTTGTTGACCGATTGTTGGCTCCCCAGAATGGCTCCTGGTACAGAACGATCTTTCATGGATCTACTTACCTCTGCTAGAGTCTTATCTTTCAAGGGGATCTCTCCATTGTAGCAGATCTCCCAGAGGGTTGTCCCGAAACTCCATTTATCAGCTGCCACGCTCAAGTTCTTGGAGTCGTCCACACACTCTGGGGCTATCCATGGAATCCGTTCCACACATTCTAACAAAAAAAAAAAAAAAAAAAAAAAGATTCCCCCTCAAAAACAACATTACAGTTCTTGTTGCTGAAATGAACACCCTGAAACTGACTTGAAAGGTCACAAAAATCCAGGCTCACACCCTGCTTCTGAATCCACAGTGATCATGGATGGGCAGAGCCCCAGTTCTGTTGTCTGAAAACCTGGGAAAATACTCACAGCATTACTATTTCTTCTTCTCCTTCATCTCCTTTGTCTCCTCCTGCTGCTCCTGTTCCCCTTCCTCCTCCTCTTTGTCCTCATCTCCCTCTTCCTTCTTCCCTTCCTCCTCCACCTTCATTCTCCTTCTCCTCTTCCTACTTCCCCTTCTTGTTTTTTCCCTCCTCTTCCTCTTCCTCCTTCACCTTCTCTTTCTCCTTCTCCTCTTCCTCCTTCCCCTTCTTGTTCTTCCCCTCCTCCTCCTTTTCCTCTTCTTCCTCCTTCTCCTCCTTCTTTGACCAATATAATGACCTCAATGACTTTGAAATCACAAAGCACCAACTCCTACATTATCCAGACAAATCCTAAAGGTCGTTCAGTCACCTCCTCATTTTAGAGACCAGGCAACAGAGGCTCAAGGAGCTGAAGTCCCTTGCCCAACATCACGGGGATCAAAATGGCAGAACCCAAGTCCTTTGACTCAAAATCTACCGCAGAAGTCTTGTAAAGTGAGCAGGTTTCTTTAGGTTTAATGTTTTGCATCCACAAGTGTAATTTTGGTGTGGGGCTCTGATGGAAATTTGGTGTCTTCTGGGTAATTTACCATCTTTGAATCTCACCTGGGGAAATCACATAACCAACGTGTGACCTCAGCAAATCTTGAACTCAAGTCTTTCTGATTCCAAGCTCTATCTCTATCCTCTACACTATGCTGCCTCCCATGAGGTAGATGATGTCATATATTCTTATCCCCATTCTACAGATGAGAAAATTGAGGCAAAAGATGTGTTGAAGTCCACGCTTTTTGTTAAATGGCAGAGCTGCAATTTGAACTCAGATCTTTCAATCTTGAACCAATTCCCCTAGGTCCTAACCTAGTGCTCTCAAAAGGAGCTCCTCGAATGCGGCTCTTGTGCCTTTCATTGTATTTGGAAGAGCAGCCGGGATAGCAATGCTTAATACAAAGTTAGTATTTCAAAATGGCTCCTTAAATTGAATTGAATTAATGGAACTGCATTCATATTAATATGTAAACAAAGAATTCAAATTAAATGGAATCAAGCAAATTATTCAAATATATGTGTGCAAACAATTCAAATTGAATTGGATTGAATTAAAATTATTCAAATGAATATATGTATTTATAAATGATTCGAACTGAACTGAACTCAATATTCAATTCTATTATATAATATTTACAAGCAATTCAACTTCAATTAATTGAACTAAATTAGGGGCAAACATGGCAGGGATGTGACCCATTTCGCAGCTTTGTTCTGGGCAGGGTTTTCCCTCAGTTCTGAGCCATCAGGGCAGTCAGTGGGGACTATTTTCAGGGTGAGGCAGCCATCTCCCAACCATAGCCATCACTCTGAGCTTCGTTTGCACTATTTTCTGGGCTTCTGGGCATTTCACGAAGGCCTCTGAGAAGCCACTTGGGAGTGACTGAAAGGATGCATCCACTGGGTCTAGACTTGTTCCTGTCACTCACCGATTTACCATTTCCTCTTATGACATCATTGGGTTTAAAGAGGGATAAGGGAAGCGAGAGCGACTTTCAAACCCAGCAAAGACATGATTCCTGGAGAAGTTGTTGGGGAGCCTTTTTTTGGAGGCATCCCCCACCCACCCCCTGCAAAGGGATAAAACCTAGCTCCTCTCCACGCCCTGATCAGACTGGAGGCAATATTGGGCAGACATACCCTGGCGGGAGAGCACGGTGATGGGGATGCCGGGATCGCTGAGCTTGATGAAGGGGCTGCACTCCCCGTCCAGCCCCTCTCTGGCCAACAGCACATTCTTGGCACACACGTTGCCGTGGACTAAATCTTTGTCCTCCTGCAAAAAGAGAGGGACCCGGGTGAGCCGGCCGGCCACCACGAAGGCTGTTTGCAACTCCCCTGGGAGAGAGGACGTCTCCGGGGAGACTTGGAGTTTTCTAGCTTGACTCTGCTTTGTTTTACATATAGGGTGATGTGGCCCCTCAAGAGTGAAGAAGGGACCCCGAAACTTTAAAACTCCTCGAAGGAGAAATTCTCCTTGGACTCTGCCTCAGTGAGGGAAACAAGATAAACAGCTTCATCCTGTTATCTAGGTGGGATTGGTTCAGTCCTAAGCGAAAGGATTCCAACCCCATGCAATTAAAGATCTTCTATTCAACTCGACCCACCAGCTTCTTTGGCCCGAACCTGCTACATGTTTCTATTCACAACCCGACATCTCAGTTCTCTGGAACTACACCAAAGGAAGCTGGCTCTGTCCCTGGGACCCACCCTTCCCACCACCTTCTTCAGTAGGACTTCATCTTTCTTGGGCAAATTCAGCCAGGATCATGCTGTTACCTGGTCGGTAGGGAAAGAGGGATTTATCCCCTGGCCCCATTCTCTTCCCCTTTGTCTCTTTCCCAGAGTTGCATGACATGACTGACTTCGGCCCCGACTCGGCTCTATACCTGGCACTCAAACGCCTATGCTCAGTTCTGGAGCTGCTTTGGAAGTTCCCCCATAATCCTCCTGGTCAGTCTCTCCTCCTGCCCATCCCCACCATGGAGAGAAACGACCAGATAAAGGGCTTCTGCTCACTGAATGCTTAGGAAGCCAGCTCAGGGTGAGCCCAGTCTGGGTTTGCTCTTACCAAGTAACTCAGTGCGCTGGCCAGCTGTTTGGCCACCTTAAACTTCCAGGGCGTGGTGAGCAGCTCGCTTTTCCGATGCATGAAGAGGTCCAGGGGCCCGAACTCCATGTACTCCTCCACCATGATGTCTGAGGGCATGGGACAACAGGGCGTGACTGTTGGGACCCTGACTGCCCAGCGGGCACAACCCCCACTCTTCCTCCCCAATCTCAAACAACCCCCACCCTCCCCAACCTTAGCCGTCAGAAGCCTCAAGAGCTTATGGACACGGACTCCTTTCAGCCTCATTACAATCCCGTAAGCTAAGGTTGCCTCCCAGAGGGTAAGTGACTCACTCAGGGTCACAAAGCTAGTTAGTGAAAGAGATAGGGCTTGAGCCCAGGTCTTCCTGGCAATCCACTTTTTACACACACTGTTTCCCTGGAGTCCAAGCTGACAGAAGTCTGTGCTGGAGCCCCAGCTTCACTGTTGAGTACCCATAAGACAGCTGGGGCCTCATTTCTCCATATGCAAATTAAGAATAAATAACTCTCTTCCCATAACTCCTGGGGATAGTGGGGGGAGGAAGTTGATATAGATGCAATTGTGGGGAGGAGGAGACAGAGAGAGAGAGAGGGAGGGAAAAAGAGATTCAGAGACAGAGAAAGAAGGAGGAGGAGGAGAGAGTTTCTAGGCACAGACATAGGAGAGAATGTGAGATCCAGTCCCAGCATCCATCTGGGGCTTTTGGTCGCCTTAGAATGTTTCATAAAATCAGAAATTAGGAGGTGGAAAGGACTCAGAGACGAGCTAGTCCAACTTCCTCATTTTACATGGAGGAAACAGGGCCCCAGAGGATAGACCTCTGTCTCTCTCTCTTCTCCCCCCATCTCTGTCTATCAGTCTCTGTCTGTCTCTTCTCCTCCTTGCTCTCTCTCCTCTCCCCTCCTCTCCCTCTCTCCCTCCCCTCTCCCTCTCCCCTCTCCCTCTCCTCCCTCTCTCCCTCCCTCTCTCCCTCCCTCTCTCTCTCTCCCTCCCTCTCTCTCTCTCCTCCCTCCCTCTCTCTCCTTCCCTCCCTCTCTCTCCTTCCCTCTCTCTTTCTTTCTTTCTCTTTCTTTCTTTCTTTCTTTCTTTCTTTCTTTCTTTCTTTCTTTCTTTCTTTCTTTCTTTCTTTCTTTCTTTCTCTTTCTTTCTTTCTTCTTTCTTTCTTTCTTTCTTTCCTTTCTTTTTCTCTCTCTCTCTCTCTCTCTCTCTCTCTCTCTCTCTCTCTCTCTCTCTCCTCTCTCTGTCTCTCTCTCTGTCTCTCTCTCTGTCTCTCTCTGTGTCTCTCTCTGTGTCTCTCTCTCTGTCTCTCTCTCTCTCACACACACACACACACACACACACACACATACACATCCATCATAGCTTACTAGCTCTGCCACCTCATTTTCCAGAAGAGGAAACTGAAATTCTGGGACGTTGAGTGACTCTCCTTGTTAAGCCAGTATCACACACCAAAGGTGGATTTTGAACTCGGGCCCTTTGATTCCAAAGCCTCCCTTCTTTGCTCTGTATGTCATTTGGGGCCTTTTTGTTTTTTCCTGGAACCTCCATTTCCAAACTCACGCTCTTCCCTTCCCCTAACCCAGAAACCACCTCTCATAGCGAAGCTGGGGAGGGGGGGAGAAGGCCAGTCCTTGGTCACACCCATTGCGCCTGAGAAGGAGTGCGACACCCCCCACACCCTCCCCATCTTTCCAGCAAGCTTGGGCCTTGAGGGGGCCCCTCCAGGGCGGGAGCCCCTCCGCAAAAGAGCCAACTCACTTTCCACGTCGCGGACACAGACACCATAGAGGTACACGATGTGCTTGTGGGACACCTGCCTCATCATACTGGCGGCCTCGAAGAAAGCCTGCTGGGAAATTGGAGGGTGGGGATGGGGAGGAGAGATCAGAACACCGGCGGGGGTGGCCACAGCCCCAGGAATTTCCCCCCTCCTCCCCTCCCATCAGTGTCTTGCTTCCCATGATGCCCCCAGCAAGCGCACCCCACATACCCACGTGCAGGACTCAGGGACACACATGTACGCCTAGGCTGCTGCAGACTGAGGCTGCAGTCCGGCTCTGGGACACACGCCTGGCGATGAGACCAAAGGCTTTTCCCAGATGGCCCGGATGGTGAAGGGCCCAGGATGGCCAGGCCCCGACACCAGGGTGTCCTGGGTGGCCAGTGAGGGGGGGACGGCCTGGGGAGTACTTGCCAGAGAAATGTCCCTGTGACTGGGGTCCAAGACCTTGAGGATGACTTTCATTTTTTTCTCGTCGGAGCTGCCTTCATCATCCTTGTAGTCTAGGGTCCCTGAGTAGATCTGGGTCCGAGTGCCTCGTCCCATGTGCTCTCCCTAAACAAAGCCAACGGGACAAAAGAGGGGGCTCAGAGAGCAGGGAGGGTGGGGGGGGTCGGGCCTGGGGGAGAAGCAAGGGCCGATGTGGAGGCGCCCGCCGGGGGCCAAGGGGCATCAGCACTGCTGAGTCCCGTGAAGCCTCAAGAGCGAGCTCACTTGAGGGCGCTGCCAGCTCAGTCAAGGGCACTGGCAGCCTCAAAGAAAACCAAGCCAGCCTGCCTGGACCCACCCAGAGCCACCCAGGGCCTTCCAAATGACAGTGACCAAAGGAACACAACGCTGACCCCATCCGCCTTCCCAAAATGATTCCTGACTCCCATTGCAAGCTGGATGAGGGCGGGCAAAAGGAGGGAACGGGCACTTATCTGTCACCTGCCGCCTGTGTGCTAAGTGCTTTACAAATGTTACCTTTGATCCCCACAACAGCTCCCCCCAGGGGGAATCTTCTATCATCCCCATTTTAAAATCGAAGAAATTGAGATGATCAGAAGGGAAGTGACTTGCTCAGGGTCACACAACTGGCAAATGCCTGAGGCTGAATTTGAAGCCTTGGTTCTGAAGTTTACTATCTGTGTGATCATGGACAAGTTGCTTCCATGCCCTGAGCCTCAATTTCCTCATCTGTAAAATGGGAAGGATTGGACTAAATTACCTCAAAGGTCTCTTTCACCTTTTCCACAGCCTGAGTACTGTGAGCTATTCTCCAAACCTTGCCCCTTCACCTACCATGGCTCACACCTTACCAGTCTTATGCCTTAAGTCACTCTGGCCTTAGGGATGCTAAACGGCACCTGGAGAAAGTGTCCGGCTATAACCTCATCATCAGTCTCCACCAGGAGCCAAGAATCACAGCTAGTAAACATCAGAGGCAGGAATCAAACTAGTCTGGACCCCTACCTATTGCACCATACTGCCCCAGGGGCTTTGCACAGAACAAACAGTCTTTGTGGCCTAATTAACTCTCTGGAAGGAGATAAGAGATCCACTGAGGCTCTGAAAGAGTCATTTCTTCCACATGGATCATTCTCTGGCAAACCAGATTAATTTGGATGGTAGCCTCATTTCTCATCTGCTACCACCCACCGTCTCCTGCCCTGACATCCTTTCAGGTTATTGATTACATGTCCCTTACTTAGGCGGGGCTCGCTGGGGGGTTATGGGAAGTTACATGGCGGCAGCGTCCCAGAAAGGGCTTGGCGGTCGGTGTCATTACCATCCCTGAAATGGCCATTTGGGTCGAGGGGAAGCTTTCCTGCCTTCATGGGCCTGAAGACGCAGCCAACTGAGGATCTATTGGATAAGACTGTTGATGGCACAGATTTTTTCAGGAAGGAGTTTAATGAGAATATCAACCATCCCCAAGACCGCTGGAGGAATCGGCCCAAGGAACATCTGGGAACAGGACGGAGCGGGGCATGTAGGGCGGACTTGAACCCTGCTTTCCTGCCATACTAGTTGGGGTTACTTCAAATATACCACCTGATTTCTCAGGCCTCCAGAGGAGGAAAAGGAGGAAGCTGGATGCTCAACAAAGGGGGTGAGGAATGCGTCAGTCAGTCAGTCAGAGCCAATGAGCAATTATTAAACTCTTATTGTATACCAGGCACTTTGCAAAGAAAGGTTTTAAAAGGTTCTCTGTTCTCGAGGAGCTCACATTCTAATGGAGGAAACACCATGAATATAAATAGACACAAGATCTTGACAGATCACATGGAATCTCAAAGGAACGGCTGCAGCAGATGGAGGGATCTCATTCAGAAGGTGGGGCTGGAGTTCCTCCTTGAAGGAAGGCAGAGAAACTAAGAGGCAGAGATGAGAAGGGACACCATTCCAGGAAGGGGCCTAGGCTCCCACGCTCCAGGACGTCAAAGACCCCTCACTTCATCAGGATGGGTAGTCCCTTCACAAGACTGTTTGCGACTCTTCTAAGATATCAGGTGGTTGTGTTGGAAAAATTAATTCCTTGTAGCCAATCTGCTAATGAGTTGTTGGACGAGGTCTGTTCTACATTGGCCAACACATAGTCTACTGCCAGGCTTCTGCTAGATATTAGTAAGCATTTATTAAGCACCTACTATGTGCTACCTACTGTGCTAAGTGATTTCCAAGTGCTATGTCATGGGATCTTCACAAAAGCCGGGGAAAGTAGGTCCTGTTTCTTTCTCCATTTTATAGCTGAGGAACCTAAGGTAGACAGTCTAAGGGACTGGCAAGTATCTGAGGCAGGATTTGAATTCAGATCTTATCTCCAGTATTCTGCCCTGCCTGTAAGGAGGTGGGGAAGAATGGGAGAAGTGGAGGAAAGGACTCTAGTGGGAACTGAAAGTGAGGAAAAAAATTAAAGTTATCCATCAAGTGTTTGAAGAGTCACAAGCAGGTGCCTCAACTCCTCTCTGGGCAGATGAATTGGGACTTGACCGGCCTCCATCTGCCCGTCCGTTGCCTGTCTCTGTGTCCATCTGTCATCTGTCTGTTTCTCCATTTTCCTTGGAACTGGGAGGCTACATGACCTTGCTACGAGCAGTGCTCCAAAACCCAGGAGACGTAATCTAACTCAACCTTATTCATGGGAACACTTGCGCGTCTCTACCTTCAGAGACGGGTAAGAAGCATGCGCTTAATTCCGAGAAGCCATGTTTTAGGAGGCCCAAGATTCTTGGAACTTCCCCGAATGTCCACATGCTTGTAGCCACTCATTCAATAATTCTACTCTCTCTCCCCTAAGCAAATTAATTAATGACAATCAACAAAGCCAGTTTCTCAGTGGCCCAATTACATAACGGTCAGAGATTTTGAGATATACGAGAGGGAAGGGGGAAGGCCCATTTTGTCCCCAGATTTCTTCCCAAACAGTTCTCATGGAATCACAGAACCCATCTGGACCAATCCATCCTGGCCCAACTCCCTGTGCTCAGCAAGAGCCTTCACTGGAACATCTTTTCTGAAGAGAAATTTCCCTCTGGGGAGAGTTGAATGCATTTGTGGATAATGGATTTTGTTAACAAAACGGGAAGACCAGCTTCATGTGGGGCCCTTATTGCTATGGTGATCCGAACTGGGACAGGGGGAGCACCCTACAGCTGATGTACCAGGGCTGGAGGCAGCTATGGAGCTGAAAGTCAGGAGGCTGGTACACATAGAGGCCAGGCCTAAGAGGAAAGGGAAAATGGAGGACAATCATTTATAGGAAGCATGAGGGAAAAGGAAACACAAAAAGCCGATGGAAAGTGCAAGGTTCCCAGGGAAAAGCTATTGCTTCCTAGGGAAGGGAAGCATTTTGCCCACATTCATACATCTAGTAAATAGCAAATGTAGACTTTCAACCCAGGTTCCAAATCCACCGCTCTTTTTTCATAAATAGGAAAAGTTGTATTTTCTGGCACTCGAGGCAAAGGAATGGAGGTGAGAGCGATGAACAAGGAGTTAGGAGATGTTCAAGTCTAGGCCCGGCTTCAATATTAAATCACTGTGTGATTTTGACCGAAGCTTCCATTCTGAGCTCAGGTTCCTCATCTATAAAATCAGGGACTGAACCACATGACTTCCAAAATGTCTTCCAGCTCTATCATTCTGTGGTCTACGCTGGGCCACGGGGAAGGTCCTTGGCCAAAACCAGTTACCTCGAAGCTAATTCACGTGGATCCAGATCTTCTCCATCTTTTAAGTCTTTGTTAACTAAAGCTCTGAGATCCCAAGTTAACATTTTTTCTCTAAGAAAGATTCCTCAAGAAATCCAGGATAACTTCCCATTGAGCCAGAGGATTCTTTCCAGATTATGACTTCTCACACGACTACGACTTAATTGCAAGCCTAGGCTCATACACGGTGAGTTGGAAGGGATTTCCCACAGCAATAGATCTTCATTATTTTACAAAGAGTTTTCTTTGTCTTAAGTCTGTGAGTAATGACTGGCGCCGGTAAGCTATCAATAAATGCTTTATCGATTTATCTGCCTGGATAGACAAGAAGGGGAGGTATTATCATTTCTATTTTGTAGATATGGAAACTGAGGCTGACAGAAAATCAATGGGGCTGTTTGTGGGGCCAGCTGTGAGAGATAATGTGGGTCAGAAAGATGAAGGTCTTGGATTCAGATCTTGAAAGTGTTAATACTTCTGCGATCTCACTCACACGTGAACATTTGGGCTTTATTTTCCTCATCAGTAAATGAAAGGGCTGGACTCTATGGCCCTCCAGTTCATTCTATCTCTCAATCGATGATCTCATGATCCTTGATACCTGAAGTGTTGACATTTGTTCTTCTAGGATTGGAAAGGGACCAACCTAAGCCGATTTCATTCCAGCAGGAAATAAAACCCTATTGTTCAGTCTGCCACAAGAATAATCTTGAAGGAGGGGAGAGATTCACCCCAAAGCTGATGGAGAGATTGTCCCAGACTGGCGAGGGAAAATGGAGTGAACGTACCTGGATAATGTCTTCCTTGAGAATTCGATGGAAACTCAGCTGGCTCATCGTGTAGACCGGCAGGCACTCCTTGGCCTTCTTGGTGGCCACAAGCAGGTTAGAAATTTCTGGAGAAGATGGAGAACACACACCCATTATATTGGAAAACTGACTTCTAGCTCCATTAGAACCGAAGAAGTCACTCATTTTGTAGGGGACAAAGCAGGAACCATGAAGGACATAAAGTAAAAACAGAAGGTCACGTCCCGGTCTTGGAATATTGAAGAGAATACACATACAGAAAACATATTTATATACACATCAACATGCACATTTATACATTTGTGTGCTTAAAAAACAGTCAAAGCTAAAACAGTTCCTACCCTCAGGGATCTTGCATTCTATTGGACAACAGCCCATGCGTGTGTGTGTGTTTGTGCATATACTCCCATAGCAATGTACATTTATTTGTCATATTTGTATTAATTTATTCTACGTGAGTGTGTGGATACATACCAACATACATATGCATACAGATTCACTGTCTGTGGAGCCACCAAGCCGCCCCTGGGAGCTCACAACAAACCGGCATTTCATCACCAAAACAAAGACTAAAACTCCTCCATGTCAGTGCTTCATCAGCCAGGGCAAGAGCCTTGGGAACTATTTGAGCTTTGACTGTTTTAAACTTTGTTTTTGTATCCCCAGCATCCATCACAGTGCCCGGCAAACAGCAAGTGCTTAATAAATGTTTAAACTGAATTGATTTGCTGAATGCTTAGCAGAACCCACTGTCCCACTCAAAAGGATAAGTACATAAATGGTACTCACTAGGCAATGTCTGTAAGGAGATCCCAGACTCCCAGAATCTCAGGGCTGGAAGGGATTCCAGAGACCACCCTGAACAAGAATCCCCTCTCTAACCTCCCCCACCAGTAGACTCCCAGCCCATGCTCAAGAGATCTTCAGAGAAGGGAATGTACTCACTCTGGGAGGGAGGGAGGGAGGAAGGGAAGGAAGGAGAGAAGGAGGAAGGAGGGGAAGAAGGAAGGAATGAAGAGAGAAAGGAAGGAAGGGAGGGAGGAGGGAGAAAAACAAAGGACAGAAGAAAGGAAGGAAGGAAGGAAGGAAGGAAGGAAGGAAGGAAGGAAGGAAGGAAGGAAGGAAGGAAGGAAGGAAGGAAGGAAGGAAGGAAGGAAGGAAGGAAGGAAGGAAGGAAGGAAGGAAGGGAAAAATCTCCTCACTAACTGTACCTCTCGGTTTCGGCTGGCAGCATTTCTTTAGGACGAAGCTGATATTGTCTGTTTTCAGGATCTGCTTCTTGAGATGGTCCATGAGGCCTCTGAGAGAGGGGAACACTCGATCGGAGCCATGCAGGGAGTATTTGCCCTTCTTCACTTCAATCTGGAAGTTCTTGTACTGTTTCTGGCTCGTTAGCATCTGCTATTGGGAGAATAAGAACCACAGTGTGACTACCCCACCATGTTCAAAGGGACCTGGGAGAAAGGTTTTATCATCTGCAGCTCCTAGCCTCGTGCCTGGGAGTTCTCAGTCACTTGATTTCCCATCTCTTTGCCTTTGCCCTGGCTGTGCCTCATGCCTGGATTGCCATCTCTCCTCATCTCTGCCTCATAGAATCCCTGGTTTCTTCAAGACTAAGCTCAAGCCCTACTTGTTTTCTGCTGAAGCTATTTCCTGCTCCCTTAGTGCCTTCCTCTATATGACTCCCTTCCATCAGCTTGGGTATGTATCTCCTCTCTATCTCTCAGGTCATCTAGATGAGTAGAATGTAAGCCTCCTGAGGACAGAGCTTCACCCATGTGGTGACTGGTGGCACATGGGAAGCACCTAATATATGCTTGTGGTTGCATTAATAAGAGCTGGTTGAATTCAATGGGATGGAAATGACTGATTTCTTTGGGGGTCTGGACCAATGATGTCACTGGTGTGAAGAATTAAAGGTGAGAAAAGTCTCTCTTCAGCCAGATCAGCTTGGGCTCTGCATCTCCCCCTACGGCAAATCTCCTAAGAATCCAAAGCATTGGAACAGCTAAGTGGTACAGTGGTTAGAGCACCTGAAGTCAGGAGGACCTTAACACGTCCTGACTGTGTGACCCTGGGTGAGTCACTTAATCCTAATTACCTCAGCAAAAAAAAAAAAAAAAGAAAAAAATCCAGAGCATCCAGACTTGACTTCTCCCAAAGACAGAGCAGTCAGGGATTCACTGAATCACATAAATTTCCACTAATTTTCCCTCCCAAGACTAATGGACAGGGAGAGTTGCATATGACAAGTCCAAGTACTTCATTAAGCAGAATGAATTGAAAACAAGCGAGCAAACATCTGCCATCCAAGCCAGAATCTGGCTAGTTAATCTGGAAAGAGCACTGATTGGGAACTGCTGGCTTTGGTGCTTCCAAGGCCACTTGGGTCATTTCCTTTCCTCCCAGCCTCTGGCCACTTTCCCTTCCTCTGTGTCTGCTGCCCCAAGGCCTCCGCCCACCAAGCTCGCGCTCCTCCAAACTAGGACATGTTCACTTGCTAGAAAATGCTGTTTCCAATTCATTTTGCCTTAAAGACCAGAGTTCTGCCCCAAGACTTCATTTGGTCCGAGCCCCGGAAGGTCCCTCAAGGCCAAGCATGTCTGGACATTGGACACTCAGCCAAAGAGGCTCTGAACAGACCCCCACCCATGACATCCCAGGCAAGGGCTCATGTTGCCGCTGCTCAAAGACTTCTAGTGGGAGGAAGCCATCACTTCCGCCCATCACGTGTATTCCTTTTTTATTTTATTTCCAAATACACAGCTTTTTATTTTCAAAACATGTGCAGGGATCATTTTCAACATTCACCCTTGCAAAACCTTGCGTTCCAAATTTGCTTCCCTTCCTTTCCCACAATCCCTCCCCTAAGGTGCAAGTAATCCAATATATGTTAAACATGTGCAATTCTACTATCCGTATTTCCACAATTATTGTGCTGCATGAGGAAAATCAGATCCAAAGGGGAAAAATGAGAAAGAAAACCAAATGCATTCCTTTTTTAAAAAGGGTTTTTTGGTGAATTTTGGGTTTTACATCACAGTGATAGAAATAGGATCCCAGATTTGGAACAGAAAGGAAGCTCAAAGGCATCTCGTCCATTTTATAGCTGGGTAAACTGAGGCACAGAGAGGTGGGTGCCTCCTGCCCACCTACTTTTTGTAGACTTTTTTTAATGGCAGGATGAGATCTGCCTCCCTAGAACTTCCCTACAGCACTCCCCTGTGAAAGGAGACCCACTCAGGTCATTTGGTCACCAACTCTCAGAACCAATCTTATGACCATTTCTGTATAGATTGGCTTCTGCCACCCCCACCCCCTTCTATTCCCATCTTCCATGGGTGAGAACAAGGCAGCCCCAGGGCAGCCTCCATCAGAGCTTCCTACTCTTACTAAGCCCCGCACCCCCTGCTGCCTCCCCAAGCTGAGCCAACCAAGAGAAGCTGATGCCTGGGCTGACCTCTGATTTTTCAAAGCAGGTCACGGTCATGAGGATGTTGTCGAAGTCTGTGCAGCTCCAGCGCAGAACGTACATGCCTTCTTCGCTTCCTTCTTGCCTCAGTTTATTGATTGCATACTCAGTGCTGCAGAAAAGGATGGGAGACCAGACATCACATTGAACCACCATATTGAATCTTTGTCCCCCCCTGCCTCTCAGCCACTGTAATGAATCTGCATTCTCCCAGCCGCCATACTGAATCTGCATCCCCCAGCTGCCATATTGAATCTGCATCTCCCAGCTGCCATATTGAATCTGTGTCTCCTAGCTGCCATATTGAATCTGTATCCCCCAGTCGCCATATTGAATCTGCAATCTGCCAGCCGCCATATTGAATCTGCATTCCCCAAGCCGCCATATTGAATCTGCATCTCCCAGCTGCCATATTGAATCTGTATCCCCCAGTCACCATATTGAATCTGCATTCTCCCAACTGCCATATTGAATCTGCATCCTTCCAGTCCCCCATCTCACCCCAGAGATGTCCATGGGCTTTCGAGCTGCTCTCTATTCCCATGATGCCCTTGTTGTTTTCTCATTAGATATTTATCTTTACATTCAATGGATATCTTTGTTTTTATCTCACATTGATTTGAAAATGTACTCCACCACCTCTACCCTACCAGACAAGCCTTTCCTTGGAACAAAGATATAGATTTAAAAGGATATTAAAACTGACCCATTGCCCACTAGGGACAGCATATGACAACATACAACAGCATTCTTCACCCAGAGTCCCCCACCACTCCAGCAGAAGGAAAAAAAGCACATTTTTTCATCCCTTCTGTGAGGTCAAATGCCATCACTATCATTCTTAAGCCATTTTTATTTTAAAACAAGGCAGCCAGAGGCATATAGAAATGGATCTGCCCCAGGTCTCCCCAGCTCAAGAGGAGCATGGCCAAGATTTGGACTCTAATCCTTGATTCCAATGCTAAATGACTTGGCCTAGACCATATAAGCATTTATGTGTCAGACATACTCCTCCTGGTTTTGAGTCCAGTTCTTAATGTTTAACAACCACACCAATTTACAAAGAATAACATGGCAGGGTTGGGGTGAGGGAGCAGTGGGGAGAGGAGTATCTGAAGGCATCTTCCCAACATGGTATCGAAACAAGACCAGAGTATCTTCCCTTACAGTCTACAAGAGTGTGCAGAGCCAGATTGGACCAGCTCATAAGAGCTGATTATTAAATTTTCAGTGTGAGCATTGATATCTTAGAAATCAGCATAAGCTACAAATCAAAATTTGCTTTGTTGTTTAATCGACCGTCTAGATTTAAGAAAGGATGGAGAAAGTGTTGCCACAGATTAACCTGAAAAGTGTTTTTTTGCTCTGAGAGAGCTCGTTAAACATTTACCAAGCCACCATTGCTTGTCAGACCCATGAGCAGACAGGAGAATTTAAGACTTCTCTAATTTTGATTTCCTTTTGGCCTTGTTTGTGGGCTGGACAGCTCACTCATTCTCCTCATGACCTTCACTTTTTCCATTTATAAAAGATCAATTAACTGAATAATTCATTCCCAATCTTGAAGCTCTAAGTCACAAAATTGATCATTCTCATGGTGCCTTAGGGATCCTGGTGGAAACACAAGGGCGTGGTCATCCATTTTAGCTTTTCTTTCCTTCAGGTTAGATCTGTGCTCCTGCCTCCAGAGTACTTGGGAGTGCTTCTATGGCCTACAGACTGGAAGCTTGAAGCCTAAGTTCCAACCTTGGGTTGTGTGAGCAAGGCCCGGCCAGGGACACCCCGAGCGCCCTAGTTTTCTCATCTGTACAGGGACCACAGGTTGGATGGTTTACAGGGTCCTCCTAGCTCTAAATTCCAGCATGGACAAAGGATCAGAAGGAAGAGAGTAGTTGTGGGAAGAATGCTGGGCAGGAAAGCCAGGACACCTGGGATGGGATTTCATCCTCCCACTCCTCAGTTTTGAGGCCGTAATACCCTGAATTCTACACTCAGTTTCTACACTCAGTCCCACACAGCTGCTCAGTTGCCTAATGCTTCTCCACAACAGCTCTCCCATTGTCCCCTTCTCCACGCAGCCTCCACACTAGAGCAGGCCCTCATCCCATTTCCTGGATTACTCCTCTTACATGATCTCCCCACACTGATCTAGCCTTCATCCATCTGCCAAAGGGCAGACCAGGTCACTTTCCTGCTTAATAAACTCCAGTGGCTTCCTATTAATTTTAGAATGAAAGTTATTTTTACATGTAATTGGGGGAATTTTTTTTTCAAAAAGAGTAAAATATAAGCCCTTGTGTTTGTCATTTAAAACTGCATAACTTGGTCCCTCCCAACATTTTGCTATCTTCTTCCATATTATTCCCCATCATCCACTTAGTGATATATTTAGATTTCTCACATAGGATAGGCTGGGGGTGCAGTGAACAGTGTCCTGTACCTGGAATCAATAAGATCTGAGTTCAAATCTGACCCTAGATGTGTATTAACTGGATGCCCTTGAGAATGTCACTTGATTTTAGGGTGCCTCAGTTTCTTCATCAGTAAAATGGGGATAATAATGACACCTGTCTCCTGGGGCTGTTTTGAGAACCAAAACTTCTATTTCATAAACTCAGGCAGCAGAGAGTTTTTTAGTCCCTACTAGGTAAGCATCATGGTGTTATGTATGATAGAAGTTACAGAAAAGAATAAATCAATGATTTAAAAATGATACTCTGAAGCCCAGTATTCTACTGTTGTACCAACCTGCCTCTAAGAACACTCTCATCGCCACTTTACAAAGGAGAGAAGCTTAGAATGCAGTGGAGTGGCTGCTAATATTCACAGCCTTAGAAATTTTGGAGCCAGCCATGGACCCGGGTCATCCAGTGTTTATTCAATGACGCCAATGCTGCAGAGATTGAACTGATTCCCTTAGTTTTACTTCCCATAAGTAGAGCAAACTTAACACCACACACACACACACACACACACACAACTGTTAAAGATTCATCGACATCAAAATGACAAGGAGAGTATATCACTAGAACACCAGCTCATTTTCTTCCCAAGAAAACAGCTCAAAAGGCAATTTAACCAACCAGATTGGACCATGACAGCCATTCTCTATGTTGTGCACGATCAGTGGAGGTGCGACATCCGTGCAGAGGTAATGATGGGCATCTGCCGTGAGCCGGAAATACCCGTCCACTAGAGACACGAAAGACAAGGCTTCCTCGTGGGAAGACAAGCTTAACTCCTGCATGGAGACAAGAGAGAAATGGAATCCAGAGATTACTTCACAGCCCTCAAATCAATTTGTGAAGATATAATCATTATCTTCAATAACACTGGACAAAATGCTTTCAAAAGCTTTTCCTAGGGGAAGAAATCAAAATCACATGGGAACAGGAGGAGGTACATCTCGTCCCTGTCATCCTGTATGCAGCTGGAATCGTCCCAAAGATGCTTTTACTGAACCTGCAGCAAATGAGCCTCCATCTAGAAAATGAACAAAACTGACTCCATCTTGGATCGGTCTTAACAATTAGAGCAAATGAAATGAGCACAAGGATGCTGATAAAGCAAAAATGGCCTTGAATCCAAAACACAAAGAGGGCAGAATGAGAGCCCACAGAATATGATAACCCCTCTGGCATTTTTTGTTATTGCTTAAATAGTTCCTCAACCCACCCCCTTTAACTCTATAGAAATGTAAGGCTCTGACGTGGAGCACTGAAACAGTTCTCAGTGAAATCTGGCCCTACTTCTCCTTTTTTAAACTCCTGTCCCTTGGGCTTTAAGTGACAGGTTTTACCTTGGTTTGGTTTTTGGCAATCCCAATACTTTTTGTTGATTTCTTTCTTTCTCCCTCCCTCCCTTTCTTCCTCCCTCCCTTTCTCCTTCCCTCCCTTTATCCCTTCCTCCCTTTCTCCCTCCCTTCCTTCCTTCCTTCCTTCCTCCCTCCCTCTCTCCCTCCCTCCCTCCCTCCCTCCCTCCCTCCCTCCCTTCCTCCCTCCCTCCCTCCCTCCCTTCCTTCCTTCCTTCCTTCCTTCCTTCCTTCCTTCCTTCCTTCCTTCCTTCCTTCCTTCCTTCCTTCCTTCCTTCCTTCCTTCCTTTCTCCTAAGGCAATTGGGATTAAGTGACTTGCCCAGGGTCACACTTTCTGTTGATTTCTAAAAGTCAGGCAGAATGTTCTGCCTCTGTTCATGTAGACTATTAAATAGAATAATAAAAATAGGTACCACTTGCACAACACCTACTATGTGCCAAGCACTGTGCTATGCACTTTACAATTATGATCTTATCTGATCCTCACCATCATCCAGAAGTAGGTGCTACTATTCTCCCCATTTTACAGAGGGCAGACTGAGGCAGACAGAGGTCAGTTAGATAACTTGCCCAGGATTATACAGCCAGTAAGTATTCAAGGCTGGATTTGAATTCAGAACATTCTGACTCCAGGACCAGGGAGCCATCCTGGAGTCAGAATGCTCTGAATTCAAATCAGTTGAATTGCACCACACAGTTGCACCCCAAATATGGAAGTCCTGGAGAATTAAATATGAAAGCAGAACAGTGACTGTTCCCAGGATCATTTCTGCTGTCTCGCTGACTCCAAGATGAGAAGAATTAGGTGATGATAATGTGGCCGGCACTTATTTAACACTTTAAGGTTTACACAGCACCTTAAAAATATTGTTTCATCTCACCCCAACAACAATCCTGTCCACATCTTATTAGCCACATGTTAGGATCCTCAACTTAGAGCTACAGAATACCTCAGTGGGTAGTCGAGTCCAGCCCCCTCACTTTGCAAATGGGTAAACTGAGACCCAGGGCAGCTAGGTAGTGCCAGGACGAGTCAGGAAGCCTCATCAATTCCAGCCTCAGACACTTACTAGCTTAATCCTGTTTGCCTCCATTTCCTCACCTTACTATCAGGATCATAACAGCACCTACCTCCCAGGGTTGTTGTGAAGATCAAAGGAGATCATACAGTTGGAAAGCCCTTAGCACACTTTTGGCATACAGTAGGTGCTACATAAGTACTTGCTCTCTCCTTCCTCACTCAGTTACCTATCTGCAAAATGGAACTAATTATAACAGTCCCTACCTCCCAGGATTGCTATGATGATAAAATGAAACACTATTCGTAAAGTACTTTGCAAACTTTAAAACACCAACTGAATGGTACTTGTGATTGTTATTGTTAGAACATTGTTATTATTGTTGCTGTTGTTGTTGCTGTGGTTGCTCCCAATTCAGCACATTTCCACCGAGGAGCCTTATGAGAAGCAGATCCACTGGGATGAGGGTGGGGAGACAGGGAGTATCCATTAAGGAGGATCAGATTTTAATGGATTGAGCCACTGGCAAGACTAACAAAACTTTATCATTAAAAAGCCTCAGCTTTATCACTTATAAAATGGGGAGGATGGTATCTGTGATATTTCTCTCATATGGCAGTCATGAGAACCCAATAAAATAATGTAAAAAAGATGCTTTGCAAATGCTGAAAGACAGAGCAGCATCGGTTATTAATTCTCTCAGTGTCAACAGTTTTAATTGTACAAACACCTTTTGATTTTTCAGGGCACTTTCACATCTCTCTCTCTCCCAGTTGGTCCTCACAATCTGAGAGGCAGCTAAGATGGGAACTTTCATGTCCATTTCACAGATGGGGAAGTCCAAGGGAGACCTTAAATGTAGCAAAGGCAGGGCTGGAATCCGGAGCTCTTGAACCTTCACCTAGTGGAGGATGTGGGGGCTCCCATTTGCAAAATACTCTGGGGTCTGCAAAAGGCTTTCTTTGAAATAATGTCATGGGGAATAAGTAGTGCCCATATTATTCCCATTTTATAGATGAGAAAATTGAGATCACAGAACTAGGAAGTGTCTGAGCTTGACAGAATCCTGACCTCTCTTGACTTCAAGTCTAGCATTCCACACTGACAATGACTGCAAGAAGTTGATGGTATGAGAAAAGGCAGGCGGAGTTACTCAGGGAATGGGCAATGGGGGCGAGTGATTGGGAGCAGGTCATTTGGAAAGCTGAGACAAAACCAGAGAGAAAGGGAGATGTGATTGCCCATTGAGGGAACGTCTCAAGTAAAAGTAAGTGCGGACAAATGTCCTTGGGAACAATGAGCAGATAGAGCCCTTGAGTCAGCCCTACTTCCAGACACTCCCATAGACACCCACCAGAGCTGTGGGACTCTGGGAAGCAGCATTTCTGTCCAGTGGAGGAAATGTTTGCATGTGCTTACTCACAGACTTGGTATAAGCAAAGATTCTTCCAACAAGGAAAGCCTAGAGATGAGAGACTTTCATTTTCAACCTCTAGAAGTTCATTTTTATTTGCAAGACAAGGGAAAACTTATTCACTTCAGAGAAAGGGCAAAGAAACCCTAAGTCAGGAAGGCAACATCATTCATTAAATATTATTAAATGTCCAGGGGGCTAAAGGCTAGAAGACAAAGAAGGGCAAATCATGGCCCTTCCTTGGAGGAGCTTCAGTCTGATGGGTTTTGAAACCATGCAGACAACTGTGTCTCTGAGGAATATGACTGGGGAGGTCGGGTAGAGGAACGCTAGGAGAGGGAGGGGAGGAAAGGACACTGTCTGTGAATTATCAGAGGGCAACCAGCAAGACTTTACCACCTATACCCATAATGCCAAAAAGGAGAGGGATGAAATGGATCTGGAGCCTAGCGGAGGAATGCTGGGAATACCGGCTGGTTCAGTTCCATAAGGATTTCTTTAGCACCTTCTCTGAACAAGGCATTGAGTGACAGAAAGGAAAGTGAGCAAACAGAAAGATAAACAAAGTAATTTTAAGAGAGAGAGAGAGAGAGAGAGAGAGAGAGAGAGAGAGAGAGAGAGAGAGAGAGAGAGAGAGGGGGGGAGAGACAGAGAGAGGGAGAGAGAGAGAGAGAGAGAGGGAGAGAGAGAGAGAGAGAGAGAGAGAGAGAGAGAGAGAGAGAGAGAGAGAGAGAGAGAGAGAGAGAGCGCTAACTAGGGAGATAAGTAGGTCAGGAAAGATCTTGAGTGAGATGTGGTAAGAGGAACAAGACTTCAATCAATAAACAGTTTTAACACTATGTGCCCAGCATTGTGCTAAGTCCTAAAAGAAATGGAAGTTTGACATACGGAAAGATAAGGAGAAAGGGCAGCCCAAGCATGGGAGATCACTGGTGACAAGGCAAGTTAGGAAGAAAGGAATGGGACAGGTGTGAAGGAGCAGATGGGGGGAAGGGGGGATGGCAGCGCCATTATTGCTATTTGCCAAGGTTGGGGAAACTCCTTTGGAGATGTCTGATATCAGAACCCAAGTGCATGACTCCTGCTGGAGAAAGGGCCAGGGTAGACAGAGCATCCTTCCCGCATATGCCAGACTGCAATGTAACTCCTCTTCCTGCACTCTGGGGCCAGCCAAATTGGCTGAGTGTTGCCCAGAAGGGAGGCTATTCTCTCTGTTTCTGGGATTTGGCACTAGCTAGCCGCCATGTCAGAAATTCACTCCCTACTAAGCCTTCTCAGGGTCTCTGCATTCCTTCAAGCTGGAGTTCAAGCTCTCACTCCCTTTTGCATGAAGCCTTTCCTCATTCCCAAGAGCTGTTTCTGCTCCCTTCGTCCCACCCCACAAACCGACTTCCCAATAATCATCTCTATGTTTTATAACTACTTGGATGTGTATTTATCATTTCTTTTTGTATATCCAGTGCTGAAAACAGTGTCTGGCACAATCTCTCTGTGTCTGTTTTTGTTGTTCAGTTATTTCAATCATATCCAATTCTTCCTGACCTCATTTGGAATTTTCTTGGCAGAGATACGGGAATGGTCTGCCATTTCCTTCTCCAGCTCATTTACAGTTGAGGAAACTGAGGCAAACAGAATTTGTCCAGGGTCACACAACCAGTGTCTAGGCAGTAAAGATTTTAGCTCCTGAGCATGAGTCCTCCTGGCTCCAGGCCTAGCACTCTATCCACTATGGTGCTGCCTAGCTGCAAGAAATATTTGCTGATTGTTCCAATGGTCTTGTGATAGAGAGAGCCATCTATACCCAGAGAGAGGACTATGGGAACTGGGTGTGGATCACAACATAATATTTTCTCTCTTTTCTGTTGTTGTTTACTTGCATTTTGTTTTCTTTCTCATTTTTCTCCTTTCTGATCTGATTTTTCTTGTGCAGCACAATAATTATATAAATGATTTAACATATATTTTTACCATGTTTAACATGTATTGGACTACCTGACATCTAGGGGAGGGGGGGAAAGAGGGGGAATTTTGGAACAGAAGGTTTTGCAAGGATCAATGGTGAAAAATTATCCATATGTTTTAAAAACAAAAAATCTTTAATAAAAATTGTGTTAAAAATCATTAACAAATTTAAAAAGAGCTGTTTTGGCTGCATCAAAAAAAAGGAAGGAAGGAAGGAAGGAAGGAAGAAAGGAAGGAAGGAAGGAAGGAAGGAAGGAAGGAAGGAAGGAAGGAAGGAAGGAAGGAAGGAAGGAAGGAGAAAAGAAAGATAAAAAAAAGAAAGAAAAAGAAGAAGAAAGGAATGAAAAAAGAAAGGAAGGAAGGAGGGAAAGAAGGAAGAAGGGAGAGAGGGAGGAAAGAAAGAAAGAAAAAGAATGAAAGAAAAGAAGAAAGGAAGGAAGAAAAAGAAAGAAAGGAAGGAAAGATGGAAGAAAGAAAGAAAAGAAGGAAGGAAGGAAGTAAAAAAAGAAGAAAAAGAAAAGAAAGGAAGGAAGGAAAAAAGAAAGAAAAAAAGGAAAGAGAAAAGAAAGAAAAGAAAAGGAAAGAAAGAAAGAAAAGAAAGAAAAGGAAAGGAAAGAAAAGGAAAGGAAGGAAGGGAAAGGGAAAGGGAAAGGGAAAAGAAGAAAGAAAGAAAGAGATTTACTGAGCACCTCTGAGAAGTCCAGGACAGGCATGGGTGATAGAAAGACATAAATGAAACTGTCTCTGCCCCCAAGGAGGAAAGCATGTACACATGTAAATAAATGTAAGGAAACAAAATCAAGACCATTTGGGTAGGCAGGCACTGGGGAGCAGAACAATAATCAATGGACTATGCCTTGTCCCTTCTCCTACTGCCATTTTCCTGGCAATCTCTCTCCTTTCCTACTCTTTTCAGGATGCCTTCCTCTATCTTGCTGTCTGTTCTTTTAATAATCAAGGTTTGTGCTCAAGCCACTCTTTTTGTTTGCTTTGGGTCATGTGCCTTCTCACTTCCCCTACCACATAAATCTGCCCATGTCAATGGCATGTTTGAGGCGTGCCAAGAAAGAGGAAGCAGGAGCCCCAGAGCTCTCCCCTTATACGCCATGAGACAGAGAATCAGCAGAAAGAGGTGCCAGTGTGTCCCTGGCCCCATGCTTGCTTGCTCTGAGGTCATGTCCAACCAGTGGTATGACCCTTGACATCCCTCATACCCAGGGTGTGTCTGTGTGTGTCTCTCTCTCTCCCTCTCTCCCCCCCCCCCCTCTCTCTCTCTCTCTCTCTCTCTCTCTCTCTCTCTCTCTCTCTCTCTCTCTCTTCCCCCCTGAAGCTGGGGTTAAGTGACTTGCCCAGGATCACACAGCTAGGAAGTGTTAAGTGTCTGAGGCTAGATTTGAACTCGGGTCCTCCTGAATTCAGGACTGGTGCTCTATCCTCTGTGCCACCTAGCTGCCCCTTCACCTAAATCTCAAAGACACATTTCCTTGGGGAAGAGGTACCTGTTTCAATTCAACTCAACCCATGGGCTCCTCAGCTGTTACACAGTCAGATGTACAGAGTTGGAAGGGACCTCAGAGACCGTCTACTTGTAAGATCAGAGATTAGGAAATGGAAGGAACCTTAGAGTTTAACATGCTCATTTAACAGATGAGGAGACTGAGGCCAAGAATTGTCAGTGAAGTGAGCTGTCCAAGGTAATGCTTATTTAAGCACCTATTACGTCCAACTCAACTAGCCATTGGGAATCAAAAGACCAAAACAAATCCATCCGTTCCCTCAAAGAGCTTACATTCTGATCTAGCTCTAAAATGACTATTATAATATGAGGTAATTTATGTAATATATAATATCTAATAATATAATATGAGGTAATTTCCAGCAAGAGAGAGCACTGGTGATTGAGGGGACCAGAACAGGCCTTGTATGGGAGACACAGGTAGGCTCCCAAGGACTGCAAAGGGTGGAGGTAAGGGAGCTGTGCATTCCAAGTGTGAAGGGCAGAGGCAGGAGCTGGGAGGTGGTAGAGACAGAGACGGGAACAGAGCAACTTGGAACAAGAGTGGAAAGGCTGGGCAGCCAGAGTGGGAGGGACTCTGCAGGAAGAGGATGGTGTCCTCTGAACATGGACGCTCTTTCCCTCACCGCCGTGGCCACTGTGGCAGCTCTGAAGACAGGGAGGGGGAAGGGAAACCCAGGCCAACCTACCATCTTCTTGTTGTCCTGCTTGTTAATGCTGACCATGGATTCCTTGATGACGACATGGGTGATTTCGGGGAAGTAAGAGAAGCTGTTCCATTCCTCTCGGGCTTTGTTTTTCTCTTCTTCTTTCTTGTGTCTGCTGTCCTGTTTCTTCCTCTTCAGCTTATTTTTCTCTTTCTCAACAGGAATCACCTAAAAAGACAAAGGTGGAAACCCCTTAGTGAGGTGGTTCTTGCCTTCCCCCTAGAAACAGAGCAACATTTCTAATAAAGCAAGCATTTCTCAGAATCTGGAAAGAGCTAACCAATGGTTCTTGGGCAATCCCAGCGATGGGAAGCTGTCTGCTCGGCAGGATGGAACCTAGTCTCCAAATGGCTAACCCGGGACCCAGGCAGAGGAGCTGAAAGATCGCTAGTGCTGGACGGTCTCAAGGTCTCACCTCAAGAGTCTCAAGGGTCTCCTAGCAACAGAGATGAACCACCCTGGTCCAATCTCCTTTATGAATATACAGAAGTATACATACATAGACCCCTAAAGCTCTAAATTGGAAAGGACCTAGAGATCATTCTCTACAACAACCAACCAAGTGTTCTCAAAGGGACATCCCTGACCATTTGATCAACACACACACACACACACACACACACACACACACACACACACACACACACACACACCAGCTAGCCATTGACTGATTACCAATGTCTGCCATTAAAAAAAATAAAATAAAAGAGACAGACTCACACTCAGTATGAACTTAGAGGAGAAAATCTCACACCCTAAAATTTTCAATTCTGATCATTCACACTCGTCCTTACATTTGGTTTTTTGCCTCCACTGTATTCCAAGATTCCCAGTCACCATCACTTCATAAGTTATGACGTTCCCGCAATCCTTTGAGTTTAATTTATTCATCTCGTTTTCAGACGAAATCAACAAGAGTGGAGTCTCGAAAATTTCAGCTCCGTAATGCTTGGTCAGCGTCTCCAAGGTGGACAGGTATTTCACCTTCAGGTCGTGGGGAGTCACGCTGCTGTCACAGATGGTCTTGTTGTTAAATTCCTTAAGGAAATCCTTGAAAACGTTATTTATTCGCATTCTGGTTAAGAGATTCCTTTGTCTGATGGTCTTGTTCAGTGTTTCTGGGATATATCGCTTGTAACTGAAAAAAAGAAAATGGAAAGAGAAAGAGCAAAAAGGGGTGGGGGAAGGAAGAGAGAAAGAAGGGGGAAGAGAGATAGAAAGTGAAAGGGAGAGAAAGAGACGAGGTGAGAAAATGTGACTTTATGCAATATTATATGAGCAAAATTGTCCATTCTCCAAGAAGTTTAGAAACTCATACACAAACTCACAAGCACATTATTAAATTCTGCTAGTATTTAAGCGACAGTCTGCTCCTGTCGAGGGAATAACTCAACCAGACATCAAAAGCTAACTGGGATAAAGGAAACCCCTGGCTTAGCCATCCACAGGCTCTTGTCCTGGTCAGCTCTTTCAAGCCTTGCCAAATGTTTCACCAGGAACTCCGAAAAGTCACCAAATCAATTGACCTGGGTCCCCATTGCCTTTCACAGACTGCACACACGTAACATGCTGAGCAGTCACTGTAAGGAAGACCCTGTTCCAGGTGGACCTCAGCACTCTTGGCCCCGCACCCCACTGCTTCTTCTCCAGCCCACGTGTTCCCATGACATATTTCTCTATTGCCAAGATCACTCACAGACTCCTGAAAGAACTTGGTATTTAAGGATCTGCCACCTTCCAACATTGCTGAGACACACCCTCACTGCCACATGTAGCCTCCACTTACAAAGAAGGTGCCCTGGGAGACACCCCCCTCAGCTCTCCTGGAAACGCCCCCCCCCCAAAGACGCCCCCCTCGGCTCTCCTTGCCCTGCCTTGGCTCTCCTCGGAGATTCCCCCTTAGCTCTCCTGGACACACCTCCCTCAGCTATCCTGGAAGCACCCCCCTCGGCTCCCGTGGGACACAGACTCAGCCTTACCTGACATCCTTGGGCAGATCCGGAAGCTGGATGTTATTCATCATGGCATAATGGGATATGGCCAGCACTGCCATCCCCAGACATTCATTTTCAATCTCGTGCACTTCCTGGTCGGTCTTCGGGTCTCGGACAGGAGCCAAGCATTTCACCAAGTCATACTGTCCCTTCAGGGGGGAGGAAAGATTCCTTTAAGTAGGAAGTAGGGAAATTCTGGGGAACTGAGGTGATCCCCAACACATGGTTCCCCCAGGGGTGACAGCTCCCCGGACAAGGTGTCTGCAAGGGGCAAACTTCTACCTCAGTTAGGAAATTTTGAAGGAACAAACCCCCTTAACATGTTTCCTTCCTCTTGGGGGGCAGGTAGTGAACTCTAGAACCTCAAGAAGGTTGACTGACTGCTCTAGGTACAGAATAAGTTGTATATATCCAGATGTGTCCAAAGTGTTGGGATTTTCCTTTGGTGAATTTCTTTCTTCAGTTCAAATGCCCCCTTCTACACAAGGCCCTCTCTAATTTCATTCTGATAATAATGCTCTCTCCCAATTACCTTTTATTTACCCTACATGTACCAGGCTAAATACTGGAATAGTTTTCAGCTAATTAAGCTACTGAATTTCTCTCTAATTAATAATCAGGTAACATATTCAAATTTCTCTCTAATTAATAATCAGGTAACATATTCATCCACTTTAAAAACATAATTTCTTGTCTGGTGCCAAAGAGATAAGAACACTATAAATTGGACACTCTTACCCTGGGGTGCAAAGACTCTTCAAGATACAGGAGAATATATGAACTCAGATGACACAGTTACGTCTTTATTCTCATTAACCTTTCATTTCTTTTATAACACTACGCATCTTATTTTATGTGTTTAAAAACATGTTTCTGGAGAGGGATCCATGGACATTTAATCTGGGTCTTGAAAAGTGGGTAGTATTTCAGACTGCCCAAGGGGCATCGAGGATACCCCAAAGTTCTGCCCTCCTAGGTGTGGGACTCTGGGAGTCTCACTTACCCCACCTATAAAATTATGGCATTGAATGCTAGTTCTGTGAGGGAGTGGTGACTCAATGGATAGAGCCCTAAGCCGAGTCAGCAAGACCTGAATTCAAAACTGGCCTTAAACATTGGGTCAGATTCCTTAATTGTGAAAGTGGGATAACAGCACCAACCTCAGGACATTTTAGGGGTTAGGAGGGAAAAGGGAATGACCAAAGAAAGGCTTCCTCCAGAGGCCTCTTGGAGCTGAGCCTTGAAAAAAAGGGATCCCAAGAGGCAGAGCCCCCGAGATGCTTCCAAGATGCTCGCTGATATATTAAGCGACTGTTTCCTCGGACCTCCCACGGACCCTCGCCCAGTCCCCTACACATAGCAGATGCTGAATAAAAGTTGGCTGAATTACTTGGCTAAGTTCAGTCCCACAGACTTTCTCTTCCTTGAAAAGGAGACAGAGGAGGAAGAACACCTGGGAGTTGACACTTTCCCTCAAAGGGAGGCACATCGGGAGCCTTCTCACGCTATGATAATTATGTAGCTTTAAAAAAATATAAAGTAACTTCTTGTTTTTCTTTGGTACAAAAAAAAAGTCACCCACCATTTCCTCCAGCACTTGGGGGAACAACCAGGGAGAATGAGAGCAATCTAGATGTAATAAAAAGCAAAACAAAACCTATTTCTGCCACTTGGGTTTGGAGCTCCAGTGCTTAATATAGTGTCTGACACACAGTAAGTGCTTAATAAATGCTTGCTGCCCAATATAGCATTTTCACTCTTTCTGTGCTTTGCTTGCATTTTGGTTTTTTTTCCCAGTTTTTTTTCCCTCTCTTCCTTCTTGATCTGATTTTTCTTGTGCAGCAAGATATAAATATGTATACGTATATTAAATTTAAGACATATATAACATGTATGGGACTACCTGCCATCTAAGAGAGAGGGTGGAGGGAAGAAGGGAAAAAGTTGGAAGAGAAGGTTTCCCAAGGGTCAATGCTGAAAAATTACCCATGCATATGTTTTGTCAATAAAAAGCTTTAATAAAATAAAAACAACTAAATGCTTGCTGCTTATATGTCTACTTCTTCAACCATCGGATTGTTAATCTGGCACTATTTGAAACATGGAATATTCTTGTGTATCGTTTTATCTAAACTAGAAAGCAGTGTGGTTCAATGGTAAGAGCCCTGGTTCAGTAGCAGGAGTTCTTAACATTGTGAGTGTTAAATCCGTAAGGCAGTATCTGGTGAAGCTGAAGGATCCCTTTCCAGAGTCAGCTTTTTAAAGATATTGAATAAAATCCACGGAATTATAAAAGAACCACTTGTGTTCAAATATAGTTACTTGCACATTTAGTCAAGATATTCAAAATATATATTTTTAAATGTTCAAATACAATTTTTAAAACACCACCCCAAGTTCCCAGACTCCAGCTTAAGGGTGCCTTGGTCCTGATTCAAAAGTTCTGTGCTCAGTTCTTGCCTCTCCTGCACTACCATCCATGCAACATTGGACAAGTCAGTAAGCTGAGCTCACTTTTAAAATATAAGGGTTGGTGTAGATCAGTCCTGAGGCTTCTTTCAGTGCTAGACTTGGGACGTATGAACAGAACTCGTGTCTGTGGCTAGCTTCCACTTCTCAGACCCTTTTAGGTTTGCCAGGAGCAGCTGGACCAGATGTGTTCCCAGGAGCCCTTCCAGCTCAGTGGTCTCTGGTTCCCCTGATAATTCCCGCACACGGGAGAGCACGACGCTGCTCTCACTACTGGCCCCAGACAGAAGTGTACAGAAGAAACTAGAACTCTTTACTCTTATCAAAGATGTTGTAAAATTCGAACCCTAGCCAACACCAAATGAAATGAGTATTTCCATATGCTCAGTAGGACTGGAAAAGAAGAATCTCCACTTTGGATAACTTGCTGTTAGAAATCTTGCTTCAGAGATTAGGCAGGTCCAGAATTCCTAGAAATGACCTACCCCACTCCCCCTCACATACTCCCCATTCCTGCCCCTCTGCCCCTCTCATATATTCCCTTCCCCTAACCCCATCCTTGCCCTTTTCCCCCTCTCACACACTCCCCATCCCTGCTCCTCTCTCTCTCTCTCTCTCTCTCTCTCTCTCTCTCTCTCTCTCTCTCTCTCTCTCTCTCTCTCTCTCTCTCTCTCTCTCACACACACACACACACACACACACACACACACACACACACACACACACACACACACAGTTACCTCCTCCCCTTCCCAGAGCCTTGTGAGACTCGGGTCTCTACCTGAGCAAATAGATACTCCAGTGAATTGGCATCCAGGAGGGGCGTAGCATCCAGGACCCGTCTCCTTTCGTAACCGTTTTTCTGCTTCTTTGGGGAGTGTCTCCACACCGACTGCTCGTTCTCATTGGTCCCATGCCAGTTGGTGAAATAGAACCTGGAAAGAAAAAAAAAATCAACTGAAATCATCCTCATGGCCGTGTTGGAGATGTTCAGGAGCCCGAAAGGGAGAAAGGACTTGAAAAGAAACCAAATGAGCTGTTTCACACCATTTCTAAGACATAATCTCTGTCTATTGTTGTTTAGCCATTTCGATCATGCTCAATTCTTCCTGACCCTATTTAGAATTTTCTTGCAGAAATACTGGAATGGTCTCCCATTTTCTTCTCTAGCTCATTTTACAGATGAGGAAACTGAGACAAAAGGCTTAAATGACTCACCCAGGGTCAAGTAGCTACTAGCTAAGGCCAGATTTGAACTCGGGTCTTCCTGATTCCAGGCCTGGCTCTCTCCACTGCTAAGCAATGACCATGACATTTTTCATGGCCTCCTCTCAGTTTTCCTTTATGGACAGCTGACCATTTATCTTAATCAGAGGCATTTATTTTGCCCCAATTTATAATCATGGGAACCCTTTAGCCAATCTCCCATAGCCCAGTGTGCTCAGTTAGCCCAAAGGGCTCTACAGCGAGGTGTCAGACTCTAGCAGACACGAATGCCGCTAATCCATCCCTGGGTATGGCCGCCCGGGACTTTTAAAACATAACCATATGCACAGTTTATTGCATTTGTACTTGTTTGCTAAGCATTTCCCAGGAATGTTTCAATCTGCTTTGGGCAGCACTTGGGTCTTTGGGGACCTTGAAGCCACTGGAACCTCTCTGTGCCACCACACAGAAACCATGCTCCAAATCCCACTTCTGATACTACCAGGGTGGCCGTAAGCAAATCACTTCTGAGCCTTAGTTTCTCTGAGCTTCCAGATGGCCTCTCAGGCCCCTTCAAGCTCTAAATTTATGACTCTGTGATGACCCTTGGGTCTTATAATCACCCTATGAAGCAAGAACTCCAATTATTTTTTTTTCCATTTTACAGATGGGGAACTGAGGCACAGAGATCTGAACTGACAGACAATAAAATACCTAATGTGCGATTCAAACTTACATCTTCCTGATCCTAGCCCTCTATCAGCCCTCCCAGCTAAGCGAGTGAAATTCTGCTTAACATGGGCCTTCGATTCCAATGGTCTTGTGATGGAGAGAGCCATCTGCCCCCAGAGGGAGATCTATGGGGACTGAGTGTGGATCACAACAGAGTATTTTCACTCATTTTGTTGTTGTTTGCTTGCTTTTTTTTTCCTTTTTTCTTTTTTTTCTTTTTTTTCTTTTTTTCCCTTTTTGGTCTGATTTTTCTTGCACAGTGAGATCAAGGGGGAAATATGTTTAGAAGAATTGTACATGGTTATCACATATTGGGTGGCTTGCCATCTAGGGCAGGGGGTGGAAGAAAAGGAAGGAGAAAAATGTGGAACACAAGATTTTGCAAGGGAGAATACTGAAAACTCTCTTGGCATGTATTTTGAAAATAAAAAGCTTTTATTTTTTTAAAAATGGACTTTGCATCAGTCTTTCTATCAGCATTAATCCAGCCAGCTACTGTGACATAACCTGCTGACTGGAATCCAATCCAGCTGAAGAATGACCAGTGGTGCTATGTTCTTCGTGGATCCCTGCATCCCTCTTTATAAACATTGGAAAAGCCAGTCTGGCGGGGTTGCCTCCTGATCATACAGATGGGAGGGAGGTTATGTACAGCGATCGCTTAGCTCAGTTACACGGGAATGCCTTTCCATGTATGTGTTCTCATGTTCGTTCAGGTGGCAAGTTAAAAAAATATATAAATCCATGGCGTCTGAACCCCCAAAAAAACCTCCCTGCTTCAGTTAGTACTTCCTAAGGCGATGGCTAGAATCACCTTCCAGGACTTGGTAAAGCACGTCCCCCGTGCAGCTTTTGAAACCGGCTCAGGATTTTCCCATAGTAACCACCCCCCAACATGGATACACATGAACATGCCCACGTCCACATCAGAAATGTCCACTTATCAGCATCACCCAGCCCTGGGAGAAAACATACAAGGGGTTCCATATCTGTAGGGTTTTCCCTCACACGACAACACATGCGAGAAGAGAGCCGACAGGGAGGATTTTGGGAGCCTGGCTAGGTCAGAGGACAGAGGACGGAGCTTTCATCAGGGACTGGCTGGAACATGCTGTTTTCTTTCAGGAACAGCGGGAGGCTCGGAGCAAGACCAGCTCAGCGGGGATCGGGGACAAGAAAAGATAAGAAAAAAAGATGCAACGGAAGACAAAACCTCCGCAGGCATCTCTGGCTGAAAAGCGAGCTTCTCGATTCCTGTAAGTCAGAGCCCCACAGATTTAGAGACTGAAAGGAGGCTACGGCCACAAGCTACCATGTCTCAGATGAAAGACAGCCCTGGAGAGCTTGAGCTAGTTGTCCAAGAATACATGAGAAGTAAACGGTCCAAAGAACCAGAATCTGAACTCAGCTCCACTTTACATAAAAGTGATTGGGTCATCTGACTCAAACTCCCAGGTAGACACTTTGTCAGTATGGACAGAGACAATGACATATCGTGAGCTCCTTCAATCAACTGACAAGAATTTATTAACCACCTATTACGTGCCGGGCGTTTGGCCACTATCTGAATTGACAAAGACAACAGGAGCTGCCCTCGAGGAGTTTACATGCTCCAGAGGTTGACAATGTATGTTTGTAAGAGCATGTATCCAAGTAATTAATCCACCCAAGTCAAGGAAACCTTGGGAGGGATGGCTCCAGCCACGAGGTACAGGAGGGCGAGAAAGGGCCTCCTGCAGAAAGGAGTCAGCTGAGTTCTGAAGGAAGCCAGGCCGCCCCGGATGGGGGAGAAGAGGAAAGAAAGCATTCCAGGTTTGGGCGACCATGGGGCAGATAATGGAGCTGCAGCCAGTCAGCACACCCTCGATTATGCAGCACGTTAGTGAGCAAACAACAGGACTCAATGGATGGCAGAAGAAAGAAGAAGGAAGTAGAAGTGGAGACAGAAAAGGAGGGTATGAAGAAAAGACAGAGAAAGAGAGAGAAGAAAAGAGGAGAAGAAAGAGAGAGGGAAGAGTAGAAAGAAGAAAGGAGGGGAGGAAGAAGAAGAATGAAGTACAGCAGGAAGAAAAAAGGAGAAAGGGAGAAGGGAAGGGGAGAGAGAAGAAAAGGAAGGAGGAAGGGAAGAGCAGAAAGAAGGAAAGAAGAAAAGAGGAAAGAAAGAGAAAAACAAAAGTAGAGGCAGGAAGAGAGGAGAGACAAAATGGAAGGGGAAAAGATTGAAGAAAAAAGAAAGGGAAAGAGGAAGGCAGGAACAGAAAGGAAAGAAGGAAAAGAGAGGAAGGAGAAGGAAGGGAACGAAGAAGGGAAGAGCAGAAAAAAGAAGAAAAGAAGGGAAGGAGAAAAACAATATGGTGGCAAAATGGAAGGAGAAAAGTCAAGAAAAAAGTGGAAGAGGGAAACAGAAAAGGAAAAAAAATGGGAGGAAGGAGAAGAAAGGGAAGGAGGAAAAGAAGGAGCAGAGAAAAGAAAGAAATAAGAGGGGAAGAAGAAGAATGAAATGGAGACAGGAAGTAAGAAAGAAGAGGGAGAATGGAAGGGAGAAAGGGGGGAAGAAAAAAGAAAGAGAAGGAGCAGAAAGAAGGGAAAGAAGAAGAGGAAAAGGAAGGAGAAGAAAAAAGTGAAGGCAGGGGGAGAGGAAGGGATGGAAAAGCAGGGAAGAGAGAGAAAGAAGCAAACTCAGGACAGTGGGTGTCCACCTCGACGCTAGACTTGAGCTCTATGGGCTGGTCCACTGGAGGCCTGTAAGGAGCCAACTTAACCAAGAGGTATTAATTTCTACATGATTGTTTTAAGTGTCAGCAACTGACCAGGACAGACTCCTGAAGAGGGGCCGGAGGCAGAAAAGCCAGGGTCTCTGCCCCAGCAGCAGGAGCAACGGGTAGGTGGCGTCTCTAAAACCTGAACCCTCTCAGGTGGTTAGAGAAGTAAATAAGCATGAGGTTGCCCAGCCCAGTGTATTGTGGGAGAAGCAAACATCCATTTACACTGACCTACCCACCCTCAAAAGTCTACACACTTCCACCCACCCCCACCCCTACAGACACACATGCACACTCACATCCTGAGGGAGCCTGCATTTCCTCTTATTAGTGATCCCTGATAAAACCCAAATGTGGCAAAAGCCTCAGATATTTGAGCATTCTGGCAAGGCAAGTCTCTCTGGACCGCTGGGTGGGGCAGCGGATAGAACACTACTCAGAAGAGCCGGGAGTTCAAATCTAGCCTCGGCCAGTTTTTAACCCTGAATGTGGCACAAAAAAAAAAAAAAAAAAAAAAAAAAAAAAAATCCCTCTGGGATCCTGGGCAAAGCACCTTTGCTTCTAAGACCATGGTTCCCTCCTCTGCAAAAGGGAACAGTTAGACGAGATGGTCGTTGAGGTGCAGCTTGAGATGTAGGAGCGTGTCTCCTCCCATAGAGATTCTCTCGTTTTGCACAAGGGGAAAGGCGGCTGTCCAGGAGTTAGAGCCATTCTGAAATGCACGGCCCAATCGCTCTTTCCCCTCTGCCCCGTGTCAAACAAACAAGTGTTTTCAGTGTAAAAACCCACCCCTCGAAAGCCCCATGTCTACACCAGCCTTTCCACTGAATCGAAACTCCTTTGGTGTTGAAAGCCCCGGCAAACCGGCTCCAGCCTTCCTTTGCCCAACCCACATCCCTCCCTTTCATCACGATCTCTGGGCTCCACTGGACCAGTAACTATTCCTCCCATGCAACATTGCATCTCCTGCTTTGCACAGGCTGCGCCGTGTGCCTGAAGAGCATCCCTTCCTCCCGCCTTCCTCTGAAGCTACAGCCAGCCCTGCCTCCTCCCCCAGGAGACCCCCAGAAGCTATCATCCCATCCCCCCCAAACTGTGGCTTCTGTTTGCCTCTTGTAGACATGTTTCCCCTCTAGAACATAAGCTCTCCAGGGGCAGGCACTTCCATTTTTTTAATCTGTAGCACTCAGTAGGCACTTTATCAAGGCCCAATGGCCCGACCGGTCTAACGTCCACCCTGACTGGAGACCAAGTGGCTTGGCACGTCAGGAGCCCCGTCCGCTTACCTCATGCGATAATGCAGCCGCAGCGAGGTTTTCTCTTCGATCTTGATGCAGTGATTTGGGGCGTACCAGAGCTTGGTCTTCTCGTCGTACAGGGCAAACAGGTTGTGGCACAGAGGGGAGATGGCTGGAGAGAAGGGCAGGGAAGTGTCAGAGAGGCAGACATGGGCTCCGCCCCCACCTCCCCTTTCCCTGCTCTGTGGATACTGGGTTACCGAGGTCTCTTCCCTTGGGTGGAAAGTTCCTCGAGGACAAGGACCGTCTGTGGCCCCTTTTTGTATCCCTGGCGTTTGGCGCAAGGCCTGACAGACAGCGCCCGGGCTGTGGGACAGCTAGGAGATGCCATGGTCCTGGAGTCAGGAGGACTCATCTTCATGAGTCCAAATCTGGTCTCAGACATTTATCAGTCGTGTGGCCCTGACAAGTCACTTAACCCTATTTGCCTCAGTTTCCTCATCTGTAACATGAGCTGGAGAAGGAAATGGCAAACCATTCCAGTGTCCCTGCCAAGAAAACCCAAAATGGGGTCAGGAAGAGTCAGGCAGGAATGAAAAATGACTGAACAACATCAGACATACAATAGGTGCTTAATAAATGTTTCCTGATTGATTGATCTGGAAAAGAGGGATGGTCTCTGAGGTCCGTCTTAATTTTAAATCCTATGATCATCTAGTAATCAGGAGACCTGGGTTCAAAACCTGTCCCCATCACTAACTATAAGATTTCTAGCAAGTTGCCCAATCCCTCAGAAGATCCATTTCCTCCTCTCTAAAGTGGGACCAACAAAACTTGCTCTACCGACCCAAGTCCTGTCTTGAGGAAAATGCCATGGAAACCTCCAAACACAAACACCACCCAGCTCCCCACCCCAACTTCTCGGCCCGGGGGCTTGGCAGAGGAGGGAAAGGGAAGGAGGTGTTTCTCTCCCATTCATTCACTCACATGCCCTTCTAACTGGGCCAACTTTAGAATATAGTTGGAGAGTCGACTTAAAGCTATACTAGGGGAAAAAAAAAGTGGCTCCAAGAAGGTCGAGGATCATTCTTCTGGAGGACGATGAAGGGCAACAATAACTAACTACTCCACCCTAATTTTGTTTCTCTTTGAATGAAGACTAGACCCAGAATAGTTTGCATGGACTGGAAAACTCAGAATAACTGCCCAGATGAATAAGTGGCTCGGAGCTCTTCTCCCCCTCTGCAAGTCTCCAGCCAGGACCAAAACGTTTACAAGCGGGCAGGTAGAATTACTGAGCCACCCTGGGCGGTCTGGGGAAGACTCCTGGGGGAAGGGAGAGAAGCTATATGATGGGAGGAGGCAGATCCTGCCCCCGTACCCCAAAAGGCTCTCCCAGGAGGGATCCCCCGAGCACACAGCAGTGAATTTGATTTTAATTCTTGAACAGATCCTAAGATCCATAAACAAAGAGATGGTTCGAAAGAAGGAAGCAGTGAGCATTCAAATCTAGTGCGACTTCATCAAAAACAAGTTACTTCCGACTTTCTTTATTGACTAGCAGATTATAGGAATGCCATCAGCTGAATAGTCTTAGATTCCAATAAAGCATTAATGGAGTTGTGTGTGTGTGTGTGTGTGTGTGTGTGTGTGTGTGTGTGTGTGTGCATGTTGTCTCCCCCACTAGACCATAAGGTCCTTGAGATAAAGACTGTCTTTTTGTATTTTTGTAGCCTCAGCACTTAGCACAGTACCTGGTACACACTAGGCGCTTAATAAATGTTTCTAAGGTAGAGGGAATGAAGCTAGGTAACAAAGACAATTAGTCAGAAACTGACTGAACCATAGTCATTAATGGGTCAATATCAAATGGGAAAGCAAGCTCTAATAGGGAGCTCCAGGGATTTGCTCCATGATGTTGGGTATTTCTTTTAATGACTGGGAATGGCAGACGTGGAATGCTGATCAAATTTGCAGAGAGCACAAGGTTTGGAAGGATAGAGAAAATAGAGCTGGACAGAGTCAGGATCCAAAAATACAGATAACTCTTTATAACAATGGGTCAAATAGAGTAGGAGAGAATTTAACAGAGATAAATGCAAAGTTCTACACTTGGCTTCTAAAAGTCAGTTTCACAAAAACAGGATGGCAGAGGTGTGGCTAAACAGTAGATCTTGTGGAAAAAGATCTGGGGGCCTTAGTAGTAAGTTTAAATTAACTTAATTTTTTTTAATTTTTTTCATTTTAGTTTATTTTTGCTGAAGCAGTTGGGATTAAATGACTTGCCCAGGGTCACACAGATAGGAAGTGTTAAATATCTGAGGCCAGATTTGAACTCAGGTCCTCTGGACTTCAGGGCTGGTGCTCTATCCACTGCACCAACTAGTTAACTTAATTTTACTTAAAAACTTAGTTTTTTAAGTAAATTTAAGTAAAAAAAAACTCAGTTAACAGTATGACATAAAAATCAATAAAAGCTAATACTCCCTTAGGCTGTGCTGGAGAATCCAAAGGTACAAGTAAATTCTAGCTGACTGAATAACTGACTGACTGGCCACTTGATAGTGATGCTGTAAGGTGAGTTATTGATTGGGCAAGGGTTGGGTCAGATAGAGTCTGAGGTCCCTACTCACTCTGAGCCTCTATGATTAAGCTCCTTGGGGGCAGGGAAGGATGGTAAACTGTCCCCAGTCCCCTGTGCATTGCCCATACTGAGTACTTGAAGCTTGTTCATTAGCTGTGTGACAATGGACAAGACGCTCAACTGCTCTGTGCCTTGGTTCTGAAAAAGGGTTCTATAATCACATCTTGGTAGGGTCACATGAGACAATGGGCGTGAATCTCTTGGCAAACTTTCATGCTCTCTAGAAACATGAGAACTCTCTTCTGGAGGAGCTGGGAAACCCTTCCCTTCCATTCTTCCAAAGTTTGGGTTCCTAAGCCATTGTCCAATGTTCACACGCTGCCCTCTCCATCCGACATACAAAAATTTCCTGGCAGCGGTGAAGGATACGTGTGTTCGAATAGAAACCGACCCGAGTGATTTTTGACAGTGATTAAAATCTCTTACCATAAATAATAAATAGGTTGCTTAAGTACTTGGTGTTTTTATCATAAATGTTTTTCATTAGTGGCCACCCAACTACAGGATGTATGTTTAATGAAACTGCTCCCATAGTTTCCCTCTCCTCTCCTTTCTCCCCTCTCTTTCTCTCCATTTCCAAAATCAAGAACCATTTTCCCTTTTGCAAAAGGGGTGAAAAAATAACCATCAAGATGACTGAAACTACCACTAAGACAGCATCCCATTCTTCCTGCTACTCACTCCCATCATCCCATTCTTCCTGCCATTCCCTCCATCATCCCGTTCTTCCTGCCATTCCCTCCCATCATCCCGTTCTTCCTGCCATTCCCTCCCATCATCCCGTTCTTCCTGCCATTCCCTCCCATCATCCCGTTCTTCCTGCCATTCCCTCCCATCATCCCGTTCTTCCTGCCATTCCCTCCCATCATCCCGTTCTTCCTGTCATTCACTCTCTAATGAAGAATGAATATTACTTGAACTTTTGAGACATAGAGAGGGGAAATGAAGGGTTGAATAAATCAATTATTAATAGTAGATTTATTTGAAGTAATGACAGTCCCCGGCTTACCAACAGTTTCCTAAGAATCAAATCAGGGCACATCATAAATTTAAACAACTGAGGGTTGCTCATCCTAAGAGTCTGGGATTTGGAGGCAAGATTGCTTGTGTTTGATTCCCTGCTCTTACACTTTAGCTGTGTGACCCCTGGATATTTCAATTCACCTCCCTTGGCCTTAACTTTCTCATCTATAAAATGGGTGTGATATTACCCATAGCATTTTTATGAGATTGTTATGAGGATCATAAGATTAGAGCAGGTATTCTTAACCTAGGCTCTATGAAACTTGTTTTGAAAATAGTTTACAAATTGGATTTTAATATGATTCACTTCCTTTGCATCCTACACATTTTATTTTATGCGTTTAAGACCACAATTCTGAGGAAGGTCCATAAATTTCCATCAGACTGCCTACTCAAGGGGACCATCCCTCAAACAACACAGAAAATCCCTGCATGGGATCAGAGGAGAGACCCCAAGAGGTCATTTTGACCCAGGTCTTTCCACCTGCTCTTTCCAGCTGCCTTGTGTGTCACAAACAACAGAGGAAGGGTTAAAACAGCCAAGAAGAAAGACCGAGTTAATTAGGTGGAGGAGAGGAACAGAAATTCCAGTAATATGTAGGAAATAATAATAACTAATGTCTATCTAACAATTTCTATCTAACAATTTAAAGTGGGCAAAGTGCTTTAGAGGCTCTTACATATCTTTTCAAAAAATTAAAGAAGCAATAAATGAAATGGATGCTCTTCATGAAATTTAAAATGTCTTTTTAAAAATGCAATCCATCTTTCTAATGGTACTGTTAGCGGAGCGGTGACTGGGCTGGTGATTCTGGAAAGCAATTTGGAACAGTGCCTCACAAGGTTACTAAGCTGGGTGTAACCTCTGACACAGTAACACTGCTCCTAGGCTCATACCCCAAAGAGATCGAAGAAAGAGGGAAAAGACTCATACGCATGAAATGCCTACAGCTGCTCCTTTGATGATAGTGAAGAATTGGAAACTGAGGAAGTGCCGAGCAAATGGGGAATGGCTGGATAGCCAAGTGATATGGAATACTACCGTGCCTCAAGAAATGATGAAGGGAGCTGGCTTAAGAGAGAATGGGGAGATCTGCTGGAGAGAGTGAGGAGATCTGCTGGAGAGAGTGGGGAGATCTGCTGGAGAGAGTGGGGAGATCTGCTGGAGAGAGTGGGGAGATCTGTGGAGAGAGTGGGGAGATCTGCTGGAGAGAGTGGGGAGATCTGATGAACGAAGGCAGACAGAAGTCAGCAGAATCAGGACCACGTACACAGTGGCAATGATATTTTAAAGATTAACAGCTTTGAAAGATTCAGAAACTCTCTGCAGCAAAATGACTGACCCCAATTCTGAAGGATTTGTAGTGAAACAGGCCTTTGGCTCCTTCCAGGAAAGTCATGGCCTCAGAGGGCAGAAAGCTTTTTTCCTTTTATTTTTAACATGGCCAATTTGGAAATTTGTTTTGTCTGATGGCACATGCTTGTAAGAGGAGGTTTGTTTTCCTTTCTGTATCTTTCTTTTCTTTTTTCTTGCTTTTCAGGAAGGTGAGTGGGAGGGAATAGATTTTCACTGATTAAAAATAATTATAATTTTAAAAGACCTTTATGGTGCCCATGAGATAGATAAGAGGTATTGTTCATTATCGTAACATTACTCCTATTTTACAGACAGAGAAACTGAGGCATCCAATAGAACAACATAGTTCCATTCTTAACCACTAAACAGCAGGAGATGCTCGTTTAATGAATGAATGATATTCTTTGTGACTATTGCAAATGAACTTTGCCAATTAACGGCCCTGGGGACGGCATCCCCATGTCTATCATACATGGAGCAGGCCCTCATCCCTGCCAGGCCTGCCTCTGGTCCTCTGGTCTCAAGTCCCTCCGAGGAGACTCCAGGGAGTTCCAGCCCCCCTCCCAGTCGGCTGTCCCGGTGATCTTCCCAAAGTGCTTTCTGGCCACGCCATCCCCTCTTCCTATAATTCCATTGGTTCCCAATCACCTCCAAGATCAAACAGAAAATCCTCTGGCTTTTGAGGCCCTTTCCTGCCTTTTCGGCCTTCTCATAGCTCCCTCCCTTCCAGGTACGCTAAGGCAAATAGACATTAAGTGACTTGTAAGTATCTGAGGCTGGACTGGAACTCGGGTCTCTGGGAGATCTGCACTGCTGGCTGCAGGTGGGCATGGGCAGGGGAGGAGGGTGCAGTTACTCACAGCACTCCTGTGCGGCTTTGATGCACAGATCCTCCACCGTGTACTCGCCGTTGAGCAAGTGGAGGGGCTTCCTGTCAGGCAGGTAGAAGGCCACCTCCACGCCGGGCTCCAGCACATCCAGATTCACCTCATTCTTTTTGTAGCTCCTCATTTTTGCACAGAACGCCATAGCATTGCAGTCCTCCTTGAAATTTAGATACTGTTTGGGAAGAGGAGTGGACATTACCTCGAGTTTTAATGCCCCCCCATTTCTTCAGAAGGAGTGGGGCTGGGGGCCACTCCCTGCCCCCCAAAAAAGACTGAATAGAGCTGAACTCCAACCAGTGTGGAGAGCATTTGATAGACATCTATTAGAGACTGGGCCTGACTAGGCCCTAAATCCCGAACCCTGGGACCCTGAGACCCTTCCCTCTCTGCCCCTCCTCAGTAACTCCCAGGACTAAAGCATGCTGGGCTCACTCATACAAGTTTATGCTCCACAGAGACCAGGGGAAACCTACAGGACAGAGGTGCTCAAAGGCCCTGGACCCACTTCTCTCTGGCTCTGGTTTCTCCTGGAGGTCATTTTCTGCTTCCAGAGGGGTCCCCAAGCAGCTAATGCCTGGGGGAGCCCAAGCCAAGGTGCTGAGTTCATGGGGCTTCCCTCTATTTTTGCTGAGGCTGTTGGGAAAATCCCAGTAATGCCTTCAAAGGTGAAGTGGCCCCGGTGCAACTTGCCTCCTCCAAATAAATAATTAAACAAGAAAAGAGGCTTAAGCCAGGCCTTTCCTGACCTTCCCACCAGGAGTGAGGGCTTTCCTTCTTTGGAAATGACTTGCTACGAGTCCCACTGTCTTTTCTGTGTGTGAGCTCCCTGAGGGTAGGGCTTTTTGGCCCTGAATGCCCAGCTCCTGCGCAGTGTGAGGGATTCATAATGACAGTTCATGTTCAATTGACTTTTAGAGACTTGCAAAGCACCTCAGAGGCTTTATTCCCCTTTGCTCCTCTCCAGAGTCTGTGAGAGAAGTATTGTTATCATCCGCCATTTTTTCTCTGATTTATCTGGCTGGACTTGGGACTTCATCCACGGTGGCGTGTTCTGGTGCCCATTTCCTTAACTAATATGATTCGATGGGCACCGACCGTGTACTTTATAATCTCAGAAAGCTTCAATAACTTGTCTAAGGTCACCCAACTAATATGTTTGGAGGCAGGATGTGAACCTGGGACACTTCCCAGTTTTACAGATGAAGAAACTGAGTCTAGGAGAAACAAAGTGACTGCGACTCATGTGTGTTAGATGTGGGGCCAGGTGCCTCCAACTCCAAGACCAGCCCTATCTACTGCCCTACTCAAATTCGTAATTTTACAGATGAAGAAACTAGGGGAGGTTAAGCGATTTACTCAGGTTTACACACAAGTAAGCATAAAAGTAGGATCAGAACTCAGGACCTACTAGTTTCTTCATTCCATGGCATGCTAATGAACTTTAGGCTGCTTCCCCCCCCCTTTTTTTTCTTTTATGTAGAAAACAAAATAGGGCAGCCTCACACAGTAGCTGGAGAACCAGGCTCAAAGTTATTGCTTGTTCAGTGTCAGTTTCTTCATCTGTAAAATGGGGCTAATAATGGCAGCACCCATGACGTGAGGGTCAAATGAGATGGCATGCAAGTTACTGCATAAATGTTGCTATTATTATCAGCATCATCGTCACTATTAGCATTTGATCTATCTGGAGAACAGCCGATGAGCTTACCTGCATTTATTCGGCTGTCTGCTGCCTCCTCCTCAGACAGCTGAACGTGGACTCCTCACCTTGTCCGAAGCACTCCAAAAGCTGATCTGAGCAGGGAAAGAAAGAAAGAAACGAACTCAAGGTTAGTCTCCTCCAGACAAGAACAAGAGACCTCTGGACCACAACAAGAAAAGACCATTTGGGCAGCAAGGAAACAATTCTTTCACAAGGCCAGATAGAGATATCGTAGCTGTCTCGTTTCATCTCCAAAATGGAGCCGGGGCTTTTGCATCATGGGGGTAAGCTCCCTGAACAGCAGCGTAGGTGAGGGATCCCCCACCATTTGTTCAGTAGCATTTCTCTGGGTGGCCTATAAAATGCCCCCCCCCAAGATTTCTCCCCACTTCCTTGGGAATTCATGGCCCTGTCTCCGGATCACTCAGTTAACAATTAAGTAAAATACTTTTATTAGTAGTCCTACCGATCAAGAGACCTGCATGAAGTGCCTACTTTATATCAGGTATTGGATAGGCAGAAAGAAGCAAAAGACTTGCCCTCGAGGAGCTTACAATCTAGTGGAAGGAGAAGGGAAGGGAAAATGGATCTAGGGAATATGGGGAAAAAAATCTCATTTTCAGTAATTCCATTCCTTGGGGGATGTCGAGATTCTGATGTAAAGAAACTGAGTCATCTGTAATTTGATGAGATTCCATACTGTGTAATTCATTTAAAAAAAATGGGGAAATGGCACCAATCCTGTCCCCCAAAAGCCTACAGTCTGACAGTAGAAGATCAGGTAGATGGACTCAGCCCACAGAGAATGTTCAACCAGAATAGGTGAGAAATAATGGGAGCAATTTTTACAATAACAAAAAAATAATCCTGGAAACAAAGTGGGCGCCCATTGACAAGGGAAGAATAATCATACTGCAAACATGAATAAATAGGGCATGACTAATACAGAGAAGCCTGCAAAGTGTGATGAAACCGATGTGAAGTCAAGCATAACCAATATAACAAGACATGATGATTACAATATTCAAATAGACAAGAGAAGGGACTAAGTATTCATTAAGCGCCAGGTATTGTGCCAAGCACTTCACAAATATTATCTCACTTGATCCTCACTAGGAGGTAGGTGCTATTATTATTCCCATTTTATAGTTGAGGAAACTGAGGCAAACACAGGTGAAATGACTTGTCCAGAGTCACACAGCCAGTAAATGCCTGAGTATAAACTTGAACTCAGACTTGCTTACTCCAGGTCTAGTGCTTTATCCACTGAAAGAGCTACATGATCTTCAGTTGCGAGAATTTTCTCCATGGAGGCCATTTTTAACAGTTTGTGATAGTGGATAAGTCATGCCCTTGCAGTCAAAAAGACCTGGATTCAAATTCCCCCCTTGGACACTGAGCTGTGATACCATGGTCAGGTCACTTTAATTATCTACAAAATGAAAGGGTTGGACTCTGGCCTCTGTGCTGCTTTCTAACTCTAGGTCTATGAGCTAGAAAGATAACCAGAAAAGCTCACTCGCATCTAATAAGTGTTGGAGACTTAAATCCAGTACTTTAGCTGCTCAGCACGAGTGCAAAAAATGCAAATGGGAACATCAAAATCCAGCAGAAGACTAATTAATAAGACCAACTTTGGCCTCAAAGGTTAGGAAGCACTTTTCCTTTTCTCTCACTCTATTTGAGGGGTATTCTCTTGGCTGCATCAATAGGACAAGAGAAAGAACTGGGCGAGAGAAGCGTGACTAGAATGATCACTCTGTAAAATGACATGATAGTGGTGGATCTTTAGACAACTCTCACCTAAAAATTAATTGAAATAATAACTTCAACAAATTTGCAGGATATAAAATAAATCCATGCAAATCATCAGAATTTACACATAATACCAAGAATACTCAGTAGGAAGAAAAAAAAAGAATTATTCATAAAAAAAACTATAGAACGAATAATAAAATGCATGTCTACCCACTAAGGTAGACAAGGGTTGACCTTTTGATTTTTCCTACCAAGATAAGAGCTATATAAATATAATTATAAAGTACTACTTCTAGAAATAAATTCAGACCTAAATAATAGGAAAATATTCATTGTTCACAAGTAGGATGAGTCAATGCAAGAAAAATGGCAATACTGCCTCAATTAATTGACTTATTCAATGTAATTTCAAACTACCAAAAGATTATTTTACAAAACTAAAAAAACAAAAAATATATATGTGGAGATAAAAAGTCAAGAATATCTAGAATAATAATGAAAAGTAGGAATGAAGGGAGCTTAACAGTATCTATACTCATCTCTGACTATACTACAAAGCAATCATTTCCTAAACAACTGAATTGTTATTTAATTATTAGTGGTTGGAAAGTTTTCTTGACAAAGATACTAGAATAGTTCGCCATTTCTTTCTCTGGTTCATTTTTACAGATGAGGAAACTAAGGCAAATGGGATTAAGTGACTTGTCCAGGGTCATATAACTAGTTAAGTATTTGAGGCAGGATTTGAACTCAAGAATATAAGTCTTCTGTATTGGATGACAAATAGAGATAAATCAGCACAAGCAATTAGGTACTCAATTTACAGAAGTAGATACAACTAATAGCCTAGTACTCAATAAACACAGATGCTCCAGAACAAGGACTCGCTATCTAACAAAAAACTTCTAGGAAAATTAGGCAGCAGAAATTAGATTTAGATCAAGACTTAATAACTTTCACCAAGATAAACTCCAAATGTATACATGACCTAAATATAAAATGTCACATCATAAACAAAATTAGGAAAATGGGGGGGGGGGCAATCCCCAATCAGATCTATAGATAGAAGGAAACTTGATGACCAAACAAGAGATACAGATGAGAGATGATTTTGAATATATAAAACTAAAATTCTTACACAAATCCAATAAAGCTAAGTTTGAAAGGGAAACAGTTAATTAGTAGAAAAAAAAACATTGTAGCAGGTTTCTTTGATCAAAGTCTCATGTCTAAGATATATAAAGAATTGATTGAAGCTTATAAGAAAAAGAGTCAATGAATAAATCACATAAGGATATGAAGAGGCAATTCTCAACAGAACAAACTCAGGTTTTCTATAGTCATATGAAAAAAGAGTCCAAATGGCAACTAATCAAATGAGGCAAATACTAGGGATTAGAATCATCCCAATTTTATTTATGTTTCCATGCATTTAAAAATTTTCTTTATCGTGAATTCCCAATTTTCTTCCTTCTTCCAGGCCACCCACTCACTGAGAAGCCAAGCAATCATTATATATATGAAATCATGTAAAACATATTTCCACATTAGCTATGAAGAAAGAACAATTTTGAGGACTATTATGAAGCATGAAAATGGGCAGAAGCAGGAGAAAAAGTTACCCAATAAGAACAACAATATTCAAACGATTTTGAAAATAGGATCATCCATGATTTCAGAGGACCGATGATAACTGATGATGATGAAACATGCTGTCCTTGACAGAGAGATGATGAATTGAGCAAGCAGAACAAAACATACATATTTTTCCATTCCACAAATGAGGCAATTTGTTTTGCTTGCCAGTGCATATTTGTTACCATTTTTTTTTCTTTTCTCTTTCAATGGAGTGATTGAGATGAAAAGGAGAGAAAATGGATTTCAGTTAACTTTTAAAAGCAATTTTAAAAATGAAGGGGGTGGCTATAGATGTAGAATAGTGTATTTACTTTCAAATGAGGTCACTGCATTATTAGTTTTACTTGATTGCTTTACTTTGTTACATGAGAAATGAAGGTAAGCTGTGTTTATAATGAAAAAATAAAACACATCAATAAAACTTAAAAACAAAAAGAAATGATGGCTGACATTTCAAAGAAATTAAAGGTGGGGAGAGCTCATTTTCAGGAAATGGAAGGCAGGGATAGGGAGTGTTAGTCCCCACCCTTTGCACCATATCACACTCCCCACTCTAAAATGATTGGGTAACTTTGTTTACACTAAACAGCCCAGAGCAGATGGCAGGGCCAACTAAATAAGCAACCTGAGAAGTCCAAAAGGAAATCACAAACAGCTACAGAAACGAGGCTACAGGTCAAGGATGAAGAGCCACATCACTTAGTGTCGCAGGTCACATCACTTAGCAAGCCCACCGGATAGACATCATTCCATCAAGCACAAGTAAAGAAAGGTCTCCCCCCATAGGCAGTGAAACAAAATAGTACAAAAATCCCACATGAAACTGATGGGGGGGGAAGCCCACGCAACACGATAAGTGCTCATAGAGCCCAAATCAGTTCGGGTACAATAGCTAGAGAATTCAACTGGGAGGCTGGACCCGAGTTCCAGTTTCTAGTGAGCCGTGCAACTTGGGGCAAGTACCTTCCCCTCTCTGTAAAAAGAAGCTGGACTAGATGAATTCTGTGGGTCCTTCTAACTCTAGTATTACAGGTGTCCATATTCTAAACATTCATGCTCTGAAGCTAGAGAAGAGAAGACTTCCTCTGGATACTCCTGGATTTGAAGGGACTAAGAGGGAATATAAGGAAGGATAACTCCAGGCAAGGAAGGACTTCTCTAAGCATTAATACTGCCCCAAAGCAGATTCACTGCTTGTTCACAGATAGGAACTGGACCTGATATCACATCTCTCAGTACAGTTCAGCACCGACATTGAGAAGTTGAGTGACATACCCAGGGTCACAGAGCCAGTATCTCTCAGAGGAAAGACTTGAACCCAATTTTTGGTGATTCTAAGGAAACCTTTCTATTCTTATGCCAAATTGTCTCTGGTAAGACTTGTTTCATCAAGAGACATTCAGACACAAAAGACTGAACATACTGACCAATTTTATAATCTTTTGGGGGAAAAAAATCATGTGAGAATGATACAAAATTAGAAAACTGATCAAAGGAAACCGAGTCACAGAAAAACGAGGGTCAGCAAAGTTGAACCAGTGGGGCTCAGTGACCAATAGGTGGAATATTCTAAGGTGACCTCTTTCTAGGAAACTTGGTTACAAGGAGCTGAGCTGGTGTTTTCCCATAGTCCTCCCTTGAAGCAACAAAGTTTCCTCTGTGTGTCCTCTGCTTTATCTGGCACTAGAGCTGGCCTTGGCTCTTGGAAGCTACAACTCCTGTCAGTAGGTTCCCCAGGCTAGAAAGAGTAAGAGCCAGGCCAGGAGGCAGTCCCCAAAGGGCCAAATAAAGTCTAAGGTGCTAGGAATCAGGGGATGTGGATTGGACCTTCAAGTCTCACCTGGGCTGCTTATAAGCTGCAGAACATGGGGCAAATTCATCATCGGGAGAATGAGGGAGCTTGACTAGAACCAGTAAGTCTGTAAGATCCTATATGGACACTGAATAACTCATGGGGCCCAGTCTAGGAAAGTCAGATTATAAGGCAAGCCTTTGCCACCTCCAGGGCAGGGCAGGCAGGTGTCTGCCAGCGGGAACGCCAGCAACAACAGGTAGCCCAGCGCTCCCGGCTACAGTCAGTGGAGCATTAATGGAGAGCCCAAACCACCAGTTCACGGCAGTTGTCTGTCTAGATAATGTGTTCCTAGAAGACGGAGGTTTCTTCAACCTGATGTCACTGAGCACAGAGCCCTGCTTAGATCAAAGATGGATAAAGATGGGACGATCAGATTTCATTTTGTTTCGTAGAATGAGAAACTTGAATGAATCCTCAGAAAGTTGCCTTAACTATACTAAACCCTTCTTAAACAAGCACAATTCCTGCTTGTTTATACAGAGCTGTTTACATGCTGTCCCCTCCCATTAAATTACTAGTTTCTCCAGGGCAATTTTGTCTTTCCCGATACTTAGCTCGGTGCCTGGTATATAACAGGTCCTCAATAAATGCTTACTAACTGACTGATTAGGTGTTTAATAAATGCTTATTTACTAACAGACTGAACAACTAACCGCCACTCCCCTCATTTCGACCTCTTGCCTAGGAATCACTGGGCCAAATTCTGGGGATGCTGTTAATGAAACTGGAAAGTGACATCCGTCAGTCACATGGCTTCACTCATCAGTCCAGGCCAAATACCCCCACCCAGTCACCATTCTTTGTTAGAATGGGATCTCCTTTAGGGGAGGAAGACGGCTCCCCTTAGTGTTTGTAAATCCGGAACTCAGCACAGTACCCAGCACACAGTAAGGATTTAAAAATGCTTTTCCATCCAGTCTTTGTCAGTCGCAAAGCCTTGTGGGCCAGGGGCACAGGTGAGAATGCACCAGGACTTAGTTATGAATTTTGCTTTAAGATAAAACTTAGCGGCAAAACAGTGATATCACCACAAAATAAATGAATGACTGATGGATGGATGAATGGATGGTCAGATGGATAGATGAGTGAATGAGTGAAGGAAAAATGATCAAATTCACAAAAAGGAGAATTTCTGCTTTGTCTCCTCTTGAACCCCCTCCTTCCAAGTACATTTCCATCTTATTCCTAGAGTACAAAAACTGGAAAGATCAAAGAGGAAAACAAAATTGAAGGGACCTTTGAGGCCATCTAATTCAAATCTCCATCTAGTCAGAGAGATGACATAATTTGGCCAAAGTCACACAGCTCTTAGCCAGAGCTATGGCTTGAACCCAGGCCAAGGGGAAGGAAGTCCATGATTTTGAAGGGGGGAAAATGGCTGTGGCTTACTGGGATTCAAGTCCCCATTTTAACACATCTGTCCGGCACGAGCAATAATATTATTAAAGAAAGGCTTCAGATGGCATCTGGGAAAGCCTGAAGCCAGCAAGGGAAAGAGTGAGGAAGTCAATCAGAGAGTCTGGGTTCAAATCTTAACTCTGGCCTTTCCTTCTCTAGGTGATCTCAGGCAAATGGATTGTCCCACCTGGGACTCAGTTTCTCTTTTTGTAAAATGATGGGGTTGAACATGATGACTTTAGCAGCCCCTTCTATCTTCAAACCCAAGATCTCATGCCCCGAACCCTACTGCCACTTCACATACCTGGGGCCCACGAGGCTTTGCTTTTCGGGGTTCCCGGTCACCGGAATCTCCACCACGGAGCCCCAGCAGTTCCCCTCATGCCAGTGGAAGGATCCTCCCCACACAGGAGAACCGTCGGAATATAAATATCAAACCTGCTATTTTCTCCAGGCAGTGAGGCAGAATGATTGTTTTTCTATATGCTGCTCTGCTTTCCAATTATAGCCCAGATTCCGGGAAGGCCCGAGAACGTGGAGTGCAGATTCACTTACAATAAACTTCTAGGGATGATCAAACAATCAATGTCTGCTCAATCGCTCAGCTTTTATTGCCTCCCGGGGCCAGGGAGCCCGCCTTCACTCAGAGAAATCGACTTCTCCAGATGAGACGGAGCTTTGTAGCCACCAAAGTCAATACCATTTTCCTAAAAGCTCTGTGGTGTCTGGGATGCTCCCCTACCTCTCCAATCCCTGCAACCCAGTGACAGTGAACATGCTTGGGAACAGGCTGAGGAAGAGAGAAAAAGGGGCTTGGGAGGTCAGGAAGTCATCTCTGCCCCCACTTAGGAAGGCAGAAAATGCAGGTCTGAGGGCAAAACAAACTCCCTAATAATTTCCAAAATGAAATCATGAAACCGGCTGCCCCTCCTCTCAATCCACTGACACGGTCTTTCTGGTTATAACCAACTGAGCTCCATGAGGGCCAAGACCATATTTTCCCTTCTCTTTGTATCCCCAGTAATTAGCACAGTGTCTGGCACATGCAGAAGGAACTTAATAAATGCTTGTTAACCTGAAAGTTCCTATTAAGTGCATATTGTTAGAATCTAAGTTCCTTGAACACAGGATCGAGTTTTGCTTCTCTTTGGCTCCCAAGTACTCAGCACACTAGTAAGCGAGTAAGATAAATTTGTTGACTGACTAATTTGTTGAGAGGATGTAGGGATAAAAATGTTCTAACCCAGATGGATAGATGAGTGAAGGAGTGAAGGAAAAATTATCAAATTCACAAAAAGGAGAATTTCGGTTTCTTCTGCTCTTGAACCAAGTACATTTCCATCTTATTCCTAGAGTGCAAAAACTGGAAGGATCAAAGAATAAGTGAGCATGGCTGGGGTAAAGGAAGGTCCTCTTCTTTTTGCATCTTTAAACTAATCATTTCTTCATTCAACGTTTATTGAATACCTTCTGTATATGAATACCTCATCTAGATAAGAGGGAGCTAATGACTTGGGAATTGGAGAATCTGCTTCTGACAATTAAATAAATTAAATAACTAGGAAGTTATTTAACATATCCTAGCCTCAGTTTTTTCATCTGTAAAATAAGGATAAAAATAGCATCTACCTCCCGGGGTGGCTATAATGAAATAATGTTTGTATTTTGCAAACCTTGTAATACTACATAAAAATTAGCTGTTATTATCATTATCTAGGATTAATTAGGGGGTACCATATGCACACAGCTCTGAGACTGGAGTCACGAAGACTCAATGGTCCAAGTTCAAATCCACCCTCAGACACTTATTAGTTGTGTGACTCTGGACAAGTCACTTTACCCTGTCTGCCTCAGTTTCCTCGTCTGTAAAATGAGCTGGAGAAGGAAATGCCAAAACACTCCAGTATCTTTGCCAAGAAAACCCCAAATAGGGTCATGAAGAGTCAGACACAGCTGAAAAACCCTGGAAGACAAAAGTGCAGTCTGACCTAGAACCTAGAGACCAACAACATTTCTCTAGCTCTTTAAGATTCACCAAGCACGTTACAAATAGAATCTTGCTTGATCCTCACAACAAGACTGAGGTAGGTTCTATTATTTCCAGTTTACAGATGTAGAAATTGACTTCAATAACTCTTGTCTAGGATCATAACTCAGTTATTGTCTGAGTTAGGATTTGAATTCAGGACTTGCTGCCTCCAAGTCCTGAAGCCCATTCAGGACACCCCTCAGCTGCCTGATTAGGCTATAAAGTCTTCAAGGACATGTGTGTCTAAACTATTCTCCCCAGCTCTTGTCACTAGGAACCTCACAGAGCCCATTTGACACATTTTATTCATGTGTTCCTTATTCATTATTCCCTCATCTTAAAATGAGGGAAAGAAATAAACTATGGAGGATGGAAACTTAAGGAAAATCTTTGCTCTGTCTACTTGTTGCCATCTCTTCCATTTCCCTATGGCCAAAACGAGGCGCCATTTTTGTTTACCAATCACTGTGGCTGACCCCCAACCCTTTCACTACTGGGAAAAGGAGCTACAGTAGTCTTCCTAAAGCCGAACCAAGATTAAACAGGCAGCAGCAAATTCCTCTGAGGGGGAAGGCAATCACAGCCTGAACATTTCTCAAGGAGCCCCTGTTCTCTTGGTATGAAACACGCCATCCACAAAAACACGGTACCGGTCTCAATTTCCTCTTCTGCCATATATGGTTATTTTCCTGTCAGCTTATTTTTGGCAACAAGGAGCACAAGAGGCATTCTATTTTTAACCATTCAGGAACCTCCAGTCTCTGGGCACATCCCAGGGAAAACCTGATCACGACAGAACATCAGGATACGAGTTGGGAAATGACCTTGGAGAGAATCCAGCTGATGCCATTCGTTTTTAGAGAAGAGGAAACTGAACAAAAAGAAGCCACACATGTTAAAATGACCAGATTCTGAAGATGAGCAGCCTCAGGCTTTCAGGCTTTCATCCCCAAGTTCCACCCCCCCCAACACACTCCCAGTTTAAGTGAGAGCTTCCCTCCAGAGACTGGAAATTGTCTGATTGACAGAGAATCAATGCATTAAGTGTTTACCATGTGCACTCAATGTATAAGCATTTATTAAGCACCCAATATGTACCTGACACTGTCTAAGCAGTAGGGATATAAATGCAACAATTTCTGCCCTGAGTTTTCATGCTGTTGGGGGTGATAGCCTGAATACATACAGCTTTAAATATGGAGGGAGATCAGGGAGGACTTCATGGTGGAGAGAGTGCTAAAGCTGACCTGTGAAGAAAACTAGGCATTCTAAGGGAATCCAATAGATACATAGGGACTAGAACTAGAATTTCAATTTTCAGATGAGAATCCCTCCCCCCCCTGGGGTAATGCACTTGATCTTCAGGTTATGATTAAAGGACGGTTGCAGAGGGCACTGGTAGTTAAATGAAATGCCCAGGATGTGTCTGAGTTAGACTTGAATCCAGATCTTGCTGTATCCCAGTATGGCTCTCTATCCACTACCCCAGAAGGCCTCCCATTCTCTGAATCAAAAACCAGATCTAACCAGTATGTGGCCTATTGGACTAGACTACCACTGGCCAAGCTTGGGGCTGCTTGGGTAGTAAATCAATTGCTGGATTTGAAGTTAGAAAGGTCTAAATCCAAAATCTCAACAAGCAAGGAAGCAAAGAAGGAAGGAAGGAAGGGAGGGAGGGAGGAAGGAAGGAAGGAAGGTGGGAGGGAGGAAGGGAGGGAGGGAGGGAGGGAGGGAGGGAGGGAGAATGGGAAGGAGGGAGGAAAAGAAGGAAGGAAGGGAGGAAGGGAGGAAGGAGAGAAGGAAGGGAGGAAGGGAGGAAGGAGAGAAGGAAGGGAGGAAGGAAGGTGGGAGGGAGGGAGGAAGGAAGGGAGGAAAGAGGGAAGGAAGGAAGGGAGGAAGGGAGGAAGGAGAGAAGGAAGGGAGGAAGGAAGGTGGGAGGGAGGGAGGGAAGGAAGGGAGGAAGGAGGGAAGGAAGGGAAGGAGGGAGGGAAGGAGGCAAGGAAGGGAAGGAAGGAAGGAAGGAAGGAAGGAAGGAAGGAAGGAAGGAAGGAAGGAAGGAAGGAAGGAAGGAAGGAAGGAAGGAAGGAAGGAAGGAAGGAAGGAAGGAAGGAAGGAAGGAAGGAGGAACAGAGAAGGGAAGAAGAGGAAGGGAAGGTGACTAGGACTCAAGAATGGTAGACTATTCTGGGATGAAAGCTCCAGGGAAACGTCAGGACAAATGAGTGATGGTGCAGACATGGGTTTGAGATCAAAGAAGTTGGGAGTAGGGCTTGATTTTCTAGAAGTAAGGGAAACCCAGTGACTTGCCAAGTTACAAAGGTAGTAAACATCAGAGGCAGGAATCAGAACCAGGCCATTGGCCTCCAGAACCATCCAGCCCAAAGGAGAGTTATTGGTGATTGGGATGAGCCATGGAGCAGCCAAAGAGTCTGGCTTCTCACTCCATAAACACTTCCTCTCAGCAAGTGCCCACACTCAGCCAAGTGGAGGAGGGAGAGTTCAGATCCCATTTCTGACATTTTTTGGCCATGAGATCCAGAGCAAACCGACATTTCCCAGCCTCCATCTCTTCAGTTGCAAAATGGGAACAATACTAGAATTAACTAGAGTTAATGAATGTAGACTGTTTTTCAAGACTTAAAGTACCACATAAAAGTGAGCTACTCTCATTAAGGGAAGCTAGCTGGCACAGTGCACAGAGCAGTATGCTTGGAATCAGCAAGACCTGCATTCAAATCCCGTTCTAGACACTTACAAGCTGTGTGACCCTGAGCAAGTCACTTTACTTTATTTGCCCCAATTTCTTCTTCTGAAAAATGAGGCTGGAGAAGGAAACTGCAAACCACTGCAGTGTCTGCCAAAAAAACAAAACAAAACAAAACAAAACAAAAACAAAACTCCAAATGGAGTCCCAAAGAGTTGGACATGACTAAAACAACTGAACAACAATAACAAAATTATCATTAAATGACGCAAAATCTAGAGGGAGTAAAAACTTGGAGGAGAAAACGCCTGAGAGTGTCTGACTGAGCCTGGAAAGATAAGCTGGCCTGAAGGTCAAGTAGAGCAACAAAAGGGAGAGGAGGCTGAAAGCAAAATGGGGGCCTGGCTTGAAGGCCTTGACCTCCAGACTAAAGAACCGGGACTTTCTTCCCTAAAGTTATGAAGCACCTACAACACCTGAAGGACGCTCTGCAGGATCTATCCTGATGCAGCTTGGGGAGAGAGAACAGATACAAATACATGAGTGATCACTTGAAGAAAAGGAAAAGAGCAGACCTGGGGCTCTGAGCTACGATGGCGGCCAAGGATGCTAAGCTGCTGAGGGGAGAAAGGAGGGGATATCAAGCGTAGGAGGCTGCCCAGGCAAACACATATATGGAGGCAGTCAGAAGACAAATTCAAATCCATCCTCGGGACACCTAGTAGCCGTGTGACCCAGTGCAGGTCCCTTAGCCCCGTTTGCCTCATCTATAAAATGTACTGCGGAAGCCAATGGCAACCCTCCCATGAGGACTGATTTGCCTTTTGGTCTTTGTATCTCCACAGCAGTGCCTGTCACATAGTAGGTGTTTATTGACTTGGCTAATTAAACTGCCTTGTCGCCTCAGTCACTTAAAACTGTACTAAGATTTGGGGAAGCCCCAGAATAAGAGAAAGAAAAGAACAGAGACAAGGCCCATGATTTCATTGGTTTAGGGAACTCCCAGGTGAGCAAACCCCCTCTACAAGTGCAGGTTAACACCTTCTTTGCAACTTACAATGTAAGGGAATTGCCCTGAGTGCTGAGCTGCTGAATGAATTAACTGATGGATTGATGTCAGAACTCGAACGCATCTCCCTGGCTCTGAGGCCGGCTCTCTCCATTGTGCTTCTCTATGTAGAGAAGACATTTTCACGTAAGTATTTCCAAATGTTTCCCCCATACACCCCCGCTTTTTTTTTTCTAGCCTCTACGATTTTGCTGATGAATCATTCCCTGGAGATGAGTGAGTCAGAGGCAACTTTCCCAAAACCTTTGTCCCAATTCCTCCAAGAAACCCTGTTGGGAGATTCCGTGCGGGCCCCTCAGTTCTCAGGACACACCATGTGTTACTCATGAGTCACAGCTCCTCTTCCTCCTCCTCCTTCCCAAACAATGACCCTCACGTATGATTGACCCTGAAGATTCTCTCTGCCTTTGTGTCACATCCTTGACCCAAAGGGAAGGCAGAGGCCAGGGCCTCCGTATCCCATGGGTCCCAGTTACCGTTAATAGGGTCCCCTCCCCTTACCTAGCAAGAAGACATTTACCAAAACTGAGCAGGGTTGCAGATACGTGTGACTTATAGTAGGAGATGTAGGAGACGTGAAAATTATACAGCAGAGAATGAATCATCTTAACCTGGATGCTCAATATCTCAGTCCAGATCCAGAACGGACATCAATTATGAGGTGTATTGTTATGTGGGGACAGCGAGGTGGAACTGCACCTAAGTTCAAATGAAGCCTATATATTTACTATGTGTGATATTGGACAAATCACTTAACCTATTTGCCTCAGTTTTCTCATCTGTAAAAATGAGCTGCAGAAAGAAATGGCAAATCGTTCTGGAATCTCTGCCAAGAAAACTCCAACTAGGTTCACAGACAGCCAGATACAACTGAACAATTGTAGCAGGAGAGCTACTAGTTGTGTGATCTCACATCACTTAACCCTATTTGCCTCAGTTTCCTCAGCTGTAAAAATGAGCTGCAGAAAGAAATGGCAAATCGTTCCGGAATCTCTGCCAAGAAAACTCCAATTAGGTTCACAGACAGCCAGACACAACTGAACAATTGTAGCAGGAGGGCTATGGAGACCCCCACCTATGGATCTCAACTACTAAAAATGGGCTCCCCCCAAAAAAGCAGACAGCTTCAGGAGCAAACCCCACTCCCCAATCAACAACAGACATCCCTATAAGACTTCAACTTTTCCCCAACTCCGCGTCTGCCATGAGCTAGGATATATAAAAAGTCAGGTTTGGCTAAGGTTTCACTTCTGTGTGGCCAGCCTAGATCAGCTGATCTTACTGGCAAAGCAAGAGGCAAAAAGAGCCTTTTTAATGAATCCAGGTAAGGCAAGCCTTCCAGATCCCCAAAGAGCAACCCTCCTGTCCTACTAATTCTCCTTCAGTGACTCCAACGAGCAGGAATGCTTAAGCATTTGAGTGTCCTGGACTCCCAAGGCAGTCTGGTCCTTTTCCCAGAAAAAACAAAAAAAGTTTTTAAATACATTAAATAAATACAGGAGATTTCAAGAGAAACCAATTATGTAAAAATACAGATATCAAAATTAAAACAATGCAGGTATCAAAAAAATTTAATCAAAATTTTAATTTTTTAATTAAAAAATGAAAAAAAAAAAACTTCTTACCATAAGATACTCCCCTCTTTGCTAACCAAATCAATTAAAATTTATTCATTAAATGTATACTGTGCACACAGTGCTATATTAGCACAGTTTAGTCCTTTATCACAAACTTATCACAAGTCATTCCCCTTGTAGACAGTTAGAATTGTTTCTAAATATTGAGTCCACATTTGCTTCTTTGCAAGTTATTTGCTTTGTCCTAGTTTGGCCCCCTCTAGAACCAACCAGATCAAGTTCAGTCCCTCCACAAGACAACCCTTGCTACACATGAGGGTCAGGATTATTTCTCCCATCCCCCACCCCCGTGCACACACATACATACGGCAGAGCAGATATTGTTTATTTGGGGAGACAACACCCAAACTCAGAAGGGATAAATTAGAAGGTGACAGTTAGTGATAACATAAACAACACTGAAAGCTTAGCCCAGGAGCTCTTACCTAAGAGACTGTCTGATCCAATCATATCGCTTTATGAAGAGCAATATGAAAGCCAGCAATTAAAAGTGGCTCACCCAAAAGGCACTCATGGAGAGAGGGAATAGTGATGGCAGCAAATGAGAAGCAAAGCCAGCAAAGGAGCATTCTTGGAAACTCTCAGATGACAGAGGGCATTAGGAATGGGGGGGAGAGGGTAACCTAGAAGGGCTCCCTGGGTGAAGATGGGGCTTGAGTTGGACCCTAAAAGGAGAAAGAGCAAAGGTGCATTCCTAGAGATGAGAATGCTTTGGGCAGACTTATGGGGAAGAACAAATTTTGTAGACAAGAGGTCAACCAACTGGAATGATGTACTCATGTAAAGAAAGTTGGGTACTTGAAGGCAGAGAAATTGTCCTCTTAAGGAAAGTAGAGTGAATAGCACAGAGGAAAGAACACAATATTTAGAGCAACAATATCTGGGTTGGGATCCTGACCACCTCAGTGGGACTCAACGTAAGTCTCCTATCCCTCTGTGCCTCAGTTTCCCTACTTGTAAAATAACAGAATTGGACCCAATTACCAGAGATCCCTTTTAGTTCTCTATGATATTATGGCTGCTTACTTTGAGTCTTCAGAGCACAGCACTTTACACAGAGTAGGGCTTATATTATATATATATATATATATATATATATATATATATATGTGTGTGTGTGTGTGTGTGTGTGTATGTATATATATATATGTGTGTGTGTGTGTGTGTATATATGTGTGTGTATCTATATGTGTGTGTATATATATATATATGTATATATATATATATAAATACATACTATATATATAATTCAATCCCAACAACTCTTGAGTACCATCTACTAAATAACAGAAGGTTTGTAATCTGTGGGGAAAGAGGACAGCCCCACACTGACCAACACAGTCTTGATACATCAAAGTAAAGTCTACTGCCTCCATCAGGGCTCCATACTCTACTCAATGGACAAGTGCCCTCCCTCCAGGGTTCACCTCCATTGGAGTTCTCTGATAACTTGTCACCTTGGCAGCAAATCTGGGCAGAGGAATGATGTGCTGTCTGAGGGTAGAAGTCAGAAGGGCCCATCACCCCAATGGCCATGGGAGAATGGGTTTCCCAGGCCTGCTAACTGCTTCCCCTAGGCTAGAGTCTCCACCGCCCTGGCTCTCATGCCCTTCCCATCTTGGAAAGGCTGATCGACACTCATATTTCTGCTCTTGGGAAGTGGTTCCTAATTGGCCAAACAACTTGCATCCAGGCTGCTCAGTGGTTGGCGTCAGGAAATCTTGGATTCAAATTCTGGTCCAGATACTTTCTAGTTGTGTGACATAGTACATAATACATAGTATTTAAACTCTCAGCATCATTTACCTTTTCTCCAAGCAAGATAAGAGTCTATTCACAGTAATATGTATGACTGTTTAAAAAAAAAAGTGCATCAGATAGATCCCTTCAGTCAACCACAAGGCAAAGGGGAAAACCCTCTTTATTGAGAAGCAGGAAGGGAGTTCTGGGTAGTTGGAGAATGGCACAATTGGCCTTGGCTGGGAAGGGCGGGTTGGCCTTCAGAGGTGGATGATCACAGCCCTCTGACAATTAAGGCACAGTAATTGTTTGATTAGGTAAGGTGGTGCAGTAGGTAGAGCTTGGAGTCTTGACCACCTGACTAGTCATTCCTTTGAGGGAGATCAAGTCACCCCGAATTTCACAACGAGAGAAAAGGGGCTGAAAAATTAAGGAGTGGCTCACCCTAAACTGGTTTTTGTTTACAGACAACAAAACATGTCCCAAGGATTAGTTGCAAGAGAATGAGAATATCATTCCAGCAAGCCTTTAATTTAATAATTCTGAGAGAGAACATATTTTATAACTTAACTGAGAAATGGAATTTGATGAAATGTAGAATGGAGCTGGTCACAGAGAACAATCGATTATTAAATGGTACAGCCCAATTTTAATTTCCTCATCTGTGAAATGGGAATAGAATAAGAGCAGCTCCCTCCCATGGTGTCATGAGGATCAAACTCAATGTGTGTAAAGCATTCTGCAGACCTTAAAGATCTACATAAAGTAGTTACTCTCCCATTATCATGCAGGAGTTGAATGTTCTCCAAACAGCTTCAAAATTTGGGAACTTCAAGAGGACAAAGACTGACTCTTTTGCTTCTTGGGATGGGCCCCTCGCTGTGCTTGAGACCTTGCTTTACTGTAGCACTGAATAAATGCAAATTGATTGACTGGCTGACCCTTTCCAACTACCCCCTTTCCAGGGAACTCAGACTTAACCAGGTCCAGGACAAAGCAAGAATATTGATAATCATTCACCTTGACGTGAATTGTAGTTTTCTGGTCATCAAGAGCTTCACAGACATGACCTCATCTGATTCTCAAGTCAATGTATGACATTAAGTGACTATTATTAACCCATTTTACAGATTGCATAGTGACCTCATTCCCCACCTCCCCACTATGGCTTCCATTAGGGCCTTGATTTAGATGACTCGAAAATCTATCTATCCAGCCCAATTCTCTGATAAAAAAAAAACTATACACTTTAAGTTTTGCAAATATGATCTCATTTAATCCCCAAACTCCTATTGCCAACTTTGAAAAATTTCAAGTGCGGGGCAGCTAGGTGGCACAGTGATTAGAGCACCAGCCCTGAAGTCAGGAGGACCTGAGTTCAAATTTGACCTCAGGCACTTAACACTTCCTGGCTGTGTGACCCTGGGCAAGTCACTTAACCCCAATTGCCTCAGCAAAAAAAAAAAAAAAAAAAAAAAAAAATAAATAAATAAATTCCAAGTGCTACAGAAATCTGAATTGTCACTAACAGTACTAAATTAATAATAATAACGGGTATTTACATATCACTTGAAGGTTTACAAAACACATTACAAATATGATCTAATTTTATCCTCAATATAACTCTGGGAAGTAAATGCTATTATTATGCCCATTTTACAGATGAGGAAACTGAGGCAGACAACAGTTAAGTGATTCGCTCGAGTCACACAGCTAGTGTGTGTCTGAGGCAGGATTTGAATCAATGCTTCCTGACTTCCATTACAATGTTCTATCCAAGTACCCATGATTTCCTCAGTATGGGGACTTCTACCAACATCATATTCCTAGCAGGATGTCTGAGACTCAGTGGTTGAATGACTTGTCCAAAGTCATACATCTAGTTCAGATCAATCCTTTTAAAGGTTCAGGATGGCAGAAACTCCCTTTGTGCATGCAAATCCCAACTATTTAAAGTTTTTAGTCTTAGAATTACATAGTAGTAAAAACAATTAATAACACTAATAAAATATAGAATCAGCAAAACTTTGGAGCTGAGATCTTGGCGCTGGAAGGGACCAGCAGTCGGTATCAGAAAGAGGTGGGGTCTAAAACCAGATGCTCTGGCTGCAGAGACAGGTCTGGTGAATGTTGATTCAAGTTCTTGGGAAGTCATAACTTGTTATTAGCCAGGGTGGATCTTAGGTGAACATATAGTTCGCTCCTGATATGAAATTTATATTAATTCCCATAGGAAGACAACAAATTCTGTTTTTTCTGCCATTAGCTAACGAGTGGGAGAGCCTGATTTGGCTTTTGGGATAGAGGACGGAGAGTTCTCAGATCCCTTAGATGCAAGGCTTTCAAATGCTATACAGAAAGACATTCCCATCTTTAGAGATTCAAATTCCCAGCTGTCACTACCCAGATTCAATGCTCCTTATTCCAGGAAAGAAGAAACTCAAACAAACTGGCACAAAAATAACCAACTCAGGGACCTGTTTCAGACTTGACTCTCATGCTAAAATGTCATGGAGCTGTGCTGGGAGTCATTTAGTCAGTCAACTAGCTTATATTCTGGGCTGCAAAATTTATGTAAAGGAGATGAGTTCTGAACTGGCATTTCTTGCTATCCTACCTCATATCCCCAATGTGGTTATGAGAAAGGTGGAGCCAAGATGGCAGAATAAAGTACTCTCCTGTGCTCTTCTGAATTCCTTTTCAAATAACTTTAAAATACTGCCATCTTCACCAGAGAGAGTTCTGTAGGAACTGAGTATGGATCACAACATGGCATTTTCACTCTTTCTGTTGTTGTTTGCTTGCTTTTGGTTTTCTTTCTCTTTTTTTTTTCCTTTTTGATCTTATTTTTCTTGTGAAGCAAGATAATTGTATAAACATATATTGGATTTAACATGTATTTTTACCATGTTTAACATATATTGGATTACTTGCCATCTAGGGGAGGGGAGAAAATTGGAACACAAGGTTTTGTGAGAATTCATGTTGAAGAATTATCCATGAGTATGTTTTGAAAAATAAAAAAGCTTTAATAAAAAATATAGCCTCAAATGAATTCTGGAGCAGTAGAACCAACAAAAGGATGAGATAAAACAATTTTCTATCCCAGTCCACAGGAAAAATAACATAGTTTAGTGAAAGCTGGTAGTAAGGCTGGAGGAGCAGCTGAATCTACAGTGGCAGCTTTCAGAGCTCTCAGGCCACAGACAGCAAGGAAAAACTAAAAACTTACAGAATCCAAGAACTAACTCTGAAAACGGCATCAAGAAGAACCTGAAACTTAGGAAAGTATCCCCTTTTAGTGACCCAGAAGCAGAATCCAACTTTAACATCAAGCTAAAAATCAAGAAATAGGCAGGGAAAATAAGTAAAAAATAATTGACCATAGGAAGTTACCATGGTAATAGAGAAGATCAAAACACAAACTCAGAAGAGAACAACAAAGTTAAAACAATTATATACAAAACCTTAAAAACCAAACAACAGAGATAAAGGAAAAACTGAGAAAAGATAGGAGAGTAAAATAAGAAAATCATGAAAAAAGAGTAAACATCTAGGCAAAGGAAATGCAAAAAATACTGAAGACAATAACACCTTAAAAAACAGAACAGGTGCAGGTAGATGGTGCAGTGGATAGAGTATTAGCCCTGAAGTCAGGAGGACCTGAGTTCAAACCTGGCCTCAGACACTTAACATTTCCTAGCTGTGTGACCTTGGGAAAGTCACTTAACCCTAATTGCCTCAGGGGAAAAAAATCAGAATAGAGCAAATGATTAAAAAAAAAAAAAAAAAAAAAGAGGTATAAAAATCCATAGAAGAGAAGTGGCTTTAAAAAAGTAGAAGTGGCCAAATGGGAAAGAAGGTACAAAAACTCACTGAAAAAAAATTCCTTAAAATTTAGAATTGAGCAAATAGAACCTAATGACTTCATGAGGCATCAGGAAACAATAAAACAAAATCAAAGCATTAAAAAAATATGAAAAGATGATATATCTCATTGGAAATACAACTGACCTGAAAACAGATCAAGAAGAGATAATATAAGAATTACTAGATTACCTGAAAGATCCTAGATATCATATTTCAAGAAATTATCAAGGAAAACTGCCCTGACACTCTAGAACCAGAGGGCAAATTAAAAATTGAGACAATTCCTTCTCTGGAAAGCTCTGCTCATTTTTCTTTTAGCCTTCATATGTAATCCTTTCTCTTTTACCTGCTATAATCACAGTGAATTCAAGGAATCAATGTGGATTCTAGGCCTGGCTCTTCTGCTAATTAGTTGTATGATTGTGGTCCTAGAATACATACAGTGTATATTCATACAATGATCAAGCTGGGAGGGATTTTAAAATATAGAATTTTAGGGTTAGAAAAGTTCTCACAAGATCCTAACATTTTTTGTGCCATGGTGCTCTTTGGCAAATTGTAAGCCTTTGGATTCTGTCTCAGAATAATGTGTCCTTTTTTTTTTTTTAATTCATAACTGATGAAATGCTAAATTTCATTTAGAAATTAGTAAAAAATTAAATATAATCTATTTTACATTCATGTTTAAAAAACCCTAGGATATATATGTGTGTGTGTATATATATATATATATATATATATATATATATATATATATATATATATATATATACACACACACACACACACACACACACACACACACACACAGATCCGATGGTTCCCCAGATTAGAAACTAGACTAGGAATATAGAATAGATTAGAAATATAGAATGTCAAAGCTGGAAGGGATCTTAGAACAAAGAAGGGATCATTAGACCTAGAATGTTAGATCTTAGAACATAGAATTTTTTTTATTATAACTTTTTATTGACAGTACATAGGCCTGGGTAATTTTTTACAAATTATCCCTTGCACTCACTTCTGTCCCAACTTTTCCCTTCCCTCCTTCTGCCCCCCTCCCCTAGATGGCAGGCAGTCTTATACATGTTAAATAAGAACATAAACTGTTAAAACTAAGAGAGCTCTTAGAAAAGAGAACACAGAATGCTAGAGGCGAATTGGACCTTAGAAATTAAAATATTATTATTGCTTAAAGGAACCATAAAATGCTAGAGCTAGAAAGCTGTTTAGAAGAGACAAATCAGTTCATAGAATGCCGAGGCCAGAAATCCTAATCCAATCTAATCCCTCACTTTCCAAATAAGTGAATATGCATAATCACTTCTCTTTTCTGGGTCTCAGTTTCCTCTTCTGGAAAATAAGAGGGTTGTGTGAGGTCATCTTCAGGGGTTTGTTCCAGTCCTGACACACTGTACTTTTATCTACAAATTTCCTTCCTCTCTGAACATTCTCAGTTTTCTGGGGTCAAAAAAGTTTAAGGTCAAGAGCACATTATGAAAAGGGGAGAAATTCTCTGAAAAGATCTGACGCATGAAAGAAATAACCTGGATAAAATCTCTGTGGTTTTCCTTCTAACCAATCCAGACCCAAGTAGAACTGAGGAGGAGTCTGCCTCAGTCAACACCGAGTTGAAGTCCAACAGGTGTTCTTGTCAGGGGCTGATTCCTGGGAAAAATGGAAGGTGAGAAGAAGAAAAATCCAATGTCTAGGCGGGTACAATTCCTTTAAAAAGCAGATCCCATCAGAGAATGCAAACATTGGCAATCTTAGTTGGAAAGTAAGCTACTCTTCCACCAGAGAATGTTCCAAGTCCAAAGTCAGATCAAGTTTGAACCCAGCTTGGTCCCTACAATGCCTGGATTCCCAGCCTTGGGACCCTACATCCAATTCCCAAACATCCCAGTTTTCCCCCGTTGTAAAAGGAAGGGAGAGAGGACAATACTCTTTGCCCCATCCACCCCACAGGGTTGTTCGCACTCCCCAAAGCCTTTCTTCAAGCACCAATCACCATCATTCCCAGGCTATGACCTGGATTATTTCTTAGACCTCAGTGTCCTCACCTATAGAATAGTAAACTCAATTGCTCTTATCCCATAAAGTTGTTAAGAAGCTCAAATGAGCTCCTTTGGACCTAGAAAGTGTTGGGTAATTATTATTACAGAGTTGCTTCATTGTTCCTATTATTCCACAGACTGTCGCTCCCTGGCTTCAGAAGGACTCACGCCTTTTTCTCTACCCCCCAGACTTTTTCTTCCTCTCCTCCCAGGGTCCTTGAATGTTCCATTTAAATCTGTTACTTGTTTGGGGCTTCTCATTCCTTTCTCCTTTCCCATGTCTTCTCTCTCTCTTGGCAGTTTGGGAGTGGGATAAATTATATGACATCTTGGCACCCTGCCACTCTCTCTTCCCAGCAACAAAAGCCACTTTTCAGGAAAGCCCACCTCCTCCCTGAGATAGACAGATGATCCACAAGTCAGAAGGGGAGGGCGGTGGAAAGCTCAAACAGCTCTTGGGGTCTGTGAGCAAAAGACTGGAAATGTCAAAGGACATCGAAGGCCAAAAATGATGATTAAAAAGCCGAACTATGTTCCATATTGACTCACAGACACATTTTGAGAAGAAGGATGTTTTCCCCATCTGCTTCTCTGGGCTACTTTCTCTTCCTGATTTGCTACAAAAGCTGCTTCTGTTCTAAAAGGCCACGCGATATTATGAAAGGAGCCCCGGGGAGTCAAGAAGTCCCATCAGCCTGAAGTCCCAACTCCCCTAGTACAGCTCTATGGGAGTGGGCAAAATCATTTGAGCCCTTGTGGTCCTGTCCAGCCCAACAGCTGGGTTCTGACAGATGAGGAACAAAAACATCCTCAACTCAATTTTCTGCACTAAGTGGGAGCGTGTGGGACAATGGAAAGAACCCAGACTCACTCACTGTCATCTCAGCTCCAAAGCCGATCAGATGTGGGGCAAGACTTTCTTCTCTGGATCTCTGGATGTCATCCTCAAATTAGGAAGAAAACAGAAGCAAGGTGACACAGTGGATGGAGAGGCAGCCTCAGAATCCTGGGTTCAAGCTCTTCATCTGGCACACGCTGGCTGTGAGACCCTGGATGAGTCACTTAGGCTCTGGGTTCCATACAAGTTTCTAGGACTCAAACTACAGAATAATTGCCAGGCTGTTTTAGGAAAATGATTTTTTCTGTTAATTCCTTATACTGATGAGATCTCAGGGCTGACTCCCTAAAATAGGGGTAATGCTAGTACTGCTTGCCTTTTGCAACTGTAAAGCACAGCAGAAAATCAGAATGGTCATTAAAAATAAGGAACTCCTGGAGGAAAGGGGAAGGGACTGAGTCATTACCCAGAATGCACGGGAGACAGATTATGCACCAGCTTTTCACATAATCTCTACCCCCAATTGGAGAATGAAATAACTTGCATACAAAGATCTGAAATATACTAATTACTAAATTAATTAGCATTAAAAAGTTAGAAGAGTTCAATTTTCTGTCTCTCTCAGTCTCTTTGCTTCTGTGTCTCTGTCTTTTTTTAATCTCTCCCTCTCTGTGTGTCTTTGTCTTTCTCTATGTGTCTGTCTGTCTGTCTGTCTCTGTGTCTTTGTCTCTCTTTGTCTCACTTTCTGACTCTGTCTGTCTCTGTCTCTCTCTCCCCTTCCCATACTTATAGATGCATTTACAACCAGTCATGATAAAATATTATTTTAAAACTGAACTCAAATTTTTGATACTATAAAAACAAATAAGTTTAGCACAATTAAAATAAATGCAGCAAGAAGAATAAAATAGGTTCCTAGGGAAAATCTTTGTATGAAGCAGCTTTGACAGAGATAAAGATCAGAAATATACGGGGAATTATTATCAGCTTTGAGAGCTAGGACATAAATAACCAAGTGAAGAGACAAGCAGATCTCAAGAGAAGAACCTCAAAATTATCAATGGCCATTTTCAAAAGTGCTCAAAATGGATGATAATCAGAAATTCACATTAAGAGATGTCATATATTATCTGAGAACTATCAAAGTGTCAAAGAGAACAAAAGATAGAAAACCGGTACTGTGGGAAAAGAGGCCATTAATTAATGAATTCACAGCCAGAGGAGCAGTGAATTTTCCCAGATAGTTTGGAAAGCAACTTGACATCATGCAAGAAAAGTTAGAAAATTCTTCACATACTTTGATCCCCTGATCCCATTACTGTTTTGGCGATTATTGAGAAGAAAAATTTGGAAAATAAACCACATGTCCATTGACTAGGAATGACGGAGCATACTGTAATAAAGAAATAAATAGCTGAGTATTGCTGGGGAAAATTCAGAGAAGAATGGGCAGATTAGGATCGACTGATACAGAGTGAAAAAGTAGAACAGGGAGAACAGCATTCACATTCATTGCAATGTGGGTCATAAAGACTATGTTAAAAGGCAACAAAGATTGGATCAGAGCTTCTAGGCAGTGCTTATGTGAATTGACATGGAACACACCCTTTCTTTCTTAAAAAAAAAAATCAAAAACAAACAAAACAAAACAAAAAAACCACTAAAATGAAACGTTTCCTTATGTCAGCCCGTATCATTCATTTAGAGTATTTTGTTTAACTGTTTCCAGGACTACTGGTGAGGGAGAGGAAAGTGGTTGGGAGATGACAGTCAAAATAAAATTAATCATTTTTGTTAAAGACAGAAGATGTGAGTCCTAGTTGGTCTTATAAGCATGCTTAAGGCCTCCACCAGAAGGAATCATGATTTAAATGGCTTTGGGAGCCATTGTCACCGAAAACTACATCAAGGTTTGGCTAATCAGGTGCTTCTTTCATTTGTTTACATCCTTTGTGTTTTCCTGGGCTACTTCTTGGACAAAAGATGTATCTCTGAAAATATTAGGGAGAAGGTGGTTGGGTGAAAAGAACATTATATTTTATAAATATTTATTATATATACACTATATAAGTATAAATATACATAGAAAGAAATAGATGGAGTATGCATACATTTCAGAATCATAAAGTTACAGCGTTCAAAGAGATCAAAACTATCATTTTCCAGGTTAAGAAACTTGCCCAGGATCCCATATTCTATCCCAAGATCTTCTTGACTCAGAGACTAGATGTTTATCCACTCCATCACATACCTCATATATACTTATATCTGCTGGTCATGCTATGTACATATATATAAACACATATATGTACATATATATATATATATATAAACACATATATGTGTGTATATACTATCTATATATATACATATGTACACAAACATATATATATACATATATATATATATAAACAAAAAGGATGTGTAATAAATGAGAAATATCAAGGCTTAGAGAATAGAGCTGATCCCAAAGCTAGGAACACCCAGATCACATGAAACATCCCAGTTATTAGAGCCCGGGCAAGTCATTTACCCTTTCCATGCCCTTGCCTCCTCTCTAAGAATGTAAGTTGCCAAGAACATTGGAGGAGGAAGTGTTCTCACCTGGGGATTCTTTAACTCAGTGAAATCACAGGTTTAGTTCCTGTTCCTAAATAAACAATAAAGCCTGTGAATAGGGACCAGGTGCTAGAAAATTCATCAGTGACACACAATGAAAGGAGAGCTCCCTTGGAGTCAGCAGAGGAACACAGTAGGCAGGAACCTTCGTGCTCCTTGGAGAGTGTGAACAGGGCTGGGGCAAGGAAAGGCCAGCTTCACCTGAGCCTGGAACTCTGGAAGACAACACTTGCTTATCCATAAGCTGGACGGAGTGAAGAGAAGGATGAAGGATGACACAATGACAAAGTCTAAGCCCCACAGAGTATGAACCATGTAAACCAAGCAGTTCTGCTGGGGCAAGAAAGGAGAGATGGATAGACTTTGCACAAATTCTTAATCTGAGGTTCATGAATTGAGTTTTTTAACAACTCTATTTCCATAATTGTTTCCTTTGTAATCCTATGTATTTTATTTTATACCTTTAAAATCTGATTATGAAAAAGATCCATAAACTATGCCCAAAAGGCTATCAAACTATGCACACCCTTTGATCCAGCAGTGTCTCCATTGGGCCTGAATCTCAAAGAGGCAAAGGGACCCCTATGTGCAAAAATGTTTGTGGCATGCCCTCTTTGTAGTGGCAAGAAACTGTGAAACTGAGTGGATGCCCATCAATTGGAGAATGGTTGAATAAAGTGTGGTATGTGAATATTATGGAATATTATTGTTCTGTCAGAAATGACCAGAAAGATGATTTCAGAGAGAATTAGCGAGACTTACAGGAATTGATGCTGAGGGAAATGAGCAGAACCAGGAGATCATTGTACACGGCAACAGCAAAATTATGTGATGATCAATTTTGATGGACGTGGCTCTTTTCAACAATGAGGTGATTCAGGTTACTTCCAATAGACTTGTGATGGAGAAATCCATCTGCACCCAGAGAGGGGTCTATAGGGACTGAATACTTATCACAACATAGCATTTTCACCTTTTTTGTTGTTTGCTTTTTTTTTCTCAGATTTTTTTCTCAGATTTATCTTGTGCAGCATGATAAATGTGGAAATGTTTGGAAGAATTGCACATGTTTAACCTATATTGGATTATTCTCCATCTAGGGGCGGAGGGAGGGCAAGAGGAAGAAAAAGACGAACATGGTTTTGTAAGGGTGAATGTTGAAAACTACCTTTGCATGTACTTTGAAAAATATAAAGTTATTATTTAAAAGAAAAAAGAAAAATCCCTAAACTTCAGCAGCCCATATAAGGGGGCTAGGACACAAAAAAGGATAAAAAGCTTTGCTTTGTGGAAATCTTGATCTAGCAGACTGTAGAGTTCCTTTCCCTCAATCCTATAGACCTCCCAGGCTATGGAAAAGGTTCTTGAATCTGGAACATGGGTCCCCAGAAAGCATGTTTCTGTATTCAAAGAAAGGTGGGCATATTTGGCTTTCCATGAGGAGCAGTGGATGGCAAAGGGCCAACTTAGATGAAGGCCTCCCAGAGCCCTTGCCCTTAGACAGATGTGTTAGGAGGTTCGGCGTCTGCTCAGCCCCTTCCCCTCCCAGACTCTTATTCAACAGCAGGTAGACTGACCCCAGATGAGCAATGTTTACATTGAGACAAGGAAGGCCGAGAGCTGGGTTGATGTTTAACCAGACACATCAGGGCAAGAGCTTCCCTCCCAAGATGCTTTTGCCCCAGAACTTGACCAAGCCATAAATTGTCACATGAAGATGTACAGACAATTAGCAAGGTGCCAGCTCAGCACCTGTGGCCACAAGGAGAGTCTGGGAGAAAAGGATTCTTAGACTGGAGAAAATGCCACGGGCCTTCAGAACTCCAGTGCTAACATCTTGTCCCCTTTGGGAGCCTGATGCAACCCCAAGACCCCTTCTTAGGAAAATGTTTTTAAATGTATAAAATTAAATACGCAGGATTACAAAGGAACGTACTGGAATGCAGTTATTAAAAAATAAATTTAGGCTTGCGTTGTCTGGGTTAAGAAGCTCTGGTTGGACAGATGTAGTCGATCTGGACTTAGAGTGCTGGGCCTGTGTCCAGTTCTGTTGGGCACAGTGCCAAGCACATTCGTTGTTCAGCTGTTTTTCATAATCTCCATTTGGATTGTTTTTCAAAGATATTGGAGCTATTCCAGCTCATTTTGCAGATAAGGAAACTAAGGCAAACAGGGTGAACTGACCTTCCCAATTGGTAATGGAGAGATTACTACTTGTGTGACACTGGGGGAATTAAATACCCTCCCTAGACTTCAATTTCCTTTCCTGTAAAATAAAAGAGTAAGACAAGATGGTATCCAAGGAGCCTTTCATCTCGGAAAATTCAATAATTCAGATGCACATGTCTATGTGCATGTGTGTATGTTTGTGTGCACACTAGATAACCAAACTTGTGGCAGTTCCTGGGGAAGGATCTCCTTCCACCAATGCAGATTTCTGCTCAATCTCCAAAATAGAGATGTCTGGTTAGCAGGGCTACTTGGGAGTTCAAAGATTTAACAGTTAAATGCTCTGGGTCCCACAGTCCATGTGCCAGGGGTAAAACTTGAACCCCATCTCCTGACTGAGGCTGGTTCTGCTCTAGTCGTTCTCTACTATAGGACACTATAGCTTATTCTACTGCATCTGTTTCCCCACTCTCACAAGCCCTTCCTCCCCAATTTAGCATTTAGCTTCCTCATCTATAAAATAAAGAATTTTTCTAGTTCTAAATTCAATCTTATTAACTAGGAATGTTTATCCCGGAAAGGAGATTGAAGGAGAGTCTAGCTGTCTTTAAATATCTGAAAGAGCATCATGTGGAAGAAGGATCTGCTCTGTTCTGCTTGATCCTCGAGGAAAGAAATAGTAGCAATGGGTAAAATGGGTTTGACTCCTAACAAGGAGCGCTGTCCAAAGTCTGCCCAAGAGAAGCCTGAGGTTCCCTCATGTTGCAGATCTTAAAGCCAAGACTGATCTTGGGTATGAGTGTGGATTAATCCTGATGGCCTCCAAGATGCCCCAAGATTGTGTGAATGAGGTCCTGTTTCAAGTGCTGATGGGAAAGATGAATCATTTGTTAGCTTAAATAAGACCCTGGAGCTCTGTCAATATGTTCATTCTGTGAAGTAAACTCTGCTAGGAAATGCAGGGGATATAGCTACATTATTCCAAGATGTCTTCGTGGAATCAGGGCCCTTTTTTCTGGAAGCAAGGCTTTCATAAGCTCCCTGAGTTGTCAGTTCACATTAACCAATAATTATCACCTATCATCAGATTGCCAAGGTGGCCGAATTTAATGAATTCCTGCTAGGGAGTTCTGCCTTGGGTGACAGAATGTCTCTTAAGAAATATACTGTCAAATTGGCTGGTGGAGACTCCCCCAGTGCCAACAGTTCTCTCTTTCTCCTCCTCCTCCTCCTCCTTCTCCTCCTCCTCCTCCTCCTCCTCCTCCTCCTCCTCCTCCTCCACTTTTCGGATTCTCTTGCTCCTTTGTCTCAGTTTTCTCTTCTATAAAATATGGGTAATAAGAGTAATTTCTTTCAAGAGTTGTTGTCAGAATAAAATGAGATATTTGTAAAAAAAAAAAAAAAAAAAAAAAAAAAAAAAAAAAAGCAGTTCTCAAAGTTTTGTTCTAGGATCCCTTTACATCATTAAAATATTATTGAAGATCTATCCAAAGAGTTTTTGTTTATGTGGGATATATTTATAGATATCTACCAGATTAGAGATAAAAGCTAATTTTGAATTTGTAGACCCTCTGAAAGTGTTTCCCAGTTCCATAAAGAGATTTACAAACATTAACATTCCATATAAATGTTAGGTATAATTATTAAGATAATTAAGTGGCAGAGTGAAAATATTATGGGACTTGAAGTCAGGAAGTCCTGAGTTCAAATTCTTTCTCAGACATTATTCATGTGAAGCTGGAAAGGACACTTAAACTCTATCTGCCTCAGTTTTCTCATCTGTAAAGTGGAATAAGAATAGCACCTATCTTCCACAATTATCATGAAATGTCATGAAATTATCAGTGTAAAATGCTTTGAAAATCTTAAAATGCTCTGTAAACAAATGCTAGCTATTGTAATCATTTGTTCAAGTCCCAGCTAAAGTTCCACCTTCTAGAGGATGCCTTTCCCCATCTTCTTTCCTGTCAACTATCTCTTGTTTATCCTATCTAGAGCTTCTTCAGACTGCCGTTTGCATGCCAGTGCCCTGTTACAATGGGAGCTCTTCAAAAGCAGGGACCTTCAAAGTAGGTACATCATAAATATGGGTTTGCCTCAACATGGATTTTGGAACAAGTCTTTTATGGAATTTAGTTTTGCAATCAAACGAGGGCTTATTCTTGTAAGCAAAATCAATAAGACCAACTAAACCAACACAATCAACTCAATTCCAAAAATGTTCATTAAGAGCCTACTATGGGAGGGCAGAGCCAAGATGGTGGAGAGTAGACATGACATCCTGTGATCTCCTCTGACCTTCTCTCAAACCAAAAGCAGATTAAGCCTCTAAACTGGTCTTGGAGCCAAAGAACCCACAAATATTTGGAGTACAACACACCTCTAGAATGTGGAAGAACTTTAGAACTGGTCTGTTTCAAATGGGCAGGGGGACAGTCTGCTGAGCCCAAACTGCAGCCCAGGGGAGTCCAGGGCAAAGAGCTAGGTCAGGAGTCAGAGTGTTGCAGTTTTCATAAACGTGGAAACTTCTGTGAGCTTCTTACCCTGGTTGCAAGCAGGTGGTTTGGCAGATTTGCTACAAAAAGCAAATTGTAAATCACCCCTGTCCCCCCCAAAAATGCCAGACCTAACTGCCATTACCCAGCACAGGAAATCAATCAGCAGAATTACTCCAAGCAAATTAAAGAAGCTGTCACTCCTTTGCATTGAACAAACCTTAAGCCTTTATTTAAAAAAAAAAAAAAAGCCTACTATGTATCGAACACTGGGATTCTAGAATTAGAGGATCCTAAATTCCAGCTGCATATGCTGCCATCCAAGCCAACTTCTCATTTTATAGGTAGGGAAATTAGGTCATTGCCCAAATATACCCTGCAAAGAAATAGATATCTTAAGTCCAAAACTCAAAGTGTCTTTAGAGGCCATCTAGTCCAGCTTCCACATTTAGCAGATGAGGGAGATATACAAACACAACACATGGAAACAACAAGTGTCCATTAGAAGCTTCTATTCCTTCAGGGAGTGTGGGGGTGTGGGTGGGACACATACACAAGATACAAATAAAACTCAATGGAAACTGGGGTGCCAACAATGAGAGGGGCTGGGCCAGACTTTCTAGAGAAGTTGGCCTCTGACTAGAGCCTAGAAGAAAGATCTGTTGAGAGATGGCAATGAAGAAGGAGTGCACTCCAGAAGGCAGAGAGAACCAAGGGAGGATACCCAGTTTGGGGAACAGCAACTATTCCAGCCTGGATGAACAGTAAAGTTCATGAAGAAGACATGTGGTATTTGCATCTCAGATCACTGGGTCTGGCTTCAAATCCCAGCTCTGCCACTTACTATGTCAGGTGACCTCAGACAAGTCATTTCTCTCTGGGTCTTAGTTTCCTTATCTGTAAATTGAGGGGATTGAATTCTGAACTCTGAGTTTCTTTCTAGCTCTATGATGCTATTTAAAACAGTGTTGGAAAGATAGATTGTGCAGGTTCTTAAATGCTGGACTAAAGAGTTCCCACATTATCTTACAGAATCAAGGAGCCAAGAAAGAATTTTACTGGGAGAAGAGGAGGAGTTATGTGGTGATATTTGTGCATGAGAAAGAATATAGTGGCTGCTGGGTAGAGAACAAGGGAATATTTTATCTACTTCAGAGATTGAATTTTCTAAGCACTTTAGAAATTTCCATTTGCATGAAAAGAATATCCTTCCAGTAGAAGCCAGCAGTTTTTTTTTTAGCCTGGTGTCTTGATAGCATAATTAGAAGTCATCTCTATTAAATCATTAAAATGAGACCTCTACCTGTCAGCCTATGGGTTGGCCAATTGCTAGTGTTCTGGATGCTTGGAAGTGAGAATCTGTATAACCAGAAAATCATACAATTGTAAAGGACCTTGGGAAGAAAGGAAAGCAACAATATTTATACACTATGTTTTGGACATCGTGCTAAGTGCTGGGAATACAAGGAAGGATAAAGATAATTCCTGCTATGGAGGATCTTGCAGTCCAATGGGGAAGAAACAAAGAAACAAATATCACAAGGAAAAGTATTATGCAAAAAGACGATGGCCTGGTCATGTGCCATCATCAAGATACCAGGCATTGGACACCCCGTGTAACTTTCTTGGTATCTTCACAATGCCAAAGAGAAATGGAGAAATCCCCTCCTCCCCTCAGCATGTAGAGTTGATCTCCTGAGGGCAGCTTATGGGAAGGCAGTGATAGGTCCATAGGTAGACCAGTGGATGGTGATGATCTCCATTGTTGGAGAGAACATCAGTGTGGATGAGATCACGGTCTCCTTGGACAAAGAATTCAAACCTTGGAAAAAAAATGAAAGAGGCGGCAGCTAGGAGGCATAGTGGATAGAGCACCAGCCTTGAATTCAGGAGGACCCAAGTTCAAATCTGGTCTCAGACACTTAACACTCCTAGCTGTGTGACCCTGGGCAAGTCACTTAACCTCAGCCTCAGGGGGAAAAAAATGAAAGGATGTCCGTGCTCTCTGTCCTTTCCATGATGTATCAATGGTCTCTAGTTATAGATTTACATAAAGCAGATGTTTGCTATTGGCATTTGCAAGCAAAAACCCGGGTATAGAACAAGGGGCAGTTGATTGTACAAAATATTTTTACCCCAATTCACCTGTTAGGTCTACAAGGAACTTTAGACAACATCTCATCTGGTCTCTGTTTTAATCTCTCTTTTTCATCATGGATATAAATTATTCTCAAGAAAGAAAAGTGACAAGAAAACAGAAAACCTGAGCTCAAATCCTACTTTGACATATGCTACCAATGTGACTAGTGTAGGCAAGTTGCTTAATTTCCTTTGGCCTCAGTTTCCCTAGCTGTAAAAAGAGGATGTTGGACTAGATAGTGTCTGAAGTCTCATTTAGGTGTATGAATCTATGATCCCAAATATAAGCCACACTATTTAACTGGTTACCATTTAACCAGAACTGTTTACAATAAAAAAGAAATCAAGTAATAGTATTTCTTCCTCCTCCCACCTTTTTTTGGTCTCTTTCCAATTTTCCATTCCTATCATTAGAGGTCACAGATAGAGCTGGAAAGGCTTTCAGACATATTTGAAACCAAATCTCACTCCACAGAAGAGAAAGCTGGTATGGGAACAGACAATGTTTAACACAAAGAAGGGTAGATAAGGTGCTTTGGGAGTTGGGACTTTTTAAATATCTGAAAAGTTCTTAAGAGAATAAGGGACTGGACATTCTGGCAGGTCCTGGAGGGAAGAATTGAACCAATGAGCAGAAGGTACCAAGAGGCAGATTTCAGGTCAATATCAAGGAACTCTACTAATGACAGAGCTGTCCAAAAGGGCAATAGACAACGTCCATCAGTAGAGGGTTTCACTTTCTTGCAGGTCTTCCTGAAAGAATTGGATTTAATACAATTAATTAACATCAACAAAGTACCTACTATGTACTAGGCATTAATAATGTCCATTTGTTTCATTCCAGAAGAATGCATTTATTTATTATAGAAGGATCTAAACTCCCAAAGGGCCCCACCCATTTCTGAGTTTGCCAGACTGGGGAGGAATGGACCCTGTCTAGTAGTCAGAGCTCTGGGATTGCCCCATGATCCATGTGTGGGCACTGATCAGAATCTAAACTCATACTGCAAGATTCGCAGAGCAGGAACTTCAAGGTGACTAGATTACCAGCTTGGTTTTTCTGTCCAGGGTCAAAAATAATAAAGAGCAAATCCCAACAAACTCTGCATAGTGTGTACAGCTGTATGTCCAGTATAGTGTCATGGCTCAATTTATCTTAACCACTCTTCCTTTCGCCCTCTCCTCCAATCAGCACCAACAAGCACTTAATGAAAAGGCAATATGATGGCAATTTAAAAATTAAACTAAGATCCGGGAAAATACAGGTTTATTGTGACATTGAACAATTCACTTGAGAGCTCTCAGCCTCAGTTTCTCCACCAAAAATGAAGGTATTGGTCTGAAAGGTCTCTGAGGGTCTCTTTCCATTGGAAATCAAGGCTCTAAATAACACTTAGAGTTAGCTCTGATTGGAATCTCCTCTGCCTCTTATTGCCTTATATGAGCATTGTCAAGGCATTGAAAGGTTGGGCCTTATTTCTGCAAATAGTAACAGTGATCCCATATATTTCACAGAATTGTTAAAAGACGAGTTTTTTGTGAAGTTTAAAGTGTTTCAGAACAGTCAACTATGATGATTTTTATGAACAACAATGATCTGCAGGGAAGTGGATTAGACCTTGGTGATCATTATGTACAAATATTCCAAAGAGTTGCAATTTCTTCATTGAAGTGAAATCCCAGTATGGGAACTCCCTCTACCAATATAGAACACTACTTGATCTAAGATTTCATAGATAAGTGTTAGGGAGTTGTCATAGGCTCATAAGCCTATGACTTTTCCAGAGTCACTTAGTTAATAAGTACCAGGGGGTAGAACTTTATATAATCTTTTTAAAATATTTTAAAGCTTTATTAATGTCTTTTTTTTGACAATAAAACATTTCCAGATTATCCTCACCCTGGGAAGTTGTCTTATAACAAAGTAACATAATGAAACAAAGTTAATAGTAATCTCATTTAAAAGTAGATGCAATATTCTATACCTGTATTCCCTCTCCAAACTCTGTTCTTTAAAATGTTAATTTTTTAATCTCATTTTTTTTCCTTCCCACTCCTCATGGAAAAAAAAGAGAGAGAAAAGAAAAACAAACTCCCTATAACAGATATGTAAAAACCAATCTCCTCATGGTCTGGATGTCACATTTGACATGTTAGAAACGAAGAATTTTTACTGACAGAAATCATGGCATCAGAATCCAGGGTTGGAAGGCAGTTCCATCCCAACACCCTCAACTTCCAGATGAAAAAACTGAAGCCCAAAGATGAAATGAGTTCCCCAATATCCCCCAGATGGGAAATAGCAAAGTAGAAATTTTCACTCAGTCTCCTGGTCTCTGAATTCAGGAGAGTTGAGTGAAGTAGTCATTGGCTGGAGCCTGGAGCAATGGGTGCTCCTATGGTGGAGATGCTGGGGAGGAGAGGAGGATAAGAGCAATGGGGGACACTATGGAGGGAGATGTTGGGGATGAGGGTGGGACAACAGGTCTACAAAAGTTACGGTCCAGATGCCTTGTATCTCTCTTGAGGGAAGTACCGGACTTGACATGAGAGAATGAGGTCTGAAGAGGAAGATCAGAATTCACTTTGGGGAAGAAAACTAAAACCTTCCTCAAAATCAGGCAACACATACACCAGCCCTGGGGAGAGGAGAACTTGTATAAATGGAAGAAAAAATGCAGCAGAAAAAGAAAGGCACTCTATCAGAAAGAAAGTAAGAGAAACAAAACTGCTGCCCAGAGGAGAAACTGGCTCCAGCAGCATGCATTTCCTCCTGGAGTTCAGACTAAAAACAACAACAAAGGCATATGTGTAGCAGATACCAGTTAAAAGCCCTGAGCTGCAAGGGGACACAGTTTGTAGGAAGCACAGTGAGCCAGGAACTGACAGAGCTGGGACCAGCCCCAGCCCTGACTCTACCATTAACTCTGTGTGGGGACTCAGAAAGTCAGCAAGTATTTCTCGGGTGCTCACTTTGCAGAAGATAAGAATGTCAACAGCTAATACTGGCATAGGCTTTAAGGGATATACAAAGCTTTTTGTTATTATTTATTTTTTAGCTTTTTTTTTCCAAAAAAAAAAGATATGCAAAGATAGTTTTCAACATTCATCCTTGCAAAACCTTGTGTTCCAACTTTTTCCCTCCCTTCCCCACCATCTCCTCCCCTACTTGGCAAGTAATCCAATATATGTTGAACACGTGCAATTCTTCTATACATATTTTCACAATTATCATGCTGCCCAAGAAAAATTAGATCAAAAAGGAAAACAATGAGAAAAAAAGCAAGCAAACAACAAAAGGTGAAAATACTATGTTGTGCACCACACTCAGTTCCCACAGATGGGAATCTCTCCATTACAAGTTTATTGGAATTGGCCTGAATCATTCATTGTTGAAAAGAACTAAGTCCATCAGAATTGATCATGGCATAATCTTGTTGTTGCTATGTATTCAAAGCTCTTTACACATTTTATCTCATCTGAAATAAGCCTGTAAAAAAAGAGCTATTTTTATACCTAAGAAGCTAAGGGATTTGTCCAGGATCACAGATGTTGTAAAGGGCTAAGTTGGATCTAAGTGTCTTCCCAATTCTAAGTTCAGTACTCTGTATGATATCACGGTACCAAAAAAAAAAAAAATTGACTTCCAGGGAACAGGTTTGGTTAACTGGGAAGGTAATGGTATCTTCAACAGAAGCAAGAAATGTAAGAGGAAAAATCAGTTTTGAAGGAAAGAGAAAAAGCATCATGGGACAGAGGAAGTGCTTGATTTGGAGACAGAATCTGAAATCAAATCCTGTCTTCTGCCACTTCCTAACTACATGGAATAGAAGATCTCTAGCTGATCTCCTCAACAAGGATTTGATAAATATTAAAGTAGGTGCTAGAGACATAAAACCAAATGAATGGAACAATTCCTACTCAACAGGGACTTATACTCTAATGAGAGAGACAAAGAATACCTATCTCAATATATGATGGATATTGTTTGGTCATTTGCAATCATCATCAACTCCTCACAACCCCATTTGGGGTTTTCTTGGCAGAATGATTTGACATTTTATTCTCCAGCTCCTTTTCCAGATAAGGAAACTGAGGCAACTAGACTTAAGTAACTTGGGGGTTTCCACAGCACAAAAGTGCCTGAGGCCACATTTGAACTCAGGTCTTCCAGATTCTGAACTTGATGTTCTACCCACTGCACTACCTAGTTGCCCAAACAAAAGTTAGGGAGTGAGAGCACCAGCAGTACAGGGACCAGAAAATATTTCTGATAGAAAATGGTAAATAATCTTCCCTTCTATAGTCAAATTTCTGTAGCTCTCATTATAGAAATATTAGTAAAATTCTCTGAGCCTGCAGATTATTTGGGGGCCAAAAAATCAGCACAAAATTCTGGCTCTGTCACTTAGCACTTTGGGCAAATCACTTCACCTCTCAAGATAGACCTCAGTTTCCTTTTCTATAAAATGAGAATTTAAACCAGATAGATTCGGGAGAAGTTGAGATCTGATTCTAAACTGCGAGGTTTCAGTGACAAGGGTTGAGAGGCGATACCCGCAAATGGAATAAAAGCCTGGCAACAAAAACATTTGTGAAGTCCCTGTGCATGACTGAAGAGACAAAACCGACGTCTACTGGGGTTGAGGGCCTCTGGAGGATGAACTTTGGCAAATCCTAGTAAGCTGGAAGGCTTTGGGGCATCAGCCCATCGAGTGAGTGTGTGTACATCTCCATCCAGGAGCAGCCTCCCTCCTGTCCGGGAGCCTCATTGCCAGGAAGTTCACCACTGCGTGTCGAAGTCTTTAGCCACAACTTGGGAAGGCTGCCTGCCCCCGAGCGAGGCACAGACGGGGGTGAGGGACGTGTTCTCATTTGTGCATCTGCGTGGCTGGGCATATTTGTGGGCATGGTACATTCTCAACCATTAAATAATTTAATTCTCATAGAATTTTTCTGAAGTAAAACAACAAATCATTAGCAGAGCAGCAAGAGGACAAAATGGATAGAGAACTGGCCCGAGAATCATGAGGGCCTCAGTTCAAATACTGCCTTAGATACTTACTATCTGTGTGATCCTGGGCAAGTCGCTTAACCCTAATTGCTTTGCCCCCCAAAAAATCACACATAAACACACACATGCGCGCGCGTGCGATCATTACCCCATTGCTGAAGGTACCACAGTTAGTCACACCACCAAGATCTCCTCACTCCACATGGGAGCACTTGAAGCAGCAAAAGCTGTTCAACTGGGCCAGGCCAGTGCTAAGGGGTGATTTAATAACCATGATAACAACAGAGACAGTGGGTTATAGCACAAAGTGAGCCGGCCTCAGAATCAACAAGACCTAGATTCAAGTCTCACCTCAGACACCCATAAGTCAAGATGAAAGTCATCAAAGCAGAGTCTACTTTTGGCTTGGGAGTCTTTCTCTGTCAAGCACAAGCTTTGGCAAATGATGTGACTTTCCGCAGCAAAGAGCTTAAAAGTCTCAGGGACCCCAGCAAATCTATTCTTAGAGGAACCGCTGATCTCTAATGAAAATCACAAAGACTGATTTGGGATGAAATCACAAGTGTCGTTATCCTAGGTGGTTGTATGGATTGAGAGGTACATGATGGATAGATGAAGAGTTATATAGATGGATGGGTGGAGAGATGATAAAAGGACGGATGGATGGAAAGATAGAATGATGGATTGAGAGATGGATAGAGATATAGTTAGTTGGATAAATGGATGGGTGGATAGATAAGTGAATAAATGGATGGATTGATGGAGAGATGAAAAGATGAATAGCTTGATAGACAGATGGAGGGATGTATAGATGGATGCATGGATGGATGGATAGATAAGTGGATGGATGGGTGGATTGATGGAATGATAAATGGGCAGCTAGATGGATAGATGAATGGCTAGACAGATAAATGTATAGATGAATAGATGGATGGAAAAATAAATGAATGTGGACCCACATTTAACACCACATACTAAGATTAGATCAAAATGGGTCCAAGATTTAGGCATAAAGAACAAAATCATAAATAAATTGGAGGAACATGGGATGGTTTACCTCTCAGACTTGTGGAGGAGGAAGGAGTTTGTGTCCAAGGGAGAACTAGAGACCATTATTGATCACAAAATAGAAAATTTTGATTACACCAAATTAAAAAGTTTCTGCACAAACAAAACTAATGCAAACAAGATTAGAAGGGAAGTAACAAATTGGGAAAACATTTTTACAGTTAAAGGTTCTGATAAAGGCCTCATCTCCAAAATATACAGAGAATTGACCTTAATTTATAAGAAATCAAGCCATTCTCCAATTGATAAATGGTCAAAGGATATGAACAGACAATTTTCAGATGATGAAATTAAAACTATTTCCACTCATATGAAAGAGTGTTCCAAATCACTATTGATAAGAGAAATGCAAATTAAGACAACTCTGAGATATCATTACACACCTGTCAGATTGGCTAAGATGACAGGAACAAATAATGACGAATGTTGGAGGGGCTGTGGGAAAACTGGGACACTGATGTATTGTTGGTGGAGTTGTGAAAGGATCCAACCATTCTGGAGAGCAATCTGGAATTATGCCCAAAAAGTTATCAAAATGTGCATACCCTTTGACCCAGCCATACTACTACTGGGCTTATACCCCAAGGAAATACTAAAGAAGGGAAAGGGACCTGTATGTGCCAAAATGTTTGTGGCAGCCCTTTTCATAGTGGCTAGAAGCTAGAAGATGAATGGATGTCCATCAATTGGAGAATGGTTGGGTAAATTATGGTATATGAATGTTATGGAATATTATTGTTCTGTAAGAAATGATCAACAGGAGAAATACAGAGAGGCTTGGAGAGACTTACATCAACTGATGCTGAGTGAAACGAGCAGAACCAGAAGATCATTATACACTTCAACAATGATACTGTACGAGGATGTATTCTGATGGAAGTGGATTTCTTCAACATAGAGAAGAGCTAATCCAATTCCAATTGATTAATGATGGACAGAATCAGCTACATCCAGAAAAGGAACACTGGGAAATGAGTGTAAACTGTTATTTTTACCTTCTGAATCCAATTCTTCCTGTGCAACAAGAAATTCGGTTCTACACACATATATTGTATCTAGACTATATTGTAATATATTTAACATGTATAAGACTGCCTGCCATCTGGGGGAGGGGGTTGGAGGAGGAAGGGAAAAAATCTGAACAGAAGTAAGTGCAAGGGATAATGTTGTAAAAAAAATTACCCATGCATATGTACTGTCAAAAAAAAGTTATAATTATAAAATAAAATTAAAATTAAAAAAAAAAGAAAAAAGAAAAATAAATGAATGGATGGATGAGCAGACAGACAGAGACAATTACAAAGCACCTTGTTTCCATGATCTCATTTGATTCTCACAACTATCATGTCAGGTAGACCAAGAAGCTGGTATTACTCCTATTTTGTTTTTATTGTCCTTCTTTCTATCATCCCCCACCCATTGAGAAGACAAGAAATATAATACCCATTATATTTATGAAGTCATGCAAAACATGTTTCCACATTAGCCAAGTTCTGGGGGTAAGAGAAAGAAAAAAAGAAAGGGCATGAATAGGCTTCAGTCTGTACTCTGCATGCAGCGATCAGACTTTCTGGAGGTGGAAAGAGAAGATTCATTTTACATCAAGAATCTTTTGGAATTATTTTGGATCATTGTCTTCATCAAAGTTATTAAGTCTCTCACAGTTGATTATCTTTGCAATATTGTTGTCACTGGGTAGATTGTTCTCCTGCTTCTGTTCACTTCACTATTCCCATTTAAAAAATAAAAAACCTGAGGCTTAGAAAGATTAAGGGATCCTGCTCCCAGCTCCAAAATCAAGGAAGCAGAATTTAAACCAAGCTCTTTTTAAGTCCAAGCCCAGCATTCTATCTGTCCAGCCTGCTGCTTTGCCCCTTTGGGAGATAGGCAGATATTTAAAACTAGAAGAGATCACGGAACTCTTCTATGATCAAATGAGAAGATATCTGTGAAAATTCTTAGTATAGTTCCTGGTCCATAGAAGGCACTATAGAAATGTTTATTCCTTTCCCTTCCCCATCTAGTCCAATCTCTTCATTTTAAGGAGGAAGATGCAGAATCTTGCCAACATCTGAACCCAGGCTTCTGACTTCAAGTCCATTTAACTGAGGGCAAAAGAGATGGCAAAAGGTTCATGGATCTTTGTTGAGGACCTCACATGTGAGTGTTCAGAGGGATCAAAATCAAGGTCCCCTAACTCTCCAAACCAACTCTTTCCCCACTGCCCCACGCTGCTGTTCAATGGCGACAGAAAGATTGATTTCTCAGTATTTTCACTCGAGTTTTGTTTTAGGAACGAAGGATTGTGCAATCTCCAGAACAATATTCTATCTGGGCAGGCTATAGTTGTCAAAGCAAATCAGTGGGGAGATATAAAGGTCCTCAACTTGTTATTTGGGGAATGGCTGAACAAACTTAATGGAATACTATTGTTCTCTAAGAAATGATGAGCAACTTTTTGTTGTAGCAAAGAATTGGGAAAGGAGTGGATGCCCATCAACAACTGGGGAATGGCTAAACAATTTGTGATTACCTAAAGGTAATGGAATATTATTTTTTTTAAATGATGAACAGGCTATAGAAAGGCCCGGAGAGATTTACATGAATTGATGCCGAGTGAAACAACCAGAACCACAAATACACTGTACACAATTACAGCAAGAATATGTGATAATCAACTATGAAAGGCTTGGTTCTTCTCAGTGGTTCAATGATCCAAAGGAATCCCAAGAGATTTTGGACAGAAAACGCCATCTGCAGCCAGAAAAAGAACTATGGAGATTGAATGTAAATCAGCACATGCTTTATTCACTTATTTTTTCTATTTTTTTCCTTCTCTCCCATGGTTTTTCCCTTTTGTTCCAATTTTTCTCTCCCAACATGATTCTTAAAGTATTAAAGTGTATTAAAAATCAAGTATTAAAGTGTATTAAAAATAAACTTACAAAAAAGAAATTCAACTAACAACTTAAAAATGAAAAAAAAAAAAAGATGAGTAGATTTCACAAAAACCTGGAAAGACTTACATGAATTGGTCTTTAATCATGTGAGCAGAACCAGGAGAACATTGTAACAGAAAGAGGGTGTGGATGATTGACTTTGAAAGACTTTGCTCTTCTCATCAATACAATGATCTAAGACAATTTCAAATACTCATGATGGAAAATGCTATCCACATCTAGAGAAAATCATGGAATCTGAATACAGATTAAAGCATATTATTCTCACTTTTTCTGTTTTTTTTTTTTCTTTCTTTTTATTTTTCCCTTTTGTTCTGATTTTTCTTTTACAAAATGACTAATGTGGAAATATGTCTAATATGTTTGTATATGTAAAACATATATCATATTGTTTGCCTTTTTGAGGAAGGGGGAAGGAAGGGAAGAAGGGAGGAAAAAATTAGAAATCAAAATCTTATAAAACTCTGGGGTAGCTAGATGGTGCTATGGGTAGAGTACTAGTCCTGAATTCGAATGTGTCCTCAGACACTTAATACTTACTTCCTAGCTATGTGACCCTGAGCAAGTCACTTAACCCTAATTGCCTCAGCAAAAAAAGAAAAAAAAAACTTATAAAAGTAAATGTTGAAAACTAATAAATATTTTTAAAGGTCCCCATCTGATTCTTCATTGCACAGATGAAAAACAAAACAAAACAACAACAACAACAACAACAACAACAAAAGAAAACAAACAAAAAAAAATGAGGCTTCCAGAGGGAACTGATCTGTCCAAGTCACACAAGTAATAAATGAGATGATAAAAGGAGCCAGGAGCCACATGTATAAGACACTAATAAGTTGGAGATCAACCAGAAGAAGACAATCAAGATGGAGAAGGGCCCAAAAATTATACCATGCTTGGACTGGTTGGAGAAAATGAAAATGTTTAGCCTGGAGAAAAAGGTAGGGGAGAGGAGAGAGAGAGTAGCTGTCCTCAAACATGTTTAGAGCTGTTATATGGCCATTGGACCGGTTCTGTTTGGTGCCCCGGAGAAAGCAGCAAACAGGCCGCTTTGGGTTTAACAGTGGGAAAGTTGACCCAAATGTTCAATGGTCCTATGTGGCTGATATCAAGGGGGCTTATTTCGGGACAAAGCCAAGCTATGCCAGCCAGAGAGGGAGAAGATCTGGTTCTCCCGTCCCATCTCTACCAGTAATGCACTGCCTGTAAATGTTCTCAAAAGCCTTCAGAGTTTTGCAATTCTGAAATCCTATAACTAATTGCATCATGAAAGAGTCAGACTGAAAACTATTTGGCCACACACAGGTAATAAAGGATGGATGCCATCTCGATTTCAGGGGCTTTTAAGCTACATTTCAATCCTAAAAGCTTTTTTAAAGATCAGCATGTCAGGATCCCAAAGGAGTTAAATGTATCCAGTGACTTTTAACCTAGAAACTGCTCTAGCCAAGAAACATGATAAAGCAAAGTAAAATCCCTGCTGTCCAATCAGATCTTCCTATTCCCCATTTCAGTAGCAGCCCATAAATGGGTGTGACTCACAGGTTTGTAATGGGCTCAGATGTCACTTTGTTATCTCATACGATGCCAGTAATCCAAATTATACTGTTGCAAAACTCTTTAATAGCTGTAGCATGTGTAGCTGGCAACTTTCCTAGCCAGGCCAGCCTTGGCTAGAGATTGAACAAGCATAGTGCATTCAAAAAGGGGGCAAGGAAGGCCTTCGGTGTCTATGGGCCAGAGGCACCTCCAAGGGTGGGCACGTTGTGCCCCATGATGCATCTCCTCTCTCCCTTCTCTGCTCCGAAATAAAACTACTTTAAAGGCTTGCAAAATGTTTGATAGCCATTACCTCTCAATCTAGCCTCACATCATCCCAGTAAGGTAGGTGCTATTATTATCCCCACTTTGATTTTTAATAGATTTATTCATTTATTATGAGTTATGAACCTTTCCGGCCATTGGGGAAGTCCCTCAAGGAATTTCAGTGGGAGTTTGAATCTTCTTTAAATACATCACCTCAGTGAAGATACTCGATTTCCTCCCAGATGCTTCCCATCCTTCTTCCATCACTAACCCCCCTCCCAAGTCTTTTCTCTAGCCTCCAGTCAAACTGAAGCTTTAGATGGGTTGTGACTGGGCCAGGGTCATACAGCCAAGAAGTGTAAGAGATGAGACTTGACCACAGAGTCTTCCTGCCTTCACCATATAGTCAAGTCAGTTGGTCAGTGAACATTTATTAAGCACTTAATATGTGCCAGACCCTATGGCTATATAAACAATCCAGAAACAAACAAATAAGCAAATAACTAACCTGGATGCTTTTTGTTTTGCGTTGTGGTCATATCCCAGAAAGAGAACATTACTCACACCCCAAGTCTTAGAGGGCAGCTTGGTTATCAGGATCAGATTGGTTAAAGGACCACAAAGCTAAAAAGTATCAGAGCTAGGATTTAAATGCAGAGGCTTCTGTCTCTAAATCCAAATCAGTCAACAACATTTATTAAGCACCTACTGTATGCAAGCACCACACTATTTTTTGCAGAACATTGTTACAAATTAATGACTCAATCTTTTGCCTCAAATTATAAGACATCCTTGGGAAGGGTTAATCAGTGGGAAAAGTCTCAGAGGCCTGTTAGTTCCAATCAAAACTGACTGAAGTCCCCTTGAAATCATCCCCAGTGAATGGTAATTGGGCTTCTGCTTAAGGTCTTCCCTTGTCAACAGTTAGAATTGCTTCTAAATATTGAGTCCACATTTGCCTCTTTGCAAGTTATTTGCTTTGCCCTAGTTTGGCCCCCTCTGAAACCAACCAGATCAAGTTCAGTCCCTAATCCACAAGACAACCCTTGCTACACATGAGGGTCAAGATTATTTCCTCCCCTGGCAACACACGTACATATGGCAGAACAGATATTATTCCATGACAGAGAGAGGACGTGGCTAATATGAAACTCTTTTTTCCTTAGAATCAAACAATTGCACATTTGGAAAGACCCCCAGGGGACATCCAGCCTCTTTTTGTTGCTTTTCCTGTCTATTCTGTGCTTCTCACTTCACAGCAGTCAGCTGATGTGCATTTATTCATCTATTATGAGTTACAAACCTTTCTCACCCTCAGGAATTTCAGTGGGAGGTTGAATCTTCTTTAAATACATCATCTCAGTGATGATTCTGGATTTCCTAAGTTTTCTCCTCCCATCCTTCTTCCATTACTACCCTCCCAAGGAGTCTTTTCTCTAGCCTACCATGCTCACCATCACCAAAGAGATATTTAAGGAGCCTACACCTGCTGCCGCCTTTGTTCCTGGAGTCTGCTGCTCCCCTTAGCCTCCCACCCAGGACACCAGCTTTGCTGAGAACAGGGTGGGGAAGAATGGAGGGAGGGGAGAGATTCTCCAGCTTTGTCATCTTCTCCGTTGTGCCCCTTCTTTGTGTACACAAGGACCCTCTACAACCATGGGTTTTGAAGAACCACTTTAAAGGTTTTCTGTAGGACAATGTTGGGAGAAAAAAAATCTCATTTAAGAGTAAGCTAAATGGTGCAGTGGATAGAGCACCAGCCCTGAAGTCAGGAGGACCTCAGTTCAAATACGGCCTCAGACACATTAATACTTTCTATCATAGTAATTCTGCACAAATCACTTAATGGAAATCATCTCCAAAAAGGAGTAAGCTATTTCATTTCTTAGGGTCCTTAACTTCCTTAAAAGTTAAATTCGGGTGCCGGCAGTTCCCTCCCAGAGGCATCCTGGCATCCTGGAGGAAGCTGTTCCTCAAAGCCAACAAGACTTGGCTTCAAGGCCACCTTTAACACATGTAGGCTGTATATCATTAGTCTTGTGGGGCAGGGAGTAAGATGTCAGGTGAACTCTCTAAGACTCTAAATTATAGAAGGACTAACCTACATTGGTAGAGGGAGTTCCCTCACCTGAGAGCTCTTTCTATGAAGGAAAGCACACCCAAAAGCTTTCAAGTTATGCATCTTCATACAGTATCTCCCCCATCAGAAGATGAGCTACCTGAGGAAAGGAACATTTTTGCCTTTTCTTTGGATCCCTAGAAGTTACTACATAATTACTGTCTAATAAATCATTGTTGAGTCTACTACTCTCCTTCCTCCTTGAATTATCTTGTATTTTCACATCAGTTTCCTTTTTATTCCTGTATTTTCCCTTTCCTCCTCCTTCCCCCTACAGGACCCAGGAGTGCCTCATTGTAGTCCCAGCCCCTAGCAGAGTGTCTCACACAGCAGGCACTTTCGGAATCTTTGAATTGGATTTTTGGCTCTTGGGACTGACTACCTTTGTGGCAGGTAAGTACAGAAAATTCATTCTGGCTCTTCTCTCCCTCCATCAGGCTTCAAGGGGTACAATCGACTATTCATTTACTCACTGATGTTTACAGGAAGCAAGAGTCAGACTCAGGGAATTTCCAGTATAAGTCAAAACATCAATATTATTCAAAGGTAATTTATCATGGCAGCTTTAACATACATAACCAGAATTGGAAATCATTCTCCCCCCAAAATTCAATATTTGGCATTTCCCCCTCCCCCTTCCATCATCATATCACCCCTTTGCTTTGGGTAGTCTGCTCTGGACAAATGTTTTACATTTCAAAATAACAAAGTGACAAAAGGAAAACTAGAGACTGACCTCAATTTAAATAGAATCATTTTTGGATTGTAGATCCATTTCTGTGCTTATGTTTCATCATGGCTGGAAGGCAACCGTGACTCTCAGAGGCTCTGTCGGCAAAACACAAGCTCTGGTGAAGTCAGCCAAGAAGGAAAGGCTTTAGAATAAGGGGCGACGAGGAACCGATTGCTTCTCATATAGAATCAGACTCACAGGGTTAGAGCAGGAATAGACCTTGGAGATAACTTAGTCCTCTAATTATGCATGAGCTAATTGCAACTTAAGTGATTTTCCCAATATCAAACAGGTAAATAAATGGCAGCACTAGAGAGATAAATAGAAAAGAAAACTCCTCCCTGTATTCAAAAAGCTCACATCCTAATTGGATAAGCAATTACACCACCACTACCACCACCATCAGCAGCATCATAGCTGGTATTTATATACTTGAAGATTTATAAATTGTTATAATAGATTTTCACAAGGTCTCTGTGAGATATGGACTAATAATATCTCAGTTCTTACAGATGAAGAAACTGAGGCTCCTGGAAGCTGGGAGCATTGATCATACTTTAGTAGGTATCTGGAAGGGAATACCAGTTCATGTTTGCCTCCCTCAGACTCAGGCAGAGCAACTCACAAAGTTTGTTGTGATGTGGAAGAGCTATCAAGGGAAGGATCACCATGATATCATGCAGTCTGGTTAAAGTACTTGGCTTCAAGGAGCTTCAGTTTCCTCATCAGTAAAATGGGAATAGTAATGATGACAGTGTCTCCCTCAACTCTAGGAGAAGAGCACCTTGCAAAACTTTGAGAGCTAGAGAAATACAAATTACTACCCTAAGTTATGAGTTTCTCTTCTTTCCCCCCTTCCCTCCTCCCCTGTATTTTGTTTCTAATCACCACCTTCCTCAAACAGCCCTCCCCCTTTAAAGCCCCTTACTTATACCTTTCCCCTACTACTTCTGTTTTTCCTTCTATTAGCCTTCCCCTTTCTTTTCCCCTTTCTCCTCTCACTTTCCGTAAAGTGAGATAAATTCTCTGTGAAACCAAATATGTCTGATATTGTCTCTAAATACAAATTATTACTCTCCCCAAGATCCTGCCTGGCCCAAAGCCAACGCCTCTTAACAAATGTTTGCTGAATTGTATTAAATTAATTCTTAAAAGTATTTGTCAGAAGTAGAAAGCCTGGTATCTAACCCTCAGGCTCAGAAACCATGTCCTACATTCTAGAGGAGAAAGGAGGGAAGCAAATGGACAACATTCATTTATTCATTCAAAAAGCATTTATTAGGCATTATAGGACCAGACACTATTTGTGGTATTGGGGATATAATAGCAACAACCACAGACCCTAACAAACAAACTTAGCCTACAAGGAGTTTACCTCCTTTTTACTGTGTGTTTTATATATATATATATACACATACACACACACACACACACATTGACACGTCAGGAAATGGAATCTCTTCCATCTGAATTGTCTTAGGCAGATTCTTAAGATCACTAGACAGAATAAGACCGAAGACATTGAGGTTCTTTCTTGACCTAAAGTATGGAGCAGTCCAACTCTACTGCTCCATTGAGCTGGCCCTGTTGTTGAATGTCAAATGTATGCTTGCCAAAAAAAGTATTTTATGGAGAACTCACATAGGGTGAGCGCTCCCAAGGTGGTCAGAAAAAGTGACACAGGGACACTCTCAAGCCATCTCTTCGATTGTATAATATGGAAGACACCAGCATAGGACCACCCAGCAAGGCACTGTACTTTGTGGGCAAAGCAGAACTGAATTAGCCCAGAAGATACTAAAGATGCACAAAGTTAAAGAAGTCACCCCAAAGGCCATATGGGCTTTTTGTGTCTAACCTGCAGCATTCTGAGCTCATATTGGTCTGATCGACCACAGTCAGACACACTGTAACTTGACTCTACTAGTGATGTCATTTTTGTCCTTTTCAAGCACAAAGGACAGCAACCAACCAAACAAAATGAGTTTAAAAAAGAAAAAGAAAATGGCAAATCACTCCTGTATCTTTGCCAAAAAAAAAAAAAAATAGAGTCATGGTGAGTCAGACATGAGTGAACAACAAGAAAATTGGTCTGATATTATAAGGAATTCCCAGATGAGGAAAGTCCCTCCACCAAAAGTGGTTAGCGTCTTCTATGGACTTCAGTAATTTCAAAGAGTTGCCCAGAACCCTGAGAGGTTCTGTGCTGCCTTTAAATCATTTCATTCTATTGAAATATGCTTTTCTTTTCATTCCAAAACCATGGAAAGGAGAAGGCCTCTTTACTCAAATGAATCTGACCCCAGCAGGATCTAGAGCAGAAGTGTCAAACTCGCTGTCCTGTATCCAAGAACCGAATCAAAATGTAGCTGAAAAAGCTCAACCAAATGCATCAAACATCATCAACCACCATCACAACTGGTCCCTTCCAACTCTAAATCTCTTATTATCACTAGTAGCAATAATAATGATGGCTCATATTTAGATAGAGCATTAAGGTTTACAAAATATTGTATAAATTTCATTCGACCCTCACCACAGCCGCGGGAAGTGTTATTATTACCTGCATTATATAGATGGCAGGGCTTGCCAGGGTCACACAGCTAAAAAGTGTCTGAGGTTGGATTTGAACTCAGATCTTCCTACTTCCATGTTTGGTGCTTCATCCACTGAATCAGAGAGCTGCCATTAGCACCTGATCAAGGAATCCTAGGATTTTAGGAATCGTTCTCTTCTTAAAGGAAAGTGGATGTTCCAGATCCCTTTATTTGGGAAGACACTGACCCTGGAGGAAGGAAGGGTTCTTGCCAAGACACCGACTGCTGTGATGAAAGCAAAGCCGACTTATGGCAACTCACAGGCAGGCTAATAAATCAGGAGGCTCTCACTTTTTTGCCCAGCCGGGTGCTCACAGAGCGGCTGGCTGAAATGGGGGAGGGAAGGGCCTAGGTGGTCCCAGCCCAGACTTACTTCCCTAAAGTTAAAATTCTGGGCCTCCAGATGGAGGCTTCAGCCCCAAGCTAAAAGGGCCTTCTTTGGAGGCTCCTACCTCTATATCAACCGAAGGATTTCCACACCTGCTTTGTGAAAAGCTCTGAAGCAAAGGCAGCAGGCCAACAGATGAAGCTGCTAAGGGGACAACAGGTCTGGATCTTCTCGGAGAAGCGAATGAGGTAACAGGAGTAAAGGGCTTTATGCGCTGTTCTTGGTTATTGTGAGGCTGTACCCGGGTCAGGAGAACTTGAAAGCGAACCCCAAGGAGGGATGGCAGGAAGACCTTTGGCTGGCCTTCTCCCACCGGCGGGCCAGTGCCAGGTTATTCAAGTCCTCGGAGCAAGGCGGGATGTACTGGAGGAATGAACCCGAACCCGACACCAGACTCGCCTTACAGGACTAAAGCCGCATTTCCTTGTTCTCCAGCTGGGTTTCCAAACAACATGGCCGAGCTTTGCCAAGCCAACTCTGCACATATTCAGAGTGAAATGGAAACGATGCTAACTGGGATTGAGCAAGACTCCCCCAGGAAGCATTCAGCTCCTTCCTGGTCCCTCTGAGAGCAGCCAAAGGCACTCTCCTTCTCAATCTGCCCATTCGGAGGTCAAGAGATTTCAAGCTGGAGGGACTTTAGAATCAGCAGCTTCACAGATAAATAAACCTGGGCCTGTCCATGCTTCCAGGATCAGGAGGAGTCTGAGTGATGATTAAACACCATCCTCTCCACTCCAAATCCACTCTCCATTCATTCATTCAATTCAACCCACATTTATTAAGCATCTGCTCTGCAGTGGGCTGGGGATTCTCTGGCCACGGTGGTGATGGTGAAAGGCAATCATGGAGGACGTATCTTGAAGTCTGGAAAATCTGGGTTCAAACACTACCTGAGATGTTCAGACAGCCAGCGTGAGATCGGTAAGGCATTTCTTACTGCCTTTTTGGTTGGGAACTTCTAGTGTAGAAACTCCCTTCTGAAAGTACTTAGGGATGTTTGAGAGGCTGTAGGGGCCAAAGGAACGCTCCCAACTCTTAGCCTAATGATCCTATCCATAAATCGAGGCTGTTTCAATAAATTTCAGGACATGACGAATCCAACACACAGATACAATGCTGAGATTCTTTCCAAGGCTGGGCTCCAGAACCACCTCCCACAGGGGACTTGCTCATCCCTTCGTTTGCTAGCGCCCTCCCACATGTGCCCCAAATTGCTTTCTGTGGATCTCATTCACTTCTCTGTGTCTACTGTCCCTTTCCTACAATGGCACATCATAATAATCAGATAATCACATAATATTACTGAGAAAGAAACAGCCTGGGATCTGTACTCGGACCCCAAGATCCCAAACTCAGACAGAAAAATTCAGTGCTGCCCCCACTTTGTCAGACTACTTCCCTTAGAGATTAATTAACAAAAATACAATTTTAAGACTTGAAGGTGTTACAGTGGGAAAAGTGCTACATCTAGATTCCAAAGGTGAGGGTTCTCCCTCTGCCTCACTTCCCACGTGAAAGGCAAAATGTCTTTCTGGGCCTCAGTTTCCCCATATAAAGGGGTTGGATAAAAGGCTCTCCACTGTTAAAATCCTCTGATAGAAAATAATCGAATCTCTTTTTTAAAAAACTCAGTGAACTACTGTTAGGATTACTAAGTGAGAACTCAGGTTGTCTGGACAGTGACAAGGTGAGAATTCAGGTTTTCTGGACAATTACAAGGTGAGAACTCAGGTTGACTTGATAGAAGGAGCAAGCTCATTGGCTGAAGTGGTTCTCCAGCAGCTGCTGGAGACGACAGCTCACTACAAACTACTGAAAGACAGGTCCTGGGGCCTCCTGAGTCTCATTGCTTGGTCCCTCCAAAGTCACAGCTTCTGAGGGGAGATGAAGGTTGGGGTATGAGCTGGGGCTCAAGCTGCAAGGACCAGCTCTCGCCTCTTTCCTCAGTCTGAGGCAGGAGCAAGGAAAAACAGAAGGAAGGGTGATCTTCTCCTATCCTTCTCCTTACCTTAAGCAACTTGCCTAGCATCCCTTCAAAGGCACATTCATTCTCACCTCAGGCCCTTAGAATAATCCCCAGTTTTCTCCAAGGCCCCTTCCCCATTGCCTCTGGAATCAAATGCCCACTCTTCTCTTCAGCTTTAGAGTCCCACCCTGTCTGGTGCTCCATCTACCTCCACGGTCTCATTGGCTATTTCTCCTCAGAATCTCAGTCAACAAAAATGGCCTCCCTCAGTCCTTACACTTTAGGAGCCACCTCCACATCATCACCGGCCTCCCCCACTAAGAGAATGCTCCACTTCCTCACCCCTGCCTCATAGGATTCTTCCCATCCTTCCAAAGGCAACGCAAGTACCTCCTACAATTAAGTCTTTTCTCCTTCACCCCCTTATCTCCTCCTACTCCCCTTGTGTGACCTTTACCCTCATCTTCTCTTGACTCCTCATCTCTTCCTGCTCCCTTTATCTGATCTTTACCCTTATCTGCTTCTGTCTCCACATCTCCTCCTGCCCCATCTGCTCCTGCCCCCTCCCAAACTCCCTTGCATTGATTTTTGTTTTCTTCCTATTTATTTTGAATATACTTACAAATGTACTTGAATCCCTGCCAGAATAAAAGCTTCTCAAGAGGAGGGATGATTTCAGTCTTTGTATCTGTATTTAGAGTCTAGCATAGTAGATACTATATTCTAAGGGGTAACAACAAAGCACCTTAAGTTTTGTGAGGTGTTTTACAAAATCATCATATTAAAGCCTCATAAGTAGGTATTATCCTCCCCATTTTACAGATGAAGAAACTGAGGCTAAGAAGTAACTTGTTCAGTGTCTCACGCACACTACTAGCCATATTTGAATTCTGGTTAATATATGGTCACTCCTGTGATGAAGAGAGCCATCTACACCCAGAGAGAGGACTGTGGGAACTGAGGGTAGATCACAACATAGCATTCCACTCTTTTTGTTGTTGTTTGCTTGAATTTTATTTTTTTCTCATTTTTTTTTTACTTTTGATCTGATTTTTCTTGTTCTTCCAGATAATTGTATAAATGTCTGCCTATATAGCATTTAACATCTATTTCTACCATGTTTAACATATATTGGATCACTTTGCATGTAGGGGAGGGGGTGGGGCAAGGGGAGAAAATTGGAACACACAGTTTTTCAAGGGTCAGTGTTGACAAATGATCTTTGAATATGTTTTGAAAATGAAAAACTTCCAAAAAAAAGTAATAACAAATGGTCACTGATGGGATACTTGCTTGACTGAAGGCTCAATTCCTACCTGTACCCTTTTTTGACAGCTCCAGTTCTTAGTCTCAAATGACCATGTCTGCACCTATCTGGTCACATATTGCTTCTCTGTCACCCACAGAACCAGACACTCCAGGAGGACAGAATACTCTTTCTCTATCTCTTAGCATAGTATCTTGCATGTAAACCACAGATGTTGATTGGACTGAGTTTTCACTAGGGAGGGGTGAAAAAGAGAAAGCAATCAAGGCAGACAAGTTCGGGAAATTGAATGATAAGCCATCTTTGTGCAAACTAAGCCCCCAAATTCAAAAAGGAGGTTACACAAGCCAGGCTGGATACAGAACTGGATAGTCTCCATGCCTCTGGCTACGTAGGTGGAGGCTGGCAGTCAAATTTGGCCTCCTTTGAGTCCAAGGGTTGGTCCTGAATGGAGTTCCCCAAAATCTCTCTTGTAAGAAGCAGGCCATGAATTGAGAGCAGGTGAAATTCTAAATCATCAGCCAAGAGAAGACTCCATTTGTTACCGTGACTTAGAGCAAGAGAGAAATGAAGTGAGTCTCCAGACATTAAGTTTAGCATGAAGGACATGTGGAGAAAGTTAAAGATGTCTCATTCAAGTGAAAGTTGAAAAGATGTGCCCTTGGAAAAACTTTATGAAACTATATTTAACCCTTTCAAAGTTTGCTCCTACAAAAGCTAAAGAAACTGCTATTGTCTCTACAAGGTCAGAAAACACAAGGAGTTACCATCGTAATTATTTTTCCATGAGGTGTTTCTTCTGACAAACGTGCATAAAAAGTTCCTAGAAGGAGTTAGCATGGAAAACAATGAAGAAGATAGAAATAAAAAAAGGTGAGGATAAATATCCTTCTTTTTAGAAAGGTCAACTGAATTTGGAGAAAAATTAAGATTAAGATCTGGAAAGATTCTAAACATATTGTTCTGCTGTCACATCTGAAAAGAGACTAGAAAGAAAGAAGATAGCAACATCTTTTTTTTCTTTATGAAATTTTTATAAGCTTATCTTTTGAAGATTAAGAAGATTCTTATGAAGATGAAATCTATTATCCTGAATGAACTAGGTGGTGCGAGACTGTTTCCAGAAGTGAAGTCATCTCCTATCCTAATGAGGGTTTGAGATGACTCTGAGATCATTCTCATAGTTAAAATATTGTAAAAGATTGGCTTCCTTGTTAAAATGTATACGTGTGTGTGTGTGTGTGAGTGTATATATATATATGTATATGTATGTATATATATTTACTTAATCCTGGAAACTGGAAGGTTATATGTGTATGTGTGTATATATATATATATATGTATGTATGTATATATGTATTTATATTTATATATATATATGTATATATATACATATATATTTATATGTGTGTGTAAGTAAACACATATCTGTATGTATAAACATATATATATATATACATATATATATATATATACCTATATATGTATAAAGGAGTTTTCTCCAGTTTATTGAATAAATAACATTTGACAAACTGGGTAGGGACTATGAGTTTAGTTGATTGAAAGATAAGTTGAAATTTTATTATTTTATAAGGAAACATACAAATATATCCCCTGAATTACCCTACAATACAGAATAATAATCTGAGATAAGAGAATGGTCAACTAGCAGACTAGGAGTGACATAAAGGGAAGTCAGTGACCTATATAATTGGAATGTAGATGAAGGGTCATCTTACTAATGTGATGACAAATTTGAATCAAAAATCTTAAAGAAAAGAATACACAGTATTTAGAGTCACATAAAGGGAAGAGTGAGTGAAAAGGTATAAATAAAAATCGTGATGGTAACAAAGGGAATAACATTGGGTTTACATTTAGAAAATATTCTATTTCTTGCCTTCACGATGACCATCCCCTTTCCTCCCCAACTCCTTCACCTGGTTTCCTTTAAAACTCAGATCAATGACCTCTTCTTCTACATGAGAAGTTTCCTGATCTGTCTTCCCCCATCCCAGCTACTAGTGTCCTGTGGCCATATCCCACGCCATAAGACTATCTTCCAGACTACCTGAGAGTGAAGCCCCTGGGGACAGCTAAAATTGGGTCCCAATGGGTCTCCTGATGTTGGTTATTTTTAAAGTTTGACACTGTCATCATAGTTGTAACTTTTTTTTAAAGATAATTAGCTCTTAATTCTAATTAATGCTAATTAATTAGCAAATGTTCATAGAAACATTCATAGTGGGATTGGGACCTACACTGGTTTAGAGTGCCCCACATCGATAAAAATCCCAGTTCTTTGATGTATACAGTCAACTCTATCAAGGTAAAATCAGATCTACATTCTGAGAAATCCAGAATTGGGAGGCTTTCTTTTCAGAAATTTCAAGTTTTTGATTGGGCTTCTTTTTTTTCTGTTAAAAAAAAGCTTTTACAAAGCTAAGTAGAGAGATTTGGTACTTCCTATGCCATAATTATAAATTAGGAAATTGACTTTTGACCCAATTTGCTGATAATAGAGAACAGGTAAGATTGTCTTGTGGAAGTGCCATAAATTATTCAACGATTCCTGCTGAGAACAATAACACCTATCTCAAGGGTTGTTCCAAAGATTACATGAGACAATTATGGAATAAACTATGAGATCCTTAAAGCTCTACAAGGAGAGAAATGTACACACGACTTCTGTCATCACAAAAGGAAATTATATCAAAATGATGGCTTGTCTCAAGTAATTTACATACACATATATATATATATTTTACATATAAATATATTTATATACTTAGTATAATTCAATGATTCACGCTCTTTAGAGAGAACAATAATATCTACTTCAAGGGTTGTTCCAAAGATTACATGAGATAATTATGGAATAAACTATGAGATCCTTAAAACTCTACAAGGAGATAAATGCACACACAATTTGGGTCACACAAAAGGAAACCATATCAAAATGATGGCTTGCCTCAAGTAATTCACACACACATATATTTGTATATATAAATATATTTATATACTTAGTATAAGTCAATGATTCATGCTCTTTAGCAAGAATAATAGCATCTATCTCAAGGGTTTTTCCAAGGATTAAATGAGACAAACACGGAATAAACTCTAAGATCCTTAAAATCTACATAAGCTTGTTTTGAGTTTGTTGTTCAAAACTTTAAATTCAGTAACTGTCCCATGGAGAGGATGCTAGATCCCATGATTAGATCCCAGACTAATCCCCAAAGTCTATATAAGCGACTAAAAATGTAGGCAATTTAGAGAACCAGTGGTGCTAGACTGGGCCCTAGGAGAACTCCATGAGTGGAGAAGGTCAACTGGAGGCAACAAAACAAAAAGGGATTTTCTTGATCGTCCTTCTCACCTCCTTTTCTTCATCCCTCTATCCTCTCTGGATATCTCAGAAAGATCCTAATACTATTTCTTGTGTTGCTCCCAGAATACTCTCTGCTGGATAACTCCTTAAATTATTGGGGGCTTGAAAAATTCTTGAAGTATTTGACTTCCCCCCACACCAACAGCTGATGAAATATCTCTAAGAGTCACGAAAGGCTGCTCTTACCCAGAAAGAACCTTTCCGTGTTTCAGTAATTTCCATTCTTAAAGACCACAGAACTCAAAAGAACAAAAAGGAGAGATGATATAACACCCAGCACTTAAAGGACAGAGCAAAAGAGAGAAAACATCTGCTCAAGACCAGACATTAAGGCTGCCTGCTGTCAGGAGACAGATTCCCCCACAACTTCTGTCACACAAAAGGAAACCATAACAAAATGATGGTTTTTCTCAAGCAACTTACATGCACGCACAAATATACATACACATACATATTTATAAATATATTTATATATTTAATATAAAGTATATTTTATATATGACAACCTATATTTACAAATATATTTGTATATTGATATAAAATATATTTACCAGTATATTTATATATCTATATAAAATATATTTACCAGTATATTTATATATCTATATAAAATATATTTACCAGTATATTTATATATCTATATAAAATATATTTACAAATATATTTATATATCTGATATGAAACTTATTTACAAATATATAAATATATTTATAACTACATTGTCCTAATTATATAATTAATAATGTATATAAATATTTCTATATATAACTCAACATGTAAATATATATTTTTTTTGAAAATAACATTTATATATCATTTTAAAGCCCTGTAACACAATTTACATTTAAGCTTTACAACAACCTTGTGGGATTGCACTTATTTAGCCTATATCAAATTTAACTTCTAATCAGATATCCGAATGGAAATAAGGGAAGGAAGGAGAAAAGTTTGGAACGCAAAGTTTTACAGAAATAAATGTTGAAAACTATCTTTACATGCATTGGGAGAAATAAAATACTATTAAAATAAATAAAATAATACAAGCCAGTGAAATGGGTATTATTATTATCCCCATTTTATAGATAAGAAAACTGAGGTCAAAAGATGGTAAATAAATGCTCCAGTCACACAGATTAAAAACCATCTGAGGCTGGATTCTGACTCAGGTCTTCATGTCTCCAGGAAGTCTGGAGCGCCATCCATTATGCCACCTATATTTGTGTCTAACAAATATCTCCCAGATTACCTGGTCTCCACCCTGCCCCGCCCCCACTTACCTAGACTTCTTCAGTCACCCTCTGTCTCCACAAGTTTTAGATGGGACTTTTTTCTTTTTAAAAATGGCTTTCCACCTGTGACAGAGAGTCACTTGGAGCCTTGATTGGAGGCTGTTGCTGCTAGTACTGTTTGTTCCTATGCCTCCGAGAGAAGAATGGGACAACAAAAGACCCTGGCATCCTATCACTGCCAAAACTGGGCTCTAGGGGGTCCCAGCCAGGGTACACTCCCATGCCATGTTCCACTTTTCTGCTTCCCTTGAATGAATGGAAAGGATCAGCCTGGTGAGACCCGTTTCTCCTTTTGGTGCATACCTAGAAATAGTTCATCACTGCCTAGAAACAGCCTAGTTTGGCCTCCCTCCCTCTTCTAACAATGAGCCTCAGAACCCAGCCTCCCTCCGTGGGTCCTGGGGTCAGGGAATAGGAGAGCTGGGAGAGGTCTCTAACAACACTCTCTGCAAGGAATCAGTTGATCCAAAGAAAAAGGGCTAGCTTTGGAGTCCCAGGAGCTGAGTTCCAATCCCACTCTGCCTGTGGGATTGTGGGTAGATCCTTCCATTAATGTTTCTGACTCTGTTTCCTCTTCTAGCTGAGGCGAGACGGCTTCTGGCCTCTCATCTCTATCCAAATGGATGATCCTTTGATGAGTTTTGGGTGAGAAATTCAGACCCAGGGAGTAGAATCACACCACGTGTCCGAATTAGGTATGCAGTGGCCAGTTACATGGCTTTCCAACAAATCCCTCCTCTGGGGAGAAGCGTCATTTGTCAAGAGAAACTGGGAAGCTCTTCTCTAAGTGACCTTAAGAAGGCAGGGATGGTTTTTATGTTTGTCTTTGTCACAGATGCCCACGAGCACAGGGTCTGGGACTTAGGATTTTAATCATTTAATTTAATAATGTTTATTGAATTTAGTGTCACGGAACCATAATTCCAAAAGTGGATGGAGAGTCCGGAGGCCGGCTCCTCCAACTCCTTTATTTTGCAGATGAGGAAACATTTCCAAAGACACAGAGTAGCTTGCCTGTGATCACCCAGGGAGTGACAGATTCAGGATTTGAAAACAGGTTCTCTGACTTCAATCCCGACAGCATTTCCACTGTACCCAACTGCCTCTTTCAAGAAAAATAATAATAATAACTTTTTAATTTTTTTCTAAATACCTGCAAAGATAGTTTTCCATATTTACCTTTCCAAAATCTTGTGTTCCAAATTTTTCTCCCTCCCTCCTCCCCTAGACAGTGAGCAATCGAATATGGTCAAACATGTGCAATTCTTCTAAACCTATTTCCAAATTCGTCATGCTGCACGAGCCAATTGTGCTTTAATAGAAGTAATTCCACCCTACAAAGTACTCAGGCGCTCACCAGAAGATGAATCAGAGCCCTTTCTGGCTGTCAAATCCTTCCCAAACTGGCTTTAATCCATATTTCTAGGTTGCTTAGCTCTACTCCCCTCAGTCAGTCTAGAGTCAGCCCAACTCGCTGCTTAAGCGTTCTCAGCTACAACAGCAGCCCAGCTCCATGTCGCAAGGCGGCCTGGCCTTGAGCAGCAGACCCTTAGAATCCAACTCCAGCACCTCCAGGAAATCCATTCTTTTCTCTTCGGCAGCTACCGACACCCTGTCCTTCCTCCCACCCTAATCACCCACCATTTGTCTTATATAGCAACATGTGGGCTCTTCCAGTAGAACATGAGCCCCTTGAGGACAAGTGTCTTGGTGTTTCCAAGCCTTAAGTCAATACTTGGCACATAGTAGGTGCTCCATGGAGCCTAGTGATAATGGATTGGCCAAAATAACCTCCAAGATCCCTTCCAACTCAAGACTTGAGGTAAACAGTAACATATATTGCATTGCTTGCCATCTAGGGGAAAAGGTGGGGGGAGGAGGAGAAAATCTGAAACACAAGGCTTTGCAAGGGTCAATGGTAACAAATTATCTGGGCATGTATTTTGAAAATAAAAAGCTTTATTTAAAAAATAAAAGGTAAACAGACGAGTGTCAGTGGTTAAAGGGCTGGTGGACTGACTGGTACTGTGGTGAACAAGAGGGGAAGAGTTTGTGTTTCCTTGGAAAGAATGCAAACATATTTTACTAGGAATACTCAAAAAGGCTGTGGGAAAATGGGCTCAATCAAAATAACAGAGATAAGATAACAAATTTTCTCATTTTTCTGGAAGCAGACGGATTTTGCAGAAAGCCTGGCCATGCTTTTGGGAATGGCGGAAGATCCACTATCCATGGACTGAATGTGTTTTTGTCTTTTCAGGCTCCTCCTCTGGACCCATGAACACACTTGGTGCCTAAGCTATTTGGGGGATGGCCAAGCTGGCTCCCAGCTACCAGATGCTCTTGTGATCAGTGTGGGGTCAAAGGTGACAGGCCCACTTCCAAATGCCATTCACCTCCCAGAATATCCAATGGTGAGGTCCGAAGGGCCATAGGGAGGTGGGGAGCCTCAGAAGCAGAAAACACAAAGTGTCACCGATCCACTATCCACTCCTTGGTCGCCGAGACCCTGGCTTCAGAAAAGAGGCAGTGGAAAGAGTGAAGAGAAGGCCAAATGGAATCAGAAAGCTTGGCTTCAAATCCCACCATTTTTACATACTACTTGAGTGACCTTTAACCTCTCTGGCCCTGGTTTCTCTATTTGTAAAGTGAAGTTTAAACAATAAAGCAATAACAGTAACAATTGGAATTTTTGTAGCATTCTTAGATTGGCAGAGCATGTTACACACATTAACTCCTTCGAGCCTTACAACAACCTGGGGAAGTAAGTGCTATTATTTATATCTCCCTCACAGATATTGTGGTATATATTATATATACCTCCCTCCCTGACATCTCAATACTTTGATTAAATCACTAAAAGCAGATATTTGATGGTCAGGTACTAGTCTGCCAAACACTAAACACAGAGGACTTTGAGCTCCAGAAGGCATCTTGGAGATCGCTGGAGATCATTGGAGATCACTTGGAGATTACTGGAGATCACTTGGAGATCCAGCTCACCCATTTTAGAAATGCTAGCTAGAATTATGGCTTGCCATTTTTACCACAATGTTTTAAAATTTGCAAAGCACTTCATATAAATTATTCTCATTTAATAAGCACAGAAATCCTAGAGTACGGTCATCCCATTTTCCAGATGAGGCTCAGAAAAATCAAGGCATCAAGGGTACAAACCAATTCCATTTCTTCCTGATCTAAATCTAAAATCTAATCCATTTTACTGTTCCTCAAAAAATAAATGAATATCAGGGGGAAAAAAGAGCTCTGGACTTCCCGAATGGATGCTGAAAAGTCAGTGGGCTCTCTCACTAGCCCCCTCTGAGTTGCCCTCCAATGCTCATTCAAAGCCCACTTACTGACTCTACACTATTCTGGGAAAGCCCATGATATGGTTCCTAAGTCTCCAGTAGATTTAGAACAGTCAAAGGGCCTCAGGGACCACCTTGCTGACCATTCTTATTTTACAGATGAGGAAACTGAGACTGAGAGAGATGAAATGCCAACCCAAGATCACACTCAAAAGCAGAGTCAGGATTTAAAGGCAGAGTCTCTCATTTTAAATCCAGTCCACTTTCTGGAAAAATGGAGATAAGTATTAAGCTAATCAATATTTATTATGCACCTACTGTATGCAAGGCCTAGTACTTGTGAATACATTTTTGACAGTCTACCTTAAAAAAAAAAACAACAACAACAACTCAGGGTTCCAGAGAGCCACATCATTGAGTCACCAGGATTCACTTCCCCACCTAAAAATTCCACCCTTGGGCCCTGGGGAAGCATTGCTGTCAGTAACAAAGCTACTATTACTGGAAATGTTAAAGATGGGGGTTTTACCTTTGGACAAAAATTAGAATATAATGGTTTTTTAAAAGGGGGTGGGTCCAAAAGGCAAGAGGCCTAAGCTTCTAAGAGATTAAAAAAAAAAAAAAAGTCCCTAGCAATGTTTCTTCATTGTTGAATTCAGGAAGTACGTATGTGTGTGTGTGTGTGAGTGAGTGAGTGTGTGCATGTGAGTGAGTGTGTGTGTGCATTTTTTTTTTCTGGATCCTGTATTTATCATAAAGAAGCACAGAATTTTACAGCTGGAAAGGACCTTGAGGGCATGTGATACCAATGGAAAAGCTCACCCCAGAGTCAGAGGGAGCCCACTTCAAATCCTGTTTAAACTTGTGACTTTCAGAAGTCTGCTGTCCCTGGGCCTCAGTTTCTTTATCTGTAAAATGTGTCGAGTGAATTGGCTGAGCTTCCAGATGCTTTCCAGATCTAAAGTTCTGGTTATAAATATGTAACAGCAATATAGATATAGTATCTCTCTGTGAATATAAATGCATATAAGATTATGTGAGCATAACTGCATAATTAAGTATTGTTATATCTATATAAATATAAATGTGTGTGCAATTATATATGTACATATATAATCATTTCTATATTATGCAAAATATGTGGTTATGCATATAATTATATAAGTGCATATGCTGTCTATGTATGAATATATGTAAAAATAAATATATGTGTACATACTTATGTCACCACAATATGTTATCTGTATGTATATACAAAATCATATATAGCTAGATAGATCTAAATATCTATATAGATATAGATATATACATATATAAATATATACAATAGATGTATAGATTTCTATGTAATTATATAATTTTATATGCATACGAGTATATATCTATATAATAACATATGTACATATGTATACATATATGCACATAAAATTATATATGCATATCATATTATGTACAACTGGATCATTACAGCAAATTATTTAATGAATGTATATAAGTACATGTGCAATATAATTGTGTGTATCGATATATGCAAAAACACAGACACCGTCATATATACCAGCACAAAAATATATAATTATAGACCCACGCACAGATCATTGGGATTGCAGATTCTCTCTGGAGCAAGCTTCCTTATTTCTTAAAAGGAAAGAGGATTGACTCTATAATACAGAGAACCTGTTTAAGAAACACGGCTGAATTAAAATTAAGGAACATACTCATCATTTTGGTTCAGGTTTCCATTTGCTCCCATCTGGACTATTGGGAAATATTCCCACTGACCTCCCAGACTTGTCCCTCCTTTCTCTAATCCATCCTCCATTTATCTGCCAAAATGATCTGCCTAAAGTACAGGACTAGTCACATCACTCACACACACACACACACACACACACACACACACACACACACACTCTTCCTCACATCTTACTCAACTCCTAAGATTTCTTAAGCCTCCAGGATCAAATTTAAACTCCTCTGCTGTCACTTGAAGCTCTTACAATCTGGTCTCTTGTCAACTTTCCAGACTCCCACATTATTCCACTCCTACTAGTTATTTCTCAATCAATAAACATTCATTAAGCACCTACTATGTGCCAGGCACTGTACTGAGTGGTCTATAAAAACTGTTGTATTTGATCCTCACAACAATCCTTGAAAAATCCTAGGTGTTATTATTATCCCCATTTTTAATTACTTTATTTACTTAGTTATGTAAACTTTAGTTTACTTAGTTAAGTAAACTAAGGCAAACAGAGTTAAAGGACCTGCCCAGAGTCAGTGAGTGAGTGAGTGTTTGAGGCTAGATTTAGACTCCAAAAGATAAATCTTCCTGATTTCAAGCCCAGAATTCTACTGTATTTATTTATATACGTGTTGTCTTCCCCCGTTACAAGCTAAGGTCCTGGAGGGCAGGTACAATTTTTCCTCAGCACAGAGCTTGTCATAAAGCAAATGCTTAATAAATACTAATTTACTTAATTAACTAATTAATAACCGATTGGTTGCTTCCATACAAAGATGGGAAAGAATTGGAAAGTCACGTATTTGTTGTTTTATTGTTTAAATATAGGAATAAATAGAACCAGTACCTGGCTCCGGGGCTAATGTTCTGTCCCTGAACATGAAGAGATGAAATCATTGCCTTCCAACCAAAACTAAGTACAAAGGAGGGCTTCCAGAAAGAGCCCATCTGAAAAGGTTGGTCATTCCCCATTCCCCATTTATGGATGCCTTTCATTGTCTTAATTCAAGTTCTCTTGAGAGTTTCTTTAATAAGGGCAATAAATATGTCAGAATTCAGTCTTGCCACTTGATTCAATTTTAGTAAATAATGCTAAAAATAGCCCCAAAATCCTATTGGTTTTCCAGTCTCCTTGTGGTGGAAGAAAGCTCAAAATAAATGTTTACTGAAGGCTTTTGTTTTCTTATTTACAGATGAAAAATGTTAGAGCCCGAAGAAACCATGAAGAACTTTCGGTCCAAGCCTCTTTCTTGATTGAGGAGCTAGATGTAGGGAAGGGATGGGATTAGCTCCCATATGTAGACTGAAGTTTGGCAGGGGTTGGATTATCCAAGGATTTTTCAAGCTAGAAGGGCCCATTATGGTAAAGATAAGGGAACTAAGACACAGGGAGAGGAAAGAGCTTAGCCCAGGTCCCAAAGGTGCCGCCACCCTCCCCCCATGTGGTGTCCCTTCTTAGAATCTTGGCTCCTTGAGAACAGGGACTACTTCATCAATCTTTATATTTCCTGTAGCGCCTAACTTTGGATTTGGTACTAATAGGCACTAAACAAATACTCCCTTATTGACTGAGCAAGTGAGGTCACCCTAGGATTCAGAGACAGAAATCACCTTAGAGATCATTCTTTCAATTTCACAATCTCCAAGATTGTGAAAATGGGCCCAGAGTAGTAAAGTCATTTGTCCTAGGTCACACAGCTCAGTAGCAGCAGCCCCGGGAATATTATAAGATCATAGGTTTTAGAGTTGGAAGACTCCTGAGAGCATGTGATCCCAGCTTTTTATTGAACAGATGAGAAAACTGAGGCCCAAGGAGTTCTCCAAGGTCACAAAGATAGTAAAATTATGGAGCTAGAATTTAAACCCTGATCCTCTGCCTGCAAATTCAGCCTATTCCTTAATCTGAAGATTTTTAACCACTTTTGATTCAATGGGTTCATTGGGCAGGCAGGTTGGTGAAGCTTCTGGACACGACCTCAGAACTGGGTCATTAGATGCACAAAATCAAATACATTGGAGTAAAAAGGAAACGAATTATGTTGAACTAAAATATTTGAAACAGAAGCTGATGAATGCCAGGTTAAAGAAGCCCTGATATGGCCAATGCCTTCATTTTCTGAAACTGAGAGTTAAGTGAGCCCTTCTTCAACAACTCTTCTTCCTCCCCCAGATCTTGCTGCCTCCTTTCTAAGACAGCTTTTCCCAGAAACCCTAGCAAGTTTACAAGGACGCTGATAATTCTCCAGACATGACCGTAGAAAATATTACAAGCTATGGCTATCAAGCACCATGGCTACATGGCAAAATTTTAAAAGAATCCGGGCCAAGTGTGTCAGATTGTGTGAACCTGCCATCTTGTTGTGTCTGGTTAAATATCAACTCATCTCCTGGGCCCTCCTTGCGTCACTATACACCCTGCCAGTCTGGGCAGAAGTCACCTGCTATTAAGCAATCGTTGGAAATTGGGACTGGTATTCAGGTTGCTCCCTACTCCAGACCACACTCCATGTCTACCTGGGAGCTGGAGCTTTCAGATTCAAGGATTTTTGAGTCCCCACAGTTCCCTGCAAAAACAAAACAAAACAAAACAAAACAAAACAAAACAAAACAAAACAAAACAAAACAAAACAAAACAAAACAAAACAAAACAAAACAACAAAAAACAAACAAAAAACAAACAAGCAAGAAAAAGACTCCCACCTTACCCTTACCTTTATCTTCTTACCCTTATCTCAGGTTGTTTCTTCTCTGAGCAGATTGGATGACTCCCTGATACACCTGCTCCTTCAGGTCTCACTGCTTGGAATGCCTGCTTCCTCCCCACTATTTCTACTCTCATCCTATATATCTGTAAGTTCCACCTCACATGTCACCTCCTCTATGGTGCCTTCTCTGATTTCCTAGTGACCCAGCCACTGACCTCAAGTGGAACATTATTTGTCCCTCATCTGATATCAAAATACTTTGTTCTCCTCTTAGATAGTTTGTTGGAAACTCTCTACTATTTATATACATATAAGTGTTCATTGGATCATAGATTCAGAGCTGGGAGCAGCCTTAGTGGCCTACTGAGCCCCAAACTTTCATATTATAGATATGGAAACTGAGGCATAGAGCAAGTAAGTGTCTTGCCCGGGGTCACACCAAAAAAGGGAATGATGGAGGCAAGATTAGAAGGCAAGACCTTAGACTCCCAATCTGGGGCTTTTTCCACTGCCCCACAATCCCTTAAGAAGCAGCAATCCTCATGTATAGTTAAAACCTGTCAAACCATTTGACTTTAATGAGATAAATCTTGAGAGAGACCTAGCAGTCCTTTTATCCTTATTTTGCAGATGAGGAAGCAGTCCCAGAGAGCTCAAAGCCTTGTAGCTATTAAGAAAAAGAACAAGGATTGAATCCAAATGTTCCAACTCGAAGGCCCAGACCCCATCCATCCCCTTCTAAAGTCTGCCGCTGCTCTAGTTGCCTCATCACTACCAAGTGATCACGGGTAGAAATATGGTAAACTCTTTAAAGGGGGCACTTTTATTCTGGCAAGAAAAGCAACCTGAGGACAATCCTTGCCACCCCGAGAAATATTTATGTGATCTGATGCCGAGGGAAACAAGCAGAACCAGGAATACATTGTGCCCAGGAACAGCAAGATTAGGCAATGATCAATTATGAAAGACTAGGTTCTTCTCAGTGGTTCAGTGATCCAAGGCAACCCCAATAAACTTTAGATGGAAAACACATCCAGAGAGAGAACTATGGAGATTCAATGTAAAATCAACACGTGATAGGGTCACTTCTTTTTTCTGTTTCTCTGTGTGTGTGTGTGTGTCTGGTCTGTTTCTCTCTCTCTCTCTCTCTCTCTCTCTCTCTCTCTC